>NC_069115.1:22540030-23140030 GCF_025612915.1 Magallana angulata
TGGCGTTTGCGATTTCATATTCTTTCAATTTGATGCAAACTGTCGAATTGCGGAATTAAGTACACGTACTCTCGTAAAATAAGGAATATACGGACTATTGTAATTACAAATAATGATTGCTGAAACAGGATAATTATTTAACTTTTGATTTCCTCTACTTCAGAAAACAAGGAAACTATCATGGAAAAAAATGAGATAAAACAGGAAAGGTTATATATTTTGTAAATACTGTAGTACATGTAATAATTTCCTGCTTGTAGAGCATTGTTATAGCATGTTATTTAATACGCGAAAATGTGAATAGTCAACATCTTTAAAATAAGGTCGGTATGCATTATGCTTAGTAGTTTTAAATAATTAAAAAACATTATTTTGTAAAAAAAAAAAAAAAATGATTTCAATAAAAAATTGTAATGTTCTGCTTCCGTATTTCGTGTTAAGATGGACTGTTACATCAATATTTGTTTACCTGATTTTTAAAATGTTTATCTTAACATATAGTTTAAATCTATATATAAAGCATAACCGCACACTAACAACATATACTCGTATCTGCTTAGAAGAAAAAAGACTAACCTTTTATTTATTTAATAATATATCTTCAATCATTATCACCTTAATCTTTGATATCCATGATGGTCCTTTTGATAATTTACAAACATTAAATTTCCAAATTGGTTGATATAACAATCTTGCATTCGATATTGCTAATTGCCATTCTGTTTCATACCACACTTCTATTGAGTCAGTGAATGAAACTCAGATACCCAAGAGGGTGGCATTTTTCTCGTTAAACACTCAGTTATGCAATTATTAAACCTTACAAGGATGAAGTCCACCATAAAATTGCTATAGAATTACAATTCAACCATTGTAATGAACGATTTTTGGAATAAGACAAAATTACAATCTAAGCTATTTCCAGCAAATATGTTGGATGTGCATATGTGCATATATTGCGTTCTGTAAGAAATTTTATTTATCAATTATAGAGATTTCGAAGTAGATGAGCTGTTGCAATATAAAACTTTGTCTGGTGATAAACAAGGATCGATTTCCGCTAAGGTAGGCATGACCGAATCAAAATTTTCGAAATCATATATTCTTTTTGTGAACCAGTCAAAAATATATAAGTTTCTGAAACAAATGAATTTTAAACGAACATCGAAGCAGACTCCTTCGAAAATCCGATGTCCGCGGTGATTGCAAGATACTTCGATGTGTAGAATCTAATTGGAAATGAAAATATCTATTCAGTCAAGCTGTTGGTGATAGATGGATCCTTGTTATAGTGTCTGCGGTAATTTTATAAAATCTGTCAAAAACAGACAAAACTGCTCAAAAGGTCTATAAATGTCTATTCTTGTAAATACTGTCATAACTGTCTCAACAAATGGTTATACACAACAAACGATAGGATATATTCTTTTTGTGAGCCAGTCAGAAATATATGTTTCTGAAACAAAAGAAGTTTAGGTGCGCAAAAAGTAAAACGACCAACTAAGTAGACTTCCTAGAAAATCCGATTTCAACAGTGATTGCAAGATACTTCAATGTGTAAAACTCAATAAAAGGCAAACATTGTTAAATATTCTTTATAAAAGTAACTCAAGCCTACTAAATTCAATCTCGTCATTACGGTTGAAAGGAATTTGCAATTTTTTAAATTTTACACCAAGGGAGACAAACAAATCGCACCCGTCTTGTTAGTTATTGTTGAGGTAAATTATTCTGAACAGTTGATATTAACTGGAAAAAGGTGATTTTCAGTGACTTAATTCTGGTTGTTATTGAGCAGAATAATTTCATTACACTATGGTAACTTTCACATATAAATAAGAATAGGCTGTTCAGATCGACAACAATATATGATCATTGGCATAAAAAGTACTAACTTTTATGGGTGATTGAAAAAAAGAAGAAAAATTGGAAGTTAGATGTGAAAATAAACAAAACATTTTATTTCTGGCAGAGCTCGCTACTTTTATATCCTTAAAAATAAATTCTTAAAATGCACAATACTTTTACATCAAACGTGTTCATTTTTTCTTAAAATTGAGATTGAGTTAAAGTCATGACTTTTTTTATAATATGTAATTTAACATATACCTTAATATCTTAAGTTAGATGTGAAAATGAACAACATAACATTCTATTTCTGCCAGAGCTCGATACTTTTATACCTTTAAAAAATAAATTGTTAAGACGCACATTACTTTAACATCAAACTAGTTCATTTTTCCTAAAATCGAGATTTAGTTAAAGTCATGACCTTTTTTATGATATGTAATTATATATATATATATATATATATATATATATATATATATATATATATATATATATATATATATATATATATATATATATATATATAGTAAATATGTAGTTTTTTTTTATTTTGGAATGCGTTTATTCCTGTAGGGCATAAATACCATAAGTGATCTCCGAGATAAACTTGTCAGCGAGCTGAATATACCTCGAGCGTTCGTGTTTGTCGTCATTGGAGAAAAAGGCAAACTTTGTGATGATGACACTGATATAAAAACTCTACCATGTCCCATTGAACTAATGATTGCAAACCAAAACAGAATGAAAAACACTGATGATGCAAATGTGCGTAATGACGAGGCCGATGATGCTGATGATGCTGATGATGCTGATAATAATGAAGATGGTGATATTGATGCTAATACTGATGATGACGATAGTTATGTTGATGTTGATGATGACGAGGATGAAGATGAAGAAGATAATGATTCTTTGGACATTGACGACGACGAAATATGCTGTGGATATTTTAAAGGTTACTTCCCAAATCTATAAATGTATACACTTTTCGAGAAAAGAATGTCTATCTGTATGCTGTGAAAACGATATGCTTCGCCTAGTCATATTCATGAATTTGAAACATTTGATTCTAAACTCACAAGTGTTTTGATTACTGACGAAAAAAACAGGCGTTCTTTTTGCATATTTAGTCCTTAGTTTACAAGTATTAGTGCCCCTGAATGAATTTTGAAGCGCGAAAAGTCGATCGGTATCAAATATTTTTTCTGATTTCGTACATCAAAGATACTTACACGTATTTGATGAGACATGTCTCTTTTCAGCTAAATATCTCTACAGAGTAAGAATGTATAAAATTAAAATCAAGTACATGTTTATACGCACATGTTTAAGTTTTTGAGTTGAAAATTAAAGCAAGAATATTTGTTGATCAAAAGGAAATTCATTAAAATAGCATTTTACCAAAAAAATCAAGTTTATGTAAAAGGACACAGAGGTATTAACAGAAATTTTCGTGTACTTCATTATTACTCGACCAAATCTCCGCTTTAAATGACTAGGCTTATTTCTTATTATTAGTCCATCCACTTTTTCGTTATTTATACATGTATATTAATGTTATATCCAAATGCAGCCAGTTGTAACCTTTGTCATCACATCAACACAATTTCCTTTCCGAAAAGCCGAACCGTTCAATGTTGTTTCCATCGTAACCCCCCCCCCTCCCCCTAAAAACCCACTATATTGTTTTGTGTTGAGATTTTAATGTTAAATCAGTTATTTAAAGGAAATACTGTTGATCTTTTAATAGATGTTAGTAAATCCATACAATAAAATAAAATTCTAACCGTTCAGTAAATACAAGTTTATTTCAGCAGCTATGTGAAAATATGTAGTGAAAAGGCGTGTACATGTATCTAGTTTAGACAAGTTGATATTTTCAAATGATTTAGGTTGTTACAAAGATAAATTGTAAAAAAAAAAAAACCGCGTATTTTATTAGTGTGAAAAATGCATTTAAAAAAGAAGACGACTTTACGATAAATTTTTAAAAACATTTCATCAGTGCAAAAATACAATATGCATGTTAATTGTCGTGATTTAGCACTTTTATCTGGACAATTTATATTTTCAAAATGTTGTTGAAACTAACTGCACCAATAAGTTTAGCCTTTAAATGGCACTTTTCACTTTATAATTGCAATTGACCCTATTCATCTTATCCTAAATAAGTATTTCATCAATAAACATTCGAGATGCAACACTTTGCTTGTTATAGTTACGATTGCTTTGTTTACACAAAGTTTACCTTCGTTAAGTTGTGTAGTAGATCGTAATCAATTTTCTTCTTAATTTTTAATCTAAAAAATCTTAATTTTTTCTTCGCAGATTTCAAATGACCTGTGTTGTATTTTATAAGCATATTTACTTAAGTTCAAAAACTAAAGTGTTCAATAGTAATTCGCACATTAATCATTGTTTCAGATATTACTTATGCAGTTACAATATACTTTTAGCAGACTGAGTATATATTTTGCATTTATATGGATATGACATTTTTAACATATATAAGATATTTGTTTAAAAAAGTATTTATCAATTGACATATTTATATTATGCATTTTGCAGATCCGGACACATTGTTTTATTGGATAGGAAACAAGCTGCTTAAGGAAGGAAGTACAGACCTATCCTGTCCTAGATGTTCTTGGACGTGGGATCCAGATCAGTTCGTGGAAGATTGCAAAATGTCTTTTGATGAAAGAATATTTTTTCAGGAAGTTCTTAACGTCAACATGTTAAAAAAAGCCTTTGCTCAGGTTGACGATCTCAAAAAAGCAAAAATCTAACAACTGAACCATTGCAGATTTCGTGTTAGAAAATATGAAATCGAAAACTTCTATTCCACAACATCATTACTTTTAATTAACTTCATTCCAATGAGAAGAACGTTGGCAATTTAACAGATTTAAGACAAACATTCTGATGGAATTTATTTTTACAGGTCTCAGTAGTTATAACACACACTCAATGGACCATTATATCAAAATATTTCACTTTAAATAGGCCTATTCACTATTCACAATGGGTTTTTTTTTAATGTTTACTTCAAACAACCAGCATATTTTTCATGAGAAGGTAACTTTATCTCTTAAGACATATTTTATTTGCGAAATGACCATTACAAACTAAATTGATATAAAGAAAGTTTATTAATAAGTATTCGTTTAATGCTATAAGTTAACAACTAGATCGTTTGTTGTTTTTGTTAAAATAATTTATTTATCATCGAGTTTACAGATGCTGTAGTCATGCTTCATTAATATAAATACATGTAAATTATATAATGTTTTGATATTCATTATTCATTTAGAGTTTGGAAGCGTATAAAAGCCCAAACGTGTTGTGTTATAACTTTTACATCCTTTATATTGTTTTTTTAACATATAAACTATTATGAATTTTTATTTCTTCATATAAGTTATACTGTATTTGTAATCTCCTTAATATCTTTTTCATTTTGAATGGTTGTCTTTTTTGGTTTACTGCTTTTTCGACTTTACAAATTCAAAATTTAAAAGAATTTAGATGTATTGAAAAAGAAATTTAACTAAGAACAATAAAATGTTTAATTTTTTTATACCTATATCGATAAGCATGTTGTTTTATTTCTTTGGAGTTTATTGCTGTGGACATATTTTTGTCGTAGTTAGGTGATATGGAACGCCTTTATATTGTTATGTACTTCTTTTCAAAATAAACAAAAAATTCAAGCATAACTTTTTCTTTCCCAAAAATTAGGGCAATGGATTAGAGCATAAACTACGACGCTGTAAATATTGAGTTTGAATCCTGCTTGGGCTTCATAACTTTCATCTTTCCAAAAATAATTGAAACATATTTTCTTGGTCAAATCTTGCCTTTGAAAATTTGAAAGCGCTGAAGTATTTTAATCATAATGTACTATTATCCACTTTTATATTGACAGGTGACCCGACCCATACAACCCTAACTTTGCCGACATCGTGGTTTTAATGATACGTCAGGTCCATTTGAATCTACATCTAGCTCTAATGCAGAATAATACAAAAATTGACAGCTACAGCGGAATCGCTAGAATTCTTGTTAAATTTTCAATAAAAACTCATAATTTCTATGTAAAATTTGAAAGTTAAAATTATCGTTTAATTGACCCCTTGAAGTTGGACAAATCCTTTTAGCTAGTGGTGCAACAAATCATTGAAAATCATTTAATGTGAGTCGATCATCGTCTCAATTTTTCTCTAGTCCTCATTCTTGATGTCATCTATCATCTCGCTTGTCATCTGGTGACTTAAAAGACCAAATAAATCTAGAGCGAGCAAGAGCCATCGTCACCAGTACAAGAACAACAGACATCGCACAAAGCAACGACGTTGGGAGCAACAAACACTTACTACTTCAATAATGATGCTAGACTCAGTTATTTCTATAGTTTGCCGATGGAGATCTCCACCAGCCTTACTTATCAAGAATGACAAAGGAAAAAAAAATGTTATTGTCGATCATCATACTACATTAATAGGTTTTATTGAGAATGAAAAAAAACACCTGTTATTTCATCTATATAATCTGGGGGGAGAACGATAACTCTCATATCGATAAATAAAGAACTGAAATTGCATATCCATAATCTTAGTTTACGCGATAGTCTCTTATTTTCGGTTTCAACTGTTTCCTGAACTAGACCATAATTTTCTCCCCCTACATACATGAAATTCCACAATTAAGCAATTAATATTCTTTGCATTGATTCAATTATCTGTTTTTATTTTGTTAGATAATTTATAAATATATACATAATGTGTATCCATGCACGTAAGCAAATGCTCACGCACACAACACCCATACAGTCTAAAAATACGGTAATAAGATTTTCAAACTAAACAAACTCATACAAATACCTTCCACAGAACTTCTCGATTTAATATACATATACAATACCACACTGTAATTTGATTGGAGCCAAGGTGCCAGCCTCTTGTTCTAGATCTGATGCCAGTAAGGATAGTTACATAGCATTGAGATTTCCTAGTATTGATATATTCAAATTTTTAATGAGCTTAACATCTTTTTTTAATTACACAGATGCCATGTGTTGCAGGGTTACAAAACGGTATATATATATATATATATATATATATATATATATATATATATATATATATATATATATATATATATATATATATATGTATATATATATATATATATATATATATATATATATATATATATATATATATATATATATATATATATATATATATGTGTATATATAGGTATATATATATATATACATGTATATATATATATATATACTTAGCTTGATAAATGCTTTCTTTAGTTCCTAAAGCATTATGTTGCGTATTATTTTATTTTATTATATTTTCATGTTAAATACTGAAATCTGATTGGTTTAGACGCAGTTGGTAATCTGTTCTATTACCCTCAGCGTTAGCAACACACTTGCGCGTACGGTTCGTCGTAGAATTCACTTCATTTCTATATAAAAGCAGTAAAATTCTCTTTGAAATTAAGACATTCAGTATAATAAAATAAATAGTGTCTGTTTGGGAGGGTAACTGTTGAAATTGACACCCCTCGAACCCATTGTCAACATCTGCTTCACGTCGGTTGACAATGGTTTTCTCAGGGTGTCAATTTCAACAGTTACTCTCCCTAACAGGCACTATTTATACAGTGTCATACTGAACATCATGAATCAGAGTAACAAAAAACCATGCATCGGAAATATTATCTGTATGTTCAAGGACTGCAACGGTATATATAAGTTTTTTTTATATAAAACCGGACACTGTGATATTTTTTTGGATTTAACTATATATATATATATATATATATATATATATATATATATATATATATATATATATATATATATATATATATATATATATACAGGTTTTTTGCATATGTGATACAGATGACATCACAAAACTCGTATCGGCCTCCGGGGCTAATACAGGTTATCAGCCCTAGGGCTGATACGGATCCGTATCACACCCCTTGCGGAACTCCTTTATCTTCTTTCGTTTCGGCATTTGTGCATGTTTACAAACGAAAAATAAACATTTGCTACAGTTGACATTTCAAAGTGCAGTTTAAAACTACAAATGATAGCAACTGTTTAGGGGCAGAAAACCTGAGGAAATTCTGGTTCTGTAGCTACATGTTTAGTAAAACAATAATAAGATCTCATATTTATATTTAATAAATGTACACACTACTTTCAAATGATATTTAATTCATTTTGTTTAAGCTGCTCCTTTTTTAAACTTTTATTACTAAGTATGTAATGAATATAATAATAGATACCCCTTTTCCATATCACAGCCTGTATCAGCCCTCGACCAATATTATTCCTCAGGCCTTCGGCATTCGGGCTGATATTAGAGTCTCAAGCTGTTACTGGCTGTGATATGGAAAAAGGTATGTTTTATTCTCTATATATATCTATATATATATATATATCTATATATATATATATATATATATATATATATATATATATATATATATATATATCTATATTATAATTTTAATTTGCATCAGAATAGATTTCTTAAATGAAATTATCTAACCGTCCTGCCGATTGAAGCTGCTCCGTCTATTTAGATGGTATTTGAAATTTCAATTGAAATTGCCACAAAGAGGAAGAATGTTATAATCATACAAATCACAATATTGACCTACATCTCAAGTGTTTCCATCAAAACAAGATATAAATGTAGCTGTTGTAGGCTTAAATAGTCAGAACAGCAGCTAGTAGACCAGTAAAACAGTTTTAAAAATTTTTCCTAAAATTTTCTGATATGAAAAGTAACCTGATATTCATTTCATATTTTCTTAGCCTGAAAAGTGTCTTTAGAAACGCAACAATTACTTTGATATTTTACACGTATGAGATATTTTACAATTGCTGTAAATGTGTACAAATGTCTGTATATTTCCATATTTATTGTTGTTTTATTGTTAACAAATTCATTTATTTCGTCATTCAATTTTATAAAACATTTAAGCACTCTGACAGGGATATACCATATAGTTCTCACATATAAAATCTTCCTGATTGTGCAGTATGTTGAAATACATTGATAACAAACGGAAACCACGTCCTATAGCTAACTATATTGAGAATATGAATGCCGAATGTGATTTCCGTTTTTGGATTTAGTTCTTAAAAGGCAACAAAGAGAATTTTACAAGACCAAAGTATACTGAAGTTTTATTCCGTTAAAATGTTACATCTTTTTGTTATCAAGTACTTTTACTTTACCAACTTTGTAAATAAAAAAAAAACTTAATAATAAATTCTGGTATTCTTAAAATTGCATGTTATGTTATTCTATTGGTTAAAATGGTCTTAACTCTGAAATAATAATTTTTAATCGAATATCAATCGGAAATATTATCTGTATGTTCCAGGGCTGCAAATAATTTTACAAGAAACCCCAAGTACCCTTTGGATACTCGTATATCTGAAGAACTGAAATTCAACGAAATACTTTCAAGATCCCTGATCAAACCTCAGGATTTACAATGCGATAGTTTTCTGATTAAAGTTAACCAAAGCACATTTCATAAACATCCAAGCGCCGGGAAAATGAAATCCATGTAGCTATTTATTGTTATGTACGAACTTGTACTTAAAACTTCGATGCTAGTCCTCAAAACATTGTAATTGTGATTTAAGATACATGTGCTTGGTGATTTGGGGGAGGGGAATGAAAATTGGAATGAACTTTATTTATTTGAATACATCTCAGACATTTATTTGCTTGTAAGTTTTATCTATGAATAACTGATAGGATGATGTTATGTATGACAAAATAAAATAATACGCAACATAATGCTTTAGGAACTAAAGAAAGCATTTATTAAGCTAACTAATGACAAAGTATTATAGCAAATCATATATAAAAGTAAAATTAGCATAATTCTTAAACAGAAAAATAAAATGTTGGGATTTATATTCATCTTACAAATCAATCATGTCTGAATATCTCAAAGAACAAATGACACAAATGTCTTGGAAAACAATGGTTGATATTTAAATCAGAGTAAAAACAAATATGTTAGTAGCCCTTCCGATTAAAATGCTTCTGCCAATTATTTGGGGGTAAAACCAATGCTCTACTTAGAAGTCCAATAAATTTTGATGAACATTAATGTCTACGATCTAAACTTTGCCAAATAACCTGTTCAGTCGTTTATAATGCATCGCTTATCAGAGTAAGATTTATTTACTGATAAAAAGTCAAACACAAAGTGAAGATAATCTCATGTGATTAGTACTATCGGTACATGCACAGCGTTGTCAGATTCTACAAAAAGTTACAGCAGATATTTGTGTCAAAGCACGAGCACGCCTTAAGTCGCGGAGGGGGGGGGGGTCTAGCAAACACAATTGCACCGACAGGCAACTGACTGGACTGTGACATTCCGAGATGACTTTAATTTTCAAATTTTTTTTTTCAAATAAAAGATGAACATCGGTGTTCTTTTGGTTTTTTTTTTATATTTCTATCTAGCTCTTTAAAAGGGAAGATAACACAAACGGTTGTTCTCGGTAGTTAGTCGTCACAGCGACAAAAAATCGCAAAAGTATTTCTCTACTTAGTTGTTCTGCAAAAGGAAAATATTTTAGCCAGTTTCCTAATAAAACTTACTGTTAAACTCAATGGCAAGCAGGTTTGATTTTACAAATAGGCAGTTAAAAATGTTTTGAAGGATCATGTATGTACAGAAGAACGTGTTTTTTTTATTATAGCATGCAAGTACGTGGCAGTAGAATGTGTTAAGAGGTAAAAATAAACAAAGGAACACATATATTACAATGTAGTCTTTCGGGAACCATATGATTTTTAAAAACAAATTTTTGGGTTATTGCCAAATTGAGTTATTTTAATTTCTTACGGATGTATACGTGGTTCTACATTCCTAAAAAGGAAAAAAACACCCACATAACGTGTACAATGTAGCTATTTCTTTTACATAGATACTAGACATATTCTTTTTTTTTATTTTCTATTCATGCATACCTGATGCGAAAGGTAAGGTTGTATCATGTATTTTTGCTTATCGTATATACCTTATTGTTAAATATCGACTGATGTCTTTAAGCCCCAAATAATAATGTTTGCACTGATTCAATAATTCAGTATAAATATTCTAATTCTCCTGTTTAGAAATATATTTAATTTAAACATGTTCAATTCAAAAGATAAAGAGTTAAATATAGGCTTCCACTTTTACATGTATTATACAAAATGCACATCCTCATAAGTAACAAAAAATGCTTTTTCACAAAAATCTTTGTCTAACAATTGTTTATATCTATGACGTCATAAACATGGGCAGATGCTTTCTAATTCACATATATAAATATTAAAACAGTTTTTGTGCATGGGATGCAATTTTAATCATTTACTATTAGATTTTGCAATGCTATGAGATATTAAAATGAATGTGTCAATACTATGGTATGATACAGTATGATATTTGAACAAAACGGCCGCGGCATACTGGAGATTTTTAAAAATTTCGAAGTAAAATATTGAGGAATAGAAGTTTACCGCTATTCCGCAATATAAACTTTTGTCTTTAAAAAATCAGTTAAAATCGCTGTGCTTTGCTTTTGAATGCTATGACGAATGAGAATCTAATGATATAGTATGAGATTCAAATACTATGGTATGAGATTTAAATGCTATGTTATGCTATTTTGTATGTTGTTAACTGCTTGAGTTGACTGTACCATAATCGCATTTTTACTCAATTAACTAAATTGTTGATAGATAAAACAGAATATCATAGCAAACATGTGTGCAATGTTCGTCAAATATTAGACAATGAAAATCATCTGAAGATACTATTCATTACTTCATATCAACATTATCATTCCTACCTATGAAAACTCTGATGTTTCTTTTTTTAATTGAATTTAAAATTTACAAAAAAAATATGTTTACAGTCTTTAGGTTTACTCCCAAGATCTTTGTTATTTCAATTTTAAAGGTAAAGCTTCCTAATACCGTATTCTCTTTTGTACAATGTATTAATTGTTTGCATATCATTTTTTGTTTGTTTAATACACAGCCATAACAAATATCACTGTGATTGTCATAATTAGACAATGCAAATATGATGCCTATAGTGAGACGTTGTATTTGAACTAAAACTTCATTTCTATGGACGGAAAATATATGAGAAATAAAGGTAAGGTTTTTTTTTAAATCAAAAAATAATACACTTACTTAAAAAAATCAGGCAGGATGTTACAGTCAAACAAAAAATGTTACATTGAATGAGTAATGTACGCTGTTGCAAATTTTGATTATAAAAATTAAGAATGGTATGGAAAATTGTGTTTAAAGAATTATATTTGATTTTTTTTTCCTTTGAAACAATTAATATAAAATTAGTTAAGTGCAAGAATAAAAGAATTTTTGTTTTCACTTTGGTTGGATTCAGGTTGTTTACCAGGATATGTTGGCGAAAATTGTTCAGAGCCATGTCGCTATCCTAACTACGGAAAATATTGTCAGGGGCAGTGTAAATGTACAGAACAGTTTTGTGACATCGCTACGGGATGTTTTTCACCAGACGGTATTTAAATTTTGTATTTCCTAATTTTAAGGCAAGATATTCAACATCTCATTGCATATTTAAAGGCTGTGTTATATTTTGCGCAGTAAGTTTGAAAAACATTATGCTAACAAAAACGAAAACAACAATAGATAGATAACTACAATAGATTTGGCAATGGCACTGTATGGAAAATATAAGAATATTGTTTGCGGTGTATGGCATTATATTTAGTTGCAAATACGGGCATAATAATATACAAATTGAGGGTATATAAATAAGTGTCATATTTGGCGATTCTGTGTCTGTGTCTATATTGAGTCATGTATTGCATAATTTTTATAATCTTTTAAACCATTCACTCATGTATATTTTTATACATGGTATTTTAATATTGCACGCAAGCGATGCGTCATAATAAGGCGGGACACACAAAGCCTGCATCCAAATACTCTAAGTCCTAAATGAGGTTAATTGATTCTGGCACAGTAAAATCCAAACTGAAAATATATAAACAAGTTATCAACAAATTGTCATATTTGGCATCCTGTGTCCATAATAAAGGCCCTGATATTGCATGTTAGTCCTGTAATGCTATTTAACCTTTGTAACCTTTATGCCATGTATGAATGAACGTATTATGAGTACGTGATGCCTCATACCTAGGTGGGGAACTCAAAGACTCAGGACTCGGAGACTCAAATCCTGCATCCGTACTCTTTGATTGGCAGTTTTGACAGTTTTGTTACTTTATTTAGAAATAACATATTAGTCTAAATTTTGAACACTAAATGTTCACTCATTATCGTCGTAAATGGGCCGAACTAGTCAGAACTGTCCATCATCAGTAAAATCTTATATATACCCATGTGAAATGAGGCTGAGCAGATTCTTTGATTTGGACTGCTTTTAATTGTTGAAATTTTAACTGTACGATCACGATAGTTAATAAGCTATTGGTGAAAGAAGTACTGGGCTTCGTAGTTTAAGAGATAACAAAGTTTGAAGGCTAACAGTAATCGTGGTTTAATAAAATAGTCAATAGAATTTAGTTATACCAGTTCACAAAGTGATATATCATTGATATTTTTTTGTAAACATGTGAATGGATAATTGAATTTTAAATGATAATATTGACTTTGGGACATTAATATGTATACTAGTGCACATGCAATGAAATATATTTATTTATCACATCTTTATCCCAATATACGGTGGATATCACTCATGGGATAAATTTTTGATATTCCACTGTGTGTTCTTACGCCACGTGACGTCATAGTTAATCATTACGTAGGTTTAGACGGTTGATTGACGTAGAATGAAAAAGTAAATAATTAATTCAGTTGAGGGGTGTTGAGATATAAATTTTAAACATTTAATGTTGTTTCAGTTATTTGTCATGAATTCATAAAAAAATGTTCGAAAATGAATTTATGTTTTTTATACTTCAAGGAACTTTTTTTCCATGCGTAAAGTTGTTGACGTATTGTAAATAATGTGTTGTGCGGCTCACAATCACAATTTTTACAGAAAAAGTTGGGATTAACAAAATACTTCGTAAAACATGTGATAAAAAGAATCTCTCATGATTTGCGATGGTATATGATTTTTATCCAACTCGTTGTGTGTTTTCTATCCCCTCGCCAAGGCTCGGGGATAGAAAACACACAACTCGTTGGATAAAAATCATATACAATCGCAAATCATGAGAGATCCTATATATATAAAACTGAAATGAATTTTAGAGGAGTCAAATTTATCACATTTTAATCTCAGTATCAAGGTATTAAAATAAGTTTGTTATTGATATATATATATATATATAGAGAGAGAGAGAGAGAGAGAGAGAGAGAGAGAGAGAGAGAGAGAGAGAGAGAGAGAGAGTAAAATGTACATAGGAGTCTTATGAATTCAACTTTTTTTTTATATGTAATGTATTTTTTTCAGTTGGTTGCAGAACTGGGTATTCTGGTGACGGATGTCTATACAGATGTCGATATCCAACCTATGGGAAAGAATGTCAAAAAAAATGTCATTGTATTGAATCTGATTGCAATTTCATCACCGGATGTGACAATTCTTCATGTATGCAACCAAATATACACATAGATAAACAAATAATAATTAAAACTAATCTACTACATGAATCTACTTAATATATATATATAAAGAAAATAAACAAGAGTTTAATATATAACAAATAGATGTTAACAGAGTGAGAAAAATACGTACTAGTACTAAAAGTTTTATTTATTTAAATTTTAGATATAGCCCAGAAATCTGACTACTTACACCCAACCACGACGCCATACCCCGCCGAAAGAAGTTCTATGGCAGTTACTGTTGTCGTTTCTGTCTTGTCTTCTATCTTTGTTTTAGCTTTTATCACTCTTGTTATCTGGCAACTAAAAAACCGAAATGTAGCAAACAGGAAAACGTCTCAACCCATTTCATCACTAGGAGAACAAAGACATGTTTCCTTAGATACGAAGGAGACAACAAAAATTGACTGTCCCTGTGATGATTCAAGACCTAGTCACAAATATACATCATCGCAGGACGTGTCCACAGATCACATACATCCAGGCTTCGATTGTAATGTGTTGCAGCGGGAAAGTACCGCAAGCACTATAATATTTGATATAAATTCTTGTACTTATGAACCCGTCTTGTACGCTGTTGAGGAAGACAGAATTGCAAGAGTTTGAAATTCTTTGAATGAACTGTGTTCATGTATCACTTGAACAACTGTGATTATTCTTTTTTTTTATGATCTAAAACTCAATTGATTAAATTCACTGCAAAAATGAAAATGTCATCAATCTTTGCTAAATGATTCTAAAATACACTTTGCCTATTTAATGAATTTCGTTATCATTCACAGACTCATATTGTATTTAATCTGGACACAATGAATAAATACCAAAAAACTGATATTAGTTTTACTAGATGATAGCCAGCGCAAGCGTGTGAAATGACACTTTAGACGTGCATTTTTTTACTTTGTATTATTGCTTTATCTGTTGTATTAAAAGTCAACCCATCGCATATTCATGCATATCCATGCAAAACGATTTAAAAAAAAAAAGGGGGGGGGATATTGTGTATGGCGTCGTTTTTTCTTTTCTATATTAAGTTTATTTTTTTTTAATATTTCAAGGTTCACTTTAATGTTAACTTTACAAAATACCAAATTATTCAAAAGCAACAGAAGGGTGAAGAATACAAAACGAAATGTTTTTATTCGAAGCTTGTAAAGCTCAAATTTCAGAGTCCAGTTTCACGAGGAAAAATTGGTAGGGATTTCCAAATCTCAGATAAGGAAGTTTGGAAATCAATATATTCCAACAAAATTAAAAAATAAAAGTATTGCAGCATTGAATTATAAACTGCTAAACAATCTACTTAGTAATAATCAGTTAATTAGTAAGTTGAATAAAGGGGTTAATAACAAATGCAAAATATGTAGAACCGAGATAGAAAATGCACAGCATTTAATTTTTGATTGTGTAAACGTAAAACATGTTTGGCATATGTCAAGCCAATGCTTAAAGTGTACTATTGTTTGGAAAAATGTCATTGTTGGTTTTTTTGCTGATGACAACGAAACAACACAACCTTATAATATCTTCCTCTCATTTATTGCATTCAGAATTTACAAATATTTAATGTTCTGTAGAGTTGAAAATTTAGAAGAAACAACTCAATCATTGAGAATGTCTATTAAAGAAAATATTATATCATATTGTTCAGTTCTATCGTTTTTACATCAAATGAGAAAAAAAAAACTGTTTCAAAATTTTGCATCTATGCTATGAATATGTATTTATGCTTATACCTATTATGTATATATACACACACACACACACACACACACACACACATATATATATATATATATATATATATATATATATATATATATATATATATATATATATATATATATATATATATATATATATATATATATATGCCCATCCTCCGAGGGAGACAGTCCCTCAGTTGTATACCAAGGGTTTCTAACATGGACACAGACTTTGACAGATGGTAGTGAAACCCTTTGATATGTGTGGGCCATAAACAAATCACATGAATTATATTTCTTTGTATCTACGATGATGTACTGTAAATTATCAATGCAAGGATTTTTTCATTTTTTTCTGATAAACACATACCTGTATAAATGTACGTAAACAAGTGGAGCTAGTTATTCGTACATAACCTTATTTTTGGAAAAATGTTGTTACCACAATAAAACTGTCAAGACAATATATATGTTCATCTTTCAGTGGTCTAAAATGTATGTCATCTAAACACTTTATATCATCTTTCCATCAAAACTAAGAAACGAATCGGCGCATTTTTAAAAATTTAATATTTGTTTTTTCCCCCTGGTATATACGTTATATATATTCCCTTTTAACTTTATTATACAGCATTTTATCAAGGCAAGCAGGCATTTTGATACAAACTCTCACTGACTATAACCACTAAGCATGTCCATCGACTTTTATATTTGCCATTTTTGCAGTAGTTTACCGATAATGAAAGTATGTTTTAATTAATTTCACGGTAATTACTGATAAGGTAGAATTGAATTAAAGTTTAGAAACATCATCTAACATGTGCCATTATTGAAAATACTGACAAATGATTTCTTTCACAGAAACTGAATATAGTTAAATATTTTAAACAGCAGCAGTTTGGTTTAATAACTTAACTTCAGAGGTTTTCAACGAGTCTTTGCTATATTTTAAGCATTCACACACCGCTGTAATATACTCGGCAACAACTGGTCTAGTGTCTTATAACATATTAAATGTTACTATTTGCATACATGTATATTTTTTTAAAATAATTAATTTGTATAATTCTTCCTCATTTTCCCACGGTGACTATCACGAATATGTATTTCAGCATAGTCATCAGCACCCCATTTTAACACGGAAATCTGGAAAGTCTCAACAGGAAAGTAATGACTAAAATTATCACCTAAACTTATTTACAGAAGGTTAATCAAGATAGTCAGGATTCTCAGGATGTGTTCCTTATTTAGATTGCGTATATCTCATTCTAAACTTCATTCTAAATTTAGAATGTAATGTTGGTATTATCAGTGTACAACACTTGATGTAATAAATAAAAAAAATTAAGAAATATATAATACCGTTGCCTTATCTAAAATCAACCGAAGAAACCCCATTATTTTTCAAGTTTATATCGATGCATGATGTAAAAGAATAAAAGTTTATTATACAAAACATTGCAAGAACTATTATGTTTCCCGAAATCGATTTCATTTAAAAACAATTCACTCATATATTAATTTAATGATAACATTTTCCATTAAAATGCCAGGGTCTTTTACATTCTCTTTCATATTAGTCATGAATTTTTTTACTGTTGACAATTTTTTATGGAAGACATTTTTTACAAAATACGCTGGGTTAATTTGTTTTTTTTAATGATTTTGTAGTTGTTAAATGCTTTCATAATGGTTATGACCAAAATTATAACAAAAGCGGATGTAGCGTGAAAGCTCTACTTATGATCAATAAAATTATTTAAATACTGAAATACGGATACCTTTGATTTGTTAATGTACACTTTTCTAATTAATGATAACAATTTATTTGATCATTACCAAGAAAATGTACTGTATGAGTTTGATATATTTTTTGAATCCAACAATTCTTATTTTATTTGCTATCATTATATAGAAAATCATATGTGGACAAAACCTGAAATATAATTTGATTTTATAACATTCAAGGTACTTCATATAACTCCGCGTTCTGTGATTCTCGTTCAGTGTAATGCTATTTAAGAAAATTTACATCTCCCAAGTATTATTCCCTCTATTTCTTACGGAAACTTATAGTTAATTTACAGCTCTATAGAAACAGCCAGACTGAAATCTACACGCCCCATTTATCGACTGGTCGAAATCTACAGCGGCTGAAACTGACAAGAAAATGACAGGACAGATATTGACACGCCCTGTTTATCGATTGGTCCAAAGCTAAAGAGACCTAGGAAAAATCACTGACTGCACGAGATAATCATGACGATGTCAGACTCAAAGTCACACAGGAGACGATTTGGCTGTTCCTTTTAGCTAACTTACTTACGTACATCAACAGTAATTTAGTGAATTTTACCTACTTTTCCAAATCAATTTATCTATTAGCCTAAAGGACGATGTTAATATAAACAATAAAATGCTTTCTTTGATGATTCATTCGGGTTATGAAGGTAGTGATCATTGCAGAAAAAATTTACATAACCTAACGCGGGTTATGTGTTAGCGGGTTATGTATTTTTTCTGCAATGTCACTACCTTCATATCCCGAATGAATCACCAAAGAAAGCATTTTATTGTTTTAAAGAACTCCTACTCACGTTGTAAGAATATAAACTAGGTTTGCGTGAGTTTACGCTTGATAATACGCAAAGCAGATTTATAAAAAGCGTAAATTGCTCCATTCCAGGTTTTACGAGTACAACATGGATAAATGTTATGTTTATTCTTTATAATTTGTTTTTGCAATTCATTGCACAAATTAAATGGTTTTTAGTTAATTTAAAAAATGATTACCTGTAAAAAAATAATTGAACGAAACGTCACGAAAATTAGTACGTTTTTGATGTTGGCGCTTTACGACGTGCATTATGAAATGCAAACCAGGTTGTATAAATTTAACAACATTTTCGTTTCATTGCCGCTTTACAACCAGAGTTAAATTATTCAGTTTTAGTATTATATTGTACTATACAATGAAAAAAACATCAACAAATGAAATTATGGGTCGATATTTATATAGTGTTTGGACGTGTCCTCTGTTACCCCTGTGTGTTGACAGATTGCATAAACATGCGAAGTACAGTGGATGCTTATTACTTAAAAACGATACACGCATTGGGAATATCAATAATTTTCATTCTTAAGAATGTAGGGAAATATTACGGACAACTTGGTTTAAGATATTTTTCTGTCGGACTACTTTTGATGCACTCATGTTGACTTTTATTCAAGATACCCTGTTGCATTTACGATATTACTACTTCTTCATTTGTACAGACGCAAATATAGCGGTAGATCGAGTAATTACACTAGTGTGATAGTATAAGTATTACATGTAGGTCTATTTATATCATTTTGTTTTGTATATTTCTATTTTCCATTTTGTTCAACAGAAACTGAAATTTACATAAATCAAAGTCAAAGTCAATATTCGTAACATTTTATGGTATGTGAACTTCGTACTAGCTTATGCTAACGGACGCTAGTTCTCAAGGCCTGGGGCTGTACTATCCAAAGTGCAAAATGGACGAACTGTCGTCATTGCTTACGCTAGCCGATCGTTGAGACCGAATGAAAAGTCGTCAAAGACCATGAGCAGTCTGAAACTGGAACTGGAACTTCTTGCTCTTAAGCAGAGTGTGACTGAAAAATTCCGTGACTATCTTCTTGGAAATAAGTTGTGTTCACAGACAACAACCCGTTGAAATATTTGGAATCAGCAAAACTGGGAGTGTACGAACAGAAGTGGGCATCGCAGTTAGCGGACTTTGATTTTGAAATTAAATATCGTCCTGGTAAACTTAATACCAACGCTGATGTTTTATCCAGACTTGCAACTGACTGTGATGTTCTAAATCAGTGTATCGATGGAACCAACATTCCACTGGAAATAAAGGCAGCTCAGTCCTCTGTCATATATATCGACTCAACAGATGTTTCTTATTCTGACACGTTTCCTAGTTATTCAAATGATGATCTCCAGGATTTACAAACCAAAGATTCGGTTATTGGAAAATGTAAGGAATTCGTTGTATCTAAAACTGTTCCTAAACCTAGTTTTATTCGAAAGCAGAGTAAGAAAGTGCAGATTCTTTTACGACAAGTTAAACATTTGGAGTTACGTGATAGTGTTGTTCATAGACGAATTAGTGACCCATAGCTTGGTGACCTAGATCAGATTGTACTTCCGGAGTGTCTCAAAGAAATACTTCTACAAAGTCTACATGATGAGAATGGACATAAGGAATCGAAAGAACGTTCAACATAATCCTACAAAGATGTTACTGGCCTAATATGTACAAGGTTATTAAGACCTATTGTCAAAAATGTGAGAGATGTGCTTTTCAGAAACACCGCCACCAACTGTTCACACTAGCATGGGACATTTAAGTGCATCAGAACCTATGGAATGTATTGCTAAAGACTTTACGGTTCTTGAGAAATCCCAAGGATTCGAAAATGTACTTGTGTTGACGGATGTGTTCACCAAATGGACTATTGCAGTTCCTACCAGAAACCAAACCGCAAAAACTGTAGCGAAAGTGCTACTAAGACAATTCTTTTGTACATTTGTTGTATGTAAACGTATCCACTCCGATTAAGGAAAGTGAAGCTGAAATAATCCAACACCTTTGTTCCCTTTACAACATCAAGATGCCCAGAACTACAGCGTTTCATCCTCAGGGCAACGGGCAATGTGAGCGCTTGAACAGAACGTTACACGACTTGCTTTGATCTTTACCACCAGCCAGGAAACGTAAGTGGCCCGAGTACATTAAATTAAGAGTTAGTGTTTTCTTATAATGTTACACCAAACGCATCGACTTGTTATTCCCCCTACTACCTGATGTATGGACGACAACCAAACCTTCCCATAGATTTCCTTCTAGGCTTAAGTATCAAATCGTCAGATGAAATCAACATTGACAGATTGGTGAATCTACATTCGGAAAAACTTTCGTTTGCTTACAACAGAGCCAGGGCAAAACTCAACAGAAATGAAATAGCAAGAAAGCAGAGACATGAAGAACTACAGATTGGTGACAAAATCTTTATTCAAAACAGAGGATTCAAAGGCAGAGACAAAATTCAGGACAAATGGAAAGCTGAGGTTCATGTTATCGTAAGCAAACCGTATAAATCCGTGTACAGTGTGAAGCCAGTGAATAGTGATTCTGTGAAAACTGTGAATCGTTTGGAATTATAACCAGCCAATTTGTGAAATGTGAATATATATTGGACTGCAAATATTTGTGACGCATAGTTATTTGTAATAGTATATTTATATATTCCATATGTATTTATTATATTAATTCGAGGACGAATTAACATTTTGACGGGGGTATGTAGTAGAACAGATTTATTACTATCTATTTCATATGTATTTATTCGTTTTTGGATTTTCTATTTTCGTTTTGTGCAGTATATTCTTAAATATTATTCATCTAAAGTTTTATTGCGCGCGTATATTTCTTTAATTTCATTGGTTCATATTATTATCCAATAAATTTGATTCTCTATTAGTATAAGTAACCGTTCAAACTAAGTCAAATTGGGCAGTATTTCATTTTCAACGACGTCAGACAAAAATATATCAGCTGCATCTTGTGGTATGTTAATATTATATTTAATTATATATTTATTTAATACCATGATAGTGATTAGGGCATATTTTTTTAATTGCAAGGTTTATACTTTATACGTTATCGTATTTTTGCAGTTAATCTTGCCATTGTAGATTCTGAAACTTGTTTGTAAGTTCTGATATTAAATTGCTTCAAAACATGTTTTACCATATAAATGAATACTGCAGTAACGGTTGCTTTTTATGAACAAATTATCGAAACTAAAACATATTGAATGTACATGTAAAATTGTATTTTGTCTAATGCATTTTTCTTTGTTTATAGGTCAATGCTTTAAAACGTTTAATACATTTGTTAAACAAAACGGCTGTCTTTTGGATTTCCTTACTGCTCGATAACACTTATCAATGTATATATATTGTCTCTGGTTTTATTTTAATTGCCTTGTCAATACCAACGTGTATTTTTGTAGTTTAAGTTGCAACGTTTTGAATGTGTACAATCCAAAAGTTAACTTTCTAAACAGTACGCATTGTAATTGATTTTTTTTTTAAAGAAACGTATAATGTTTTTGTGGTAACTTATGACAGCTTTATTTTGTCAGTTTTCTCATAGACATGCATTGTTTTTATACAGGTCAATGCCTGTAATATACTAAAGTCTGACACGACTAAGCTCATTAGAAACACAGTCTCCATCTTCAAATTCTTGACTGCTCGATTATAATTCTAAGATTGTGATGTACATGTACTTCGTAAAAATGACTTTTTTTCTATGTTGAAAACGTATAATCTAATGTACATAATTCTAGTTCCATGCTTATATGACAAACTTTGATTTCATTTTAGACAGTTTTTAAGCCGTAACACTACCCCCGTCAGTAAAGGATATTAAGTTGGTACAAATGAGTTAATTTAGAGTACAAAACTTACTTTAATTTGTAACATACACCATCGAAAAATTAAAAATATAAGCAGAAAAAAAAGTTTTGTTTTGTTTTAAACATATTTTATTGAAAAGGATAAAAAACAAGTTCTAACAACTTACTAGTTTTCTCCTTTAATAAAACGATAACTGTCATGTATATTAGTAATTTGCATTTTGTATTGCTAATTTAAAGCAAAGAAAATATATTTTATTATTAATATACACAAAGACAAGTTATTTGAATCTTTTCTACAAACTTCTGCACAGATTTGTTAATTTGTAAAGGTAGGTTGTTGTTAGCATTTAAAAGTACAAATTAGTGTCAAATAGTGTCAATAAGTAACAATTAGTGTCAATATTGACTTAATCTATGAATAATGATCTAACATGTTGTTTCTCGCTCTAGAGTAATTCCTACAAGAAACATAGAAGAAGAAAAAAAGATACACACCTTATGGTTTACCACATGAAAAAAAGGATTATTTATTATATTTACGTTAAAACTTTACAGGGATCATCGTTTAAAACACAGTTGTGTATTGTTCAAAGAAAAGTCTCCGCGTAGCTAATGTAAAGTTGTTTTTTTTTACAATTTGCAAAAAAGTGATAGAACTTATGATTGTCAAGAGTCAGATCTTGTGACACTCTTAAGATGTCTCTTCTGATATATTTATCGATACTTTTGTAAAACCGAGCTCTGTGTGACATTGCGTATTCATAAGTGTTAATTAGCTTAAATAACTTCTTTTTAGACGCAAATTTAAATGTTATTTAAAACTCCATTGCAAGAATAAAAAGCGTCATCTTACGTACACTTTCGTTATTTTTGCAAAACGGAAGTGATAAATCGTATGATTGTCATAAGTCAGATCTTATGACAATCTTAAGGTGGCTCACTACACCGTGAAATATTTTCTCAAATCAGTGGAAAATTACTTGATTATGATAGATATCATAATGGATGAGAAGTATTTAATTCTAATATGCAAAAAGATGTGCACTTATGGATAAAAAATTACATTTTCAAAAATTTAATTCAGTTAACGTAAACAAAAGTCCCAGGCGGATTTGAACTCATGATCTGCGCTTCAGACGCCCAATACTTTAGCCACTGAGCTTCGATGATATACAACCCAATCGAACGATATAAACAGTTTAACAACACATTTAATCGCCATCTTGTGACGTAGTGTCTCAAAAAGTATAAGTGTAGGTATAGTGAGGTACCTTAAGATATGATTGCGCCCATGAGAAAAGGGTCCTTATTTCATTTTTTACAAAACAGCGAAACGACGTCATAAACGTTGGATGTTTTATCATTAGCGCCGTATTCCGGCCACATGTAACGTTACATTAAATAAACGAAAAAGAAATGTTTGTGCTGTTTTGAATAAATAAAATTGTGGTAAAAATATGAAAAATTGTATTTTCTCTTATATTTTATTTAATTATCGATTTTTGTTTTCGGATTTTTTTTGTTTTGTTTTAATGCGACGATAAACAAACTTACGAGGAGCGGATTCATGAATACATGTACATTTGTAGTCAAATTATGAGAGCAAGCTCTGTATAACTGCTTTCTTTCTGTACCATGGATCAGTTTGAGGTATAGAAAATATTTACACACATTTATTTCAAAGAATTCATTATGAAATCAAAACTTTTTTCTATATTTACATCAATTAATAATGATTCGCCGACTGGTGACAGACGAACATCCGACATAATGTTGTAGGCTACATGTAATTAGTAGCGAGACGTATTTTGCAAGAAAATATAATAAACTGTATCTAGTTAATCTATAGTTTTACATAATCGATTCTAATATTAAGAAAAAAGTAGTGAAATTTATCAGTACTACACGTATGCGTATCTTTCTTCGAGTGAATACATGAGAGATAACTCAGTCATGCAATAACTTTGGGCTCAGGACGGGAAAACTGTATCAAATTAAGAAAATGACAATCAATTTAATTTCTAAACAGTTTTTTTTAAATTCTTTACTTAATCAGAATTAACGCGACTCATAATCTAATTTAGAGGTCTTCTGTTTATTTATCTTAAGTTTATGATTTTAATTATTTAAATAATTTAATTAGATATTTTAAAAAATGGAAATGTATGTTGAACACAATTTTAGAGAAAAAAAATAATAATAATGAATTTAAAAAAACCCGAATCAAAATGAAGTTGACCCAAAATTATTGCAATAATTTAAGCGTACTTATAAAAAATAATCAAATCCAAATAGTTTTATCAAAGAGAAAAATAAACGTCGAAAAAAGATATTTGAAAAAAAATGGACGGACGAATGGATCGAATTATAGATGGATGGATTGATGGATGGATATATAGATAGATAAATATTGTACATGTTTAAAATACACTATACATGTTTTTTAAACATGTACAATATAATACTATAATTTAATGTACTACAAAATTTACATTCATGAGAGAGAGAGAGAGAGAGAGAGAGAGATTGCAGGAGGGAACTTTTTTTTGTTTTTTTTTAAAAGGAATTAGACAGCGAAATTGAAGAACATTTTGGGCGCTTGAATGTGACTCAACATGATGATGATCATCATTCTGAAAGTGACCATGAAGATGAAAATGAAGATGTTGATCATGACGCAACGATTGCTACTCGAATGTCCGAGTTTATGGAGACGCAGAATGAACATAATGCAGCTATATTGATATAGAAACAGACGACTCTGTAGATACATTGTGTGTCGCTTCTGATGGTTGGTTTATGAATAGATGCGCATGTACATGTACTAAAAACTGCTTTGGAATGAGATTAAGGAACACATCTTTAATATGAGAGAAATGACCAAGGTAAAGAAGGAGTTGTTTATCATGGGCACTCTACAAACTGGTTGTTTTGGACAAAAACACAAAGAAACACCGAGCGAAAACATGTGCGCTATACTTATAACTTCAAAGGAAAGAGCATATGCAGAGACGCATTTTTGGCAATATATGATGTGTCAGACAAAGATATGTCGAATATTGTGACTCATGTGAACACAAATGGAGTTTGTCCTAGAGAACACGGTAACAGAAGGAAAAAGCCAGCTCATGCATTGAAATTTGAGGAGATTGAAAATGCTGTGAAATTTATAAAGAATTATGCAGAAGAATTCGGCATCCCACAGCCCGAGGCACCACGAGGCAGCGATGGAATTCATCCTGTGTACCTGCCAGCATCAGATACCAAGAAAGCAATACACCAAAGGTATGTGAAGTCCTATGAGAAGTCCAGCATGCGTGCTATGAAAATTTCATCATTTGAAGATGTCTGGCTAAAATGCATTCCACACATCCGAATCAGCACTCGCCGTGATGATGTGTGTCAGAAGTGTGAGTGCCTGCGTAAGAAGATCATGGATACCAGAAACTAACATCCGTAAGAGCTTTCCAGGACCACACTGAAGCAGCACTACAGGGAGTGCATACAAGAGTGCATACAAGAAGCAGTCGAAGAAATGGGACAGTGGCAAGGCGGGCAGCTTCAGAACGTGCACTACACCTTAGATTTCGCCCAACACTTCCAGCTACCGCACCACACCAGACAAATGGGACCGACATACTTTGTCATGCTTTGCAGAGTCCAGCTTTTTGGGGTCCACATTGATAGTGCGTCTATGCAGTTGAACTTCTTGGTTGACGAAGATCAAACAATAGGTAAATAATATAATTTTTTTTTACAAAAACGTGTAAATAAAAATAACGCAGTGTATCTTTAAATCTGTTAAATTGAAAAAATTGTAAATTCTTATTTATTTTTTATTGACACGTTGCTTTTTTTACCTGTTTTTGCAGAAACTGTACATGTGTAATATGTTATAATATTATAATTTAGGCCAAGATGGGACCAATGGCACAAACGCGGTTATTAGCATGTTAGACTACACATTTAACGAATATGGATTTGGAAAAAAGTTATGTTCTTTACATGCAGATATCTGCAGTGGTATATATTTTCATTATTGTCATTGATATTATTCTTTTTTATTATTATTAATTTTTAAAATTTCGATTTTAATTAACGTTTGTTATTATGATATTTACCCGTTCGTAAAACTTTAACAGTTTTTCTCTTTTTTTCGTTTCCTTTTTGTGCTGGTCAAAACAAAAATCAGTATATATTGTCGTATCTAGATCTATGCTGGAGAGTTCTAATTTGCTTTCACGAAAAAATCTCACTTAAAATGCAGATTCCAGGACAAACTAGGTATTGAATTTTTTAATGTATTACCTTGTATGTGTAGTGTGGATATTATTTTGATTTCTGTTTACATTTACATGTATCACCTTTGCATAATGATTATGAATATTTGTCTAGATGTCTTGTTGATGGAGGATTTGGCCACATAGGAAAACTTTTCCGTCGAAGTGATGCAGACTCTTTTAATCAGTTGGTGGACGTGGTGCAAAAATCAGCCTCCAGCAATGTTGCCATCCCATACACGCAAGAGTCATGTTCTTTACATGCAGATACATGCAGTGGTATATATTTTCATTATTGTCATTGATAATATTTTTTTATTATTATTAATTTTTAAATTTAGATTTCAATAAACGTTTGTGATTATGATATTTACCCGTTCGTAAAAATTTAACAGTTTTTCTTTTTTTTTTCGTTTCCTTTTTGTGCAGGTCAAAACAAAATTCAGTATATATTGGCGTATGGAACGCCTCAACTGCCTCATGTAGGTAATCTTCATAATATGATGATACTTGAACATTACATGATGGTACTTCAACATTACATGATGGTACTTTAACATTACATGCTGATACTTCGACATTACGTAATGGTACTTTAACATTACGTGATGGTACTTTAACATTACGTGCTGATACTTCAACATTACATGCTGATACTTTAACATTACGTGATGGTACTTTAACATTACGTGCTGATAGTTCAACATTACATGCTGATACTTCATTATATGATGATACTTCACTATGCGGTGGTTCTAAAAATAGGGAAGTTTTAACATTGGGTTGTTTCTCTGTTTCAGAGATTGATCATATAGGACTAAGGTCCACTGAGACTAGTTTGGATCATGTCAAAAAGCTGGTACTACAAATAATAAAAAACAGGATTCTGCTTGAAAATATATGTTATTGAAAAACTGTAGATACTCAAATTATGAAAACCACTGGCAAACTATTCTCTCTTTTTTTAAATTATATTGACTTGTGAACAAATATTTTGATACATGTACCCCCTTTTCTATTGTATTTTTTTTAATCTTCTATATCTCCCTTTTCTCTTTTCATTTACTGCTTTTTTTTTATCTACATATTTTTTTGGCAAGAAAACACGTTTCCACACTACACGGATAATCTATTTCCATATTACAATATGTAGAATCTTGAAATGTATGCAATATGTCTGAAATATGTGTGTCTGTGGATTTATGTGTAAAAAAAAAAAAGCTTGAACTGAAGAAGTACACAATACACTACAGCTCATGAGAGAGGAGCTCTACTGAATAAAAATATTGTCGAAACATACGATTTGTTTTGTGCAAAGTATTTAGACAAACGACAACCACACATGCATCTTATAAGATCATGCAAAGGATAAAGCATTGAATTGCTGTTGAATCTGATTTTAGCAGTAACTGTACTGTTGAACAAATCAGTGCTTTCATTGCCCACTCTTTCACGTGGATCTCCAGGAAGAACCCATTAATCCCCATAAGTCCAATCTACATGTAACATGAATGACAGAAGTATTTGTTTAGGTGCTTTTTAAAAAGAAAAATAGCTGCTCGCTCTGACTAAGCGCCAAAAGATTGGGTTCTGAATGCACATTTTTAGCCCCAAATTCCCTGAGGTACCCCCTGGTTTTTATGCGCTGAGCCCCAATGAACTCACAATGCAGCCATTCTTTAAAATTTAAAATGACCCATTTAAAAGACAACACTTAACCAAGTAGTAGCATTTGTTGAGTATCTCGATCTAAACTAGTTTTAGTGGACCTTAGTCCAATCTGATCAATCTCTGAAACAGAGAAACAGCCCAGTGTTAAAAACTTTACAGGCATCCACGTGTTCTGAGTTTTAGCGAATTTCGTTCCCTAGGCGACGCTTCCCTAACCCTATTTTTAGCACTACCGCATAGTGAAGTACCATCATATAATGAAGTATCAGCATGTAATGTTAAAGTATCAGCATGTAATGTTAAAGTATCAGCATGAAATGTTGAAGTATCAGCATGTAATGTTAAAGTACCATCACGTAATGTTAAAGTACCATCACGTAATGTTGAAGTATCAGCATGTAATGTTAAAGTACCATCATGTAATGTTGAAGTACCATCATGTAATGTTGAAGTATCATCATATTATGAAGATTACCTACATGAGGCAGTTGAGGCGTTCCATATTGGCGTATCTAGATCTGTGCTGGAGAGTTCTGATTTGCTTTCACGAAAGAATCTCACTTAAAATGCAGATTCCAGGACAAACTAGGTATTGAATTTTTAATGTATTACCTTGTATGTGTAGTGTGGATATTATTTTGATTTCTGTTTACATTTACCACCTTTGCATAATGATTATGAATATTTGTCTAGATGTCTTGTTGATGGAGGATTTGGCCACATAAGAACATTTTTCCGCCGAAGTGATGTGGACTCTTTTTAAGCAGTTGGTGGACGTGGTGCAAAAATCAGCCTCCAGCAATGTTGCCATCCCATACACGCAAGAGGACGGTAGAGCGACTTGGGAATTGCGGGATTGGAAGAGCTTTCTCTCTACCAACTTCAAGACCGTCAGAAACATAAGAAAGTACCACCACTTTCGGTTTTCTTGTCAAGATTCTGGGTACATCTTTCTTAAGGAGAGCGTTGATTCAGAGGACACCAGAGAATCCATCATGAAGAGCCCCATCTCAGATTCTCATGCGAGACCAATATTGATCGCCAGACGTAACTCTACAGGAATGTCCGCCCTTACGTCAGGCAATTCATCAGGAGGAAGTGTGCCCAGCTCCTACAGATCTGGAAGAGTGACTGGTGTAACATTATTTCTTAGGTTGTTTGACGCCAGAACTTTTGCTTAATTGTGAAATTTTGTTCTGCTGAAATTTTGAATTACTTGTAAATATGATATGATTGATGTGTTTGTGGTTTTTATTAACGTATATAATTTATGTGTATCAGTGTGTTGTCATATATTTGTGATCTATTACTGATAATGAAAATAACATGATTAAAATTAATTATTTAACTATGATTATCAAAACTTTAAAACACTTGTTTTGCCGCATATTATTATGACGTCACTGACGTTACGCTGCTGAACGCTGCACTGCAGTAAACAGACTTGTTGATATAAATGCATAAAAATATAATTTTAATGTTGCAGAAGGATCTTAAATTACATTTTTTGAAATGAACTACATGTTTACTGTCAAATTCTTCGAAAATCTCAAAATGTGTAAAAAATTGTCATAAGGACCCTTTTCTCATGGGTGCAATCAATTCATATTTTATGACAAATCTTACGATATTTTCGTGAAACCCACCCTGGGAATAAAACTAATAAAAATAAATTCTTACATTAATTCAATTCTGTATCCAAAACAGCCAGTTATAAATATTAACTTTATTTAAACGTTTTAAGGGAATTGGAACGGAAATCCTTGGCGTGGAAGATTGTCACACAACAGGAAACGTCTATTATTTCGTGAACTATAAAAGGACAAAAAAAAAACACCAACTCTCCATACACTAGAATCTGGCGCCACAACATAGACATGTATACCGCTCATGTTTTTCTGTTTTGTTTTTATTTTATGAATGCTAGCAGTCAAAGGTAATGTAATCACTTGATGCCAGAAAAAATATCATTTTTAAACACCAAAATTTAATGAGATTAAAAAATTCATATATAAAGTCAATTCATTTAAAATTAAATTTTACATGTATTTTACAAAGATTTGACCGCTGCAAAGTTTGGGACAACACGGACTTGAAATGCAAAGGTATGGTTTATGTTTGAAACAATAACTAATACATATTTAAACTGTATGCTCAAGGTAATTTTGGTATAACTCAAGTCAAGCACAGCGCTTGCATTTAACGAGTTATTTCCTATGGATACAGTTGTCGCTCGATTTTATAGTATGTAATTCATTTCAATTGGTACACAAACTCTACACTAAATGAATTGTGGGGTTAACGAACAGTGTTCTTAATCAAACGTCCAAAGATAAATTAATTTGAGAGAGAGAGAGAGAAGAAAAAAGGAGAGATTTTTAACTAAGGGCAAAATTAATTATTTTTTTAATTCTGACACAGAGTGCCATCCAGGATATCTGGGTCAAAACTGCTCAGAAATATGCCGATATCCTACGTACGGAGAGGAGTGCCAGAAATTGTGTGAATGCGAAGAAGAAAAGTACTGTGACATTGCCACAGGGTGTTTTTCACCAGACGGTATTTTTTTTTTAAACTACGAATAAATAATCTCGATTTAATAATTTCCTCTTTGTAGAAGTTGAGTTTTCGAAAAAAGGAGGATAGCGAAAAGATTAAAGTTTACATTTGTAACAGTTACTGAAAATGCAATAAAGAGTATCGCAGTATAAAAAACATAGATTTATCTATCCTGTATAACTCTGTATATGAAATTACATGTACGTAACACTGCAACTGTAGCGTTGATGTCTGCATGTTAACAGTTTATTTGGATATTAGTTATGTAGAAAGAACATTGAATGACCCATCTGGGCTCTGAAGGTTTTGGTTCTTAAATTTCAGTTGCATTGTTTTATTCTTCTGCACGTTTTGGGGAACCAGGGCTTCGTTCTACAAAAGAACTTACGACTTACGACCAAATTAATGATTGCTAATTAATCACCAACTAATAGATGATTTATTTTTATGGCTGTAAAATATAACTATGGAAATTGAAACATTTGTAAACGAACGGTTTTATGTCAATTTTGTTCTCTAAAGATCATCATACGAGACTGTAAATATTTACAAAGAACAGCGGCGTACAAGACGTTGTATATCCCCCACTCGGAGTAATGAGGACGAAAGAATTTCAATTCAAGTTAGAATATTAATTTTTGACTTGTATGCATTGTTTTCATTATAAATTTCACGACGGAAGTCAATATTGTGATTTAATTCTATTATCACGACAGGCATAAGTTTCCAAATTAAGCTGCACATAGCTTTTGGCCTAAATCTTGAACCATTCACTGTTCTTAATTGCAAAAGTAGGTATGAATGGGTCCTGACTCCATCATAAAAGTACTTTTATTTAAAAAATTAGTTTATATTGATTTTTATTATTGATTTATTAAAATGGAGTCTAGACCCATAATGGGTCAAATTTGTGATTTTCACCAAAAACGTTTTACTTTATTAATAATTGTCAAAGAGTTAGATTTATTCACACGTATTATATAATGTGTCAACGTAGCTTAATGTGATACGCGGAGGCTCGTAGTCCATCATTCTTCATGGAGAAGGTGTTTGAATCCTATAGACGGCGTTTTATTTTTAATTCGTTTGCCTTTAAGTAAAACATGTTTTGTTTTTTTATTGGATTATTATGAAAAAAAATATCTAATACCATTTAAATAATGACACCAATTACGTAATGTTCATAATCTGTACACATAAAGTCGGATAAAAAAAGCGCTAGCATTGATATGAGATAATGCTGTAATGCTTAGAAAACATCGAATAAAACAAAAGTGCATGTATTATTGTATATCGACAAGTATTTGTCAGAGGATGTAGTTCTATATTATACATGTGCATGTACTTATGCACAGTTTCAAATATATAGACTTTTTATATGTTCATATGTCATTTTAAAATCCTGGGTACGGGGGATTTGTCAGACCTTGTACGCTCTTGTCCTTTGTCGTAAGTTCTTTTGTAAAATGCAGCCCAGTTACATGCTTTCAAGTTATTATTAGCGCTTTATATTTTTTTAAAAAGTTATCATAAATAAGATAAGCAAAAAAACATTGAGGTACACTCAATAGAGCTCGTTTTTAATACTTTTATTATCATATCACTTTTGTTCTTTTAAAAACGATCAACGTTTATTATCTTCAATATGAAACAATGCATTCTTTTCTTTATTAAATCAAAACAACAAACGATTAACAAATTGGCTGTGACATGTAATTTACTATTTTGACAATGAACGATAAATGTATCAATATAGATCAAACATTCTGTAAACAGGGTTATTTTCGCTCCGGGTGTTTTTCGTCCTTCCATACTTTCAAAAGCTTTAACTTTGCGTTGAAGCTCGCCTAGACTCAGTTGCGAGATAGATGCAATTTAAAACAAGTGCACCGCTAAGCGGAGCATCCCCTCGTGACATGAATTATTTATGGAATGTTTTTAAATTTTGACCAGATTATCCGATATAACCTGTTTTGAAACAGTGCACGCTTTATAATCCACAAAGAGGATAATAGAAAAAGCGCATTAATTTTTTTTTTAATTTGAGTTCCGGGTGGGGGCGTAGCTACATATCTAACCAGGTTATTTAAAATAAATTAAATTTTTCTGTGTTTTGCCAATCAAATTGCTTGTTACAAATAGAATTAAATCATTGTGTTGGGGATGCATATGCTTGGAATATACAGTCATGTAATTGTAACTGAGACTTATTGAACTGGTTTGTGGAAAATCAGGTTTACATATTCATGCAAGGGTTTTCTTTGAATCTTGCTAACAAGCTGAGGTAGACACACATACATACACACAGGCACAACAGCGATGCTTAATCCTCCTCGCAACAAGTTGAGCGAGGGGATAATTAGCACAGTTATTAACAAATTGTTTGAAATTTGCCCAGGCCTAAATTCGCCCGTTGACAACTAGGAAGAAAGGGCGAAAACGAAAAGAAGTCAAATATTTCCTTGCACACAGTAAACTTTTTATACAGACACTGCCAACACTTTTAAAATATATATACATTCCACTCGAAGATATTAGGCTTCATAAGATGGAAAAAAGGAGTTTTTCATTGTCACTACTACATTTGTTTTTCTCCATTTGATTATTTGCTTTTTACAGTTGGGTGCAGAATTGGCTATTTTGGTTCAAGATGTGTCAATAAATGCCGATTTCCAACTTTTGGGAAAGGGTGTCAAAAGACATGCCAGTGCTCCAAATTATTTTGTAACTACATCACTGGGTGTGACGTTTCTACAGGTATGCAACAAATTCTTTTGAAAGAAAAATACTTCTCTTAAAAAAAAGTTAACGTCCTTTTTTCAATAAGAATGCATTATAATTTTCTGCTTTTACTTGGTTTAATTGTAAAGAATATAAAAACACTAATGACTGTAATAATTAAAATTTTAGGTACAAACCAGAACGAGTTTCCGTCATCGAAGCAATACACTACCGAGAGAGACTTAACCATAGTTGTTGTTATATTATCTGTTTTTTCATTCATTTTGGTCTCAGGTATCATAGTCTATGTCATCTGGCGAATAAAAGGGCCATACTTATCAAACTGGAGATCATTTCGAGATGTTACACCTATTCGCGAGCATTATACACCACAGAAAGCAACATCTCAACAACATGCTTCCTTAGATATGAGCCAGAGAACAGACGACACATACTGTTCCAGTTATGATGCCAGACCATTTCAATATTTCAATCATGCAATGAATGTCTCTACAGACGATATTTCTCCACAAGCTCATGGTAAAGTGCCGCAGCGGGACGGAAGCGCAAAAACGATACTTTTTGATATTAGCTCTTCGTATGGGCCTGATATTCATACTATACAGAGAGACAAATTTTAACACCTGCGTAATTTTTGAACAATGCTGGAGGGCAGTTTAAAGTTTTGATTTGGAAAGCTTCTTGTTTATACAAACAAATAACATCCACACAAATGCACAAGCATTTAGTCCTTAAAAGGTTTTTTCAAGTACTTAAAAATGTGATCGAATTTTGTCGATTACTTCGGACATTTTATGTAATCACAGTGCAATGAACCTGAATTCGGTAACGTCGCGGACGTACTAACATTGGCACACACATATTTTGAATTACATTGTATTTCATTTTGATTTTTTAATGTTTTTAAATTATCATTTTTAGCGTGCTCCTCACGTTCACATTTGCCATATCATTACAGCAAGATAAAAAAATAAGTAAAAATTCTTAATCTTAATGTTATATACAACTTCTTCAATTGTAAACCAAATCTGTTTCTGTTCAATTCTATTGCTATTTGACGTTCTAAGAATAGATAATAGCAATGTCCGTGTATTTTTTGAACGGCTATCGTAAGTTTGGAATACTTAACGAGGCCGAGTACAGAACGAGTACGCACGCTTTCGCGCAGCGTTTCATTTGTATTGTGACGTCATCTTTTTGCTTGGTTGGCGCCATGGCGTGATGGTTTCAACTGCAGATATTCAGCGAAATTTGATGAAAATGGCTCGTTTAATGCGTAAAATTCATGTTATATTGTGGAATAAACATAAATGTCTCGAAGTATAAGCTATATTTGGGCTCGGGTCGAAAATGTGAAGAGGGTTCAGCAGGCCTAATCCTCTGTCACGTTTTCTTAACCCGCCTAAACATAGCTTAATTCATATATTTCAAGACAGTAACCATGTATTTTATATTAATTACCCTTAATATGTGATGTTATATATTTTTTTTATTTCTTAAATATGTCTGAATGCTTTAATAATACTATAAAGAGCACCTTTTCCGCCTTTGTCAAATAAAAAATAGCCATTATCTGACAAATCTGGGAAATTGGGCATACAAAAATTAACTTTGATAAGACCCCTTGAACAAACAAGGAGGTAAAAGGTTTTTTTTATTTGACCATTTGATGCCTTTTAGCAATAACTTTAATATGTAGAGCAGAAAAAGAAATCCCTAGGGCAGAAGTTTAAAAAAATGTGCAAAATTGATACATTTCAAGCGAAATCCCATAGGGTCCTATGTTAAAGATTAACAAACTTTGAGATGACCCCCTAAACAAACGGTGTGGTAAATGTCTTATTTTTTAATCTTAAAATAATAATTATATCAGTAGAAATTCAGGTACAAAATTTATCAAAAAATCTAGGGCAGAACAAATTAGACCCGGCCTCGTTAAAGTGAAATTGGTTTACCATAAAAAAAAAAACCTTATTAGCTTTATTAAGAAGCAAACGGGTACAAAATAATATAACACTGCAATACATTTTACTATGAATCGCTATTGAGATGAAATTAAAGATGGCTTTCGGATTTTTTTTTGGTATTCATGAATGTAATATGACTGTATTTTAAGAACAAAAATGTTCTTGTCATCAGACGAATAGACGCTGGACTTGTTGTCCTAATTATTCCCTTAAGAGCAATACATGTTGTCGTATGCTTTAATTGGCATTTTCTTCCTCTTAACGCTTGAAGTCTCACTTTTTAAGGGAGGTAATGTCTTCTCTTCGTTTTTTTTTAAATCTTGTTTGGTAGCCTCCTTGAAGATTGTGACTATGGCCAACACTTTCAGTAATTCTTTTTGCTCTTTTGACATCTTTCCCATGGAAAGCTGAATAAAAGGGAAATCGGTTTCATCTTTTTTCAAATATAAGCGATTAACAACGTTTATGTATGTCTTTGTTGTCTGATGATAATACAGGTAGTTGCACGGTTTTTTTATATATCCAAATGGCAAATGCAAAAGAAATTACCTCGTAAAGAGTTGCAATACACCAAATGTGTACTCAATAGTTGATTGAAATGTATACCGATCATATTACACTTTTTAGAGTTTCATAGTTGCTGTTGGTATTACAAGGCAACCAAAACAAAAAAAAAAATATATACATACGGCAGAAACGTTAACGCTTGATCTTAACTGAAACCTGGAACATTGTCTGCCATGCTTTGAATGATGTTCGTTTGGTGGTTTAGGGATTCTTTCGTTGGTTGCGTTTATAGTTCTTATTCTGCTATTGAATACTAGTATTTTTTTTTGTTCGATATATTTAATTAAAATTATAATCTGTAAAACAATCTTTTTATTAAGATCTTATTAATGTTTACATCTAGACAATTGGCTTTTTGCAATGGTTTTTCATGTTATAATCATTTTTTTCTTTAAAATATTATATTAAACTTGTTGAATATATCGAAACATGTTGAATATATAATGTAGATATAGTTTTTGTGAAGTCACACGTATTCATTGATAAAAAGAATCAGGAATTTTGTAATGAGTCATTTAGAGTAAAAACTGATGATAATGTTTGCTGCATACATGTATCTGTAGTTTATACTCTACATATTTTAAAGATTTTGGTTTATCACATACACTTTTGTTTTATTTGTACATACAATGCTCTCAATCTAACCTATTATTGAACAAATTTTGCACCGAATGTTTTAACAATACTAAGCTCAACTGGATAATAACTTGAAAATGAAATAATTGCATGCATTGTACAAATAAGCTTATAAACCTTATTTTAATTTTATACATATTGTATATTAATTTGCTAATAAATAAAGACTAAAATATCTCTTTATTAATTTTAGATAGTATAAAAGAGTGCGAACAACACTGGATAATATCTTCTTTGATATTTGTTTGAAGTATTTTGAATAAAAATCCATCGACCTCAAAAAAAAAATGAAAATGAGTTGCAGCTTCCTTAAAAATCAATTATAAAAAAAATGATGATATAAACTAACCAGTAAAAGATTACTTGGATGCCGTTCATATTCACCAACTCTCAATGCAGTGTACATAACATATAATTATTTCAACATGTCATAATAAGACGAAAGCGAAACCGTTGGCCAAAACTTATTACACAATTGCAGACTAGGTCAGGGTTGCATACTGCAATACAAGGTATTTAAAACTCTAGTTTGAAGGCAGATTAAAGCAAGTTTGAGACAGATATTAGAAAAATTAGATTAAAAAAGGAGAAAACATAAATAATATAACATGACAGATGCTTGTAAGGAAACGAAAGATATTAATGAAAAAAGTGAAAAAAGTACACCAAGAGAAACAGCCCGTGCAAATTGATATTGACCTTTGAAATTATTTTTTTCAAATTTCATTTTCAATTGAAAAAATAATATTGATGAACTCAAAAGTCTGTGCTTTATGATTGTTCAAATGTAGACAAAGTAACAACATGTGTAAAAATGGCAACGACTACTAGTATGTTATTGTAATATTACATGTATTTCTAAATTAAAAGTTGTACGGGGAGTTTCATTAAAGCAAAACAAAGAGTATTTGACTTGAATCGATAAGATGAATTTTATTTCTTTCAAACTTTAGATAACGTGAAAACATACATTGCAGTAATTAATGCTAATTCTCTAATGTAAACCTTTAGAAAAAACGCTGGGAACTTAAGTAGCCTACGTGAATTCTGTTAAAAATATCTTATATCTAACAAATGTGTCTGTAATTTTGGGATGAAACAATCAAAATACGGATATATAGAGCGTTGTACATAATTGAGCAAGGTAAATTTGTCTTAATTTACCATATGTTGGTGTTCTGAATTTAGTTATTTTTCCGTAATTTTTGCAATAACAATAAATTGTTCATAAGCAAACAGAAAGTCAGTTACATTTGTTTCCTTCCGTATATATTTTTGGATATATATTTCAACAGAGTTGCAGTTTAAAGCAAGACAATTTAATCGGGTGATAGTCTGTAATATCTCCAACCAAATTACGTAGCTTGGTGTTTTTATATTAATTAATAATGCTAAATATATATATGTTTTTGCGCTTTGGTACATTATTGATTGTTAGTTGTACATGCAGAATCTGGTTCATTATTGATTGTTAGTTGTATATGCACAACATTTTTTGTTATAAAAATATTTTTAATCACAGATGTAAAACCAATGATAACATTACAATAGTTCTTTGTAATTTCAAGTAGTCACAAAAAATCCCGTCTGATATAGGGTGTTTGGTTGCGTGACTTACTAATTGTACACGCTCACACTTCAAAAATAACTACATGTATATAGTAAATCTCAAAATCGTTCCTATACATGTAACATTCAATTTTATACAAACATTTTTAAAAATTCAAAACTTTGAACGATTAATTTGATTAAATACCCCTTTCCCATCCATATGGAAGAATCCCCTCTAACTAATGAAAATTTCATTTAAAAGAAGATTAAACAAGACTTCCCGCCAGAATGTCTCATTCATTAAATCTTTATACGCACCGGTATTGTGGGTCAGTCCAAAATAAGAACTTTTGAGATACAATTCATACAACTCTAGAGCATACCTGTACCATACATGTAGTTTATTTTCTTTTTTTGAGAGTTCTTATTTGCTTGAAAATGAAATAATTTTATTTCGTTTCCGGATGACAGTGGATTCATCTCGATGCTCCGATCATTATTCTTAAAACGGGGGCATCGGAGATCTGATTATAATCAGATTTTATTGCAAACGAATATTATTATAAGTTAGATAAATATTTACGCCGAGAACATTTCAACCGGTGATCACATATCACACAGAAAAGAGCGGGTTCAATTTCAATACAACTCTTGCTTTAAATAAATAAGAATTATATCCTAAATATTTTTGATATTGTAAAAATATAACGAATAAAAAACATATTAAATTACAAGTTAATGTTTACGCAGGTATACACTTTATATACGATTTAATATGTTTCATATACAGATAAATATAGGAATTCAATGAGAGTACCAATGCACCGGTTGTTCACATCAGAGAAGTGTAACAAGATTTAGCTAAGCAAAAAAGGTAGGGTGATTGGCTGAATAAATTGTTGAAAAAATGATCTTCGATGGGTTAAAATAGGAGGTGGTGTCATTTAAGAGACTTGGGTTAATTTGCTGTGAGTTGTTCACAAGTTACATTTTTACGTATAAACGCTACAGGACCAAATATTTTTCTTGTAATTTTTTTGTTAGTGCTTGAAGTGAACATGTAATATAACAAAACAGCGAGGGTGTTTAGGTTAACGGTTAACATTAGCTGCAGATGGAGTCGCCCTGGCCATTATTTGAAGAGCGAGCATCACTATGAGTACTACACGCAAAGTTAAGAGTAAAGGTGACATTATGAGTGCTATTGAAGCTTTCGACTTTCTGAGAGTTGCTGTTCTTGAAAGTTTTGTCAAGACCAGCTGGAGACATCCTCTTTGAGATGCAAGCACGGACCGGAGCAAGTTCTCGTTCTCTGTTTTTCAAAAGTTTAACCTAGATATGTAATATATGAGAACTTGTTTTTCATCTTACTTGTATGAATATCACCAGCATACAAGTCGTATGCTTGATTTATTTCGGCTGGGCATCTATCGACCGCATCGAGAAGAAAATAATGCAAAAGTTTGGTTTTCTCAACGTTTGTTCTGCAGGGCATGACCTGTAAAAGCTCTTCATTTCTTTTTAAAAAGATTTCCTGATACTTTCCGAGAGATGCCGAGTATCCAGGTAATGTGTTGGCTTGACCTTGTACAGCCCATTTTTGAGGAGGGAGTCTGCAGCCCGACCAGCCGAGCTGTCTTGATCAGTTGTTACTCCTTCAACATCGGTACCGTCTTCACTGAGAAGTTCGGTCATTCCCTCCCTAGGCCAGGTAACCCCGCCCCCTTTGTATGCTGCTTGGGGAGGTTAGCCTCGCAGCACTCCCCTGGACTACAACAGTGGTTACATGTAACAGATGCCTAATCCCTTAACTGACCGTGCTATGAGAAGATTTTTTTTTTGTTACCACTTCGATAAATTGATATTCTGCAGTTACATTTTCAGCTCAGCAACAGATCTAGAGTAGACAGTTTGTGTCTCACACCGACCCCAGAAGACAAGGGGTTGTTGTGCATGCCGTCGCATTGCGGTGACTCCTGTTCCCTAGTTGTGTTGACGTCAACTAACTGGCGACAAATGCGACTCATGTCGACTATATTCAGGGTTTCAATTTGAGCCAAAACTTTGTTACTGGTTTTTTTTTGCAGGGACTTACAGAAAGAAGCAGGGGTGTTAGTGTAAAGCAATATTTTCCCCATTCCATCATTACCGAGGGTTTTTTGGCTCAGGCCAACCAGAAGGGAGTAATTTTGAGCTACTGGTTTTCTACCAGGTGCACTGGTCTCTACTTCCGTGAAGAAGTTGTGTCTCTTTAATGCAAAGGGATACACGTCGCATTAGAGCCAAATCCTTGTGGTAAGCCTTCGCCATTCCTCCGTGGCCAGGCCAGAGACCCATTGAAGCTTGCTCTCTACTCCTGATGGTTCCGCAACTCTTGGTTAAAAATGAACCAGTCTTCCCAAAGTGTTGTAGTCTGTTAGAATCTGTCTCTGCTCTACAACATATGTAACTAATGCTTACATACTGTGTAGCTGTGTTTGTTGTGAAGATGGTAACAATTAATTTATTTAATAGTTACTCCCCTTAGACTAGATGTACATTTTTTTTTTTTATAGATTTTTAAAAATAATGTTCATTTACATAAACTGCTTTGAATCCAATTGTTTTTATACAAGTGAAGTGTATGATTTATAAATACTTGTTTAATTACTATAATAAATATGTAGTGACATGGAGGCACCTTTAAGACCTGACAAAATCGACCTACTGACCGAGAGTCCTATTTTATTGGCAATAAAAAGTTTAATTTGTAAAAACATGTTCATTTGCAAAAGTTATGTAAAACTGTGATTTCTATTCATTTTAGTTTATACAAAAATTGACTTACTGCTTTCTGATTTTCCACTTTACTTTTCTACTTCACTGTTAGAGCCCCTCTTCCCCTGTCTTGTTCTCAGGAGATGATAGTTCCCGGGCGAAGGACCATTTACTCCCTCAATTTACCAGATCCGTCATCCTGGAAGGCAACTTCTTATATCTATCTGGTATGACAGTCACACGGCATCCTTTTTTCCCTTGTTATGATGGAGATTTCGGGCTGAAATCTAAAGGAATGTCGTTTTTTTTTTTTTTTACAATTTTGGCATGGTTCAAATAAAGTCTTTTCTGAATGCAAATTCTAATTTTCTTATAAATCGTTGGTGCTGTTTCACACTAGAGAGACTATGCTGTTATGTTGTATCCCAAAAAGGGATTATTGATTATCTGTGAATGATTTACATGATTTGATTTGCATATGTAGCAAAATATTTAGGCACCTGCTATTATTTCAAGCTAGCTCTGCCACTTAGGGACTGGTAAATTTTTTTCCCTATATTAATTGGAGGGGGTCAGAAAACAGATGATCTGTTTATAAGCTTTTCAAATAGTAACGTTAACTAATTTATAAGAATACAAGTTTTTGCTAATTTACTCAATGTAAAATTCTTATTTTTTCATCTTAAATCGACATTTCAGTCAATTCAGCACTATTACTTTAAATCTGGGTAGAATGCACCCTTATTGAAAAATATTATCCAATTTGTTCATTACACTGTTTAGTTTATAAAAACATACACTCTCATTCAATTTGTACATGTACAGCGCTATAGCGAAAATATTCGGGATTTTTCAAAATGGCGTCGGCCTACTTTGCGCGTCTCGATTGGGAAAAGTTACGAAAAGTTAGAGTTATCTGTTCTTTTTTTTTACTTAGTTATCTTTAGGTAGGAAGTGACGTTATTTTATATTTACTGTCGCCTGCACCTTGCTTTGTGATTGTAAACATACGGAGTTTAACAATGGATCGAAAATCTGGTGAACTTACAAATGAGGTTAAAAATCTAATCGTAATTGAAAATCAAATCACAAAACTTGAGAAATTGTTCTGCTGTTGAATATTAGTGAATCTACCGTTCGACCTGTTTGGAATAAGTATATTAAACGGGAACGTGTGGAAAATTTACCACGAGTTGTTACTCGAAAGTTGTCAAACAGAGATGAAAAATTGATAATGCGTGCGATCAAAAGTAACAGGTACAGGACCTTAAATGACATTACATTGGATTTAAACGAGGGGAAACATCGAACAGAGACTGTCCATAAATGTACTATTCTCAAAGAACAGGGATATAAACGAAAAATTGCGCGAAAACGTATGGTTGTTCGTGAAGTGAACCGGAAAAAGCGATTATCCTGGTGTTTAGAGAAACGACGATTAACAGTAGCATTGGAACAAAGTAATATTTTCTGACGAAAGGCAAGTTGTTATTGGTGAAAATCACAGAGGTTATGTCTGGAGAAAGGCAAACGAAGCGTATCTACCTCAGTGCATGCGCCCCCCTCCCCCCCCCCCCCTCGCAAGGGTCGAGTTGCAGTTATGGTGTGGGGATACATAACTTCTGATGGTGCTGGGACTTTGTGTCTTGTTGATGGCAACACAACTGCTCAAAGTATATTGACATACTCGACGAACACTTGTGGCCAGTTATAGCGAGGCATTTTTCTGATAAACCTTACCTTTTCCAGGATGACAGGGCACCAGTGCACAGAGCCAGGATTACTTGTAAATATAAGGTTAATAACAACATTCCTTCAATCACATGGCCAGCAGTCCCCGAACGTTAATATAATTGAAAACATTTGGTTGAAAATAAACCGCTCACTCCAAAACATTGCCAGAGACAACACTACCCAGGATGAACTTTTTAATCTTTTACTTGACATTTTGCAAAACATCGCCCCTGAATACGTTAAAAACCTGTACCTTTCAATTTCCCGTCGGATTCAAGCTGTTATAAGATCTGAAGGTCATCTCACGAAATATTGAGAAAAGTAAGTCAGTTTTGCATACTTTTTAAATAGCTTTATATTTCGAAGCGCGTCCTTGTTTACGGCCGCCATTTTGAAAAATCGCGAAGACTTTTGCTATAGTGCTGTATTTCATTTACTTAGTATTACAATCATAAAAAAAACCAGTTTATCCATTTGGATTTCACTCAGTCCACTCTCATCACTGTCTTTGCCGCGGGAGAGAGCCTCGTACTCGGATGAGCACAGAATATTCGTCTCTGAAGTTCCAGGACTCATGTTTCACACAGGATTACAGATATGTATAAAGTTCACGAAAAACACGAATTCGCCTTATTCTGAGGTGTTGACGGATGTTGACATCAGACAAATGTTAATACAAGATTGAACCGAGCAGAAAAAGGTAGGGCGTATGTACATGTAATTGGCTGAATAAATTGTTGAAATAATGATCATTTTAAAGTAAAATTATCAGTGTTTTTATTCAATGATGGAATGAGGAAGTATTGTAGAAAGTGAAGAAATTAGAGGGGTTAAAGTAAAGTAGGAGGTGGGTGTCATTTTAGAGACTTGGATAAATTTGCTGCAGATCGCTAGGAGTTGTAAATAAGTTGAATTTTGACCTACAAACGCCATAGAGCGATGTAAATTCCTTGTGCTTTTCTATTAATGCCTGAAATTAACTTTCAGATTTTACCAAGGATATGTCTGTAAGTAACATAGCAAAGCAGTTTGGCATGTTTAGGTTAACATTAAGTTCCATGGGAAATGAATTGGTACTCTTTTCCCATATGTTTGAAATTCCTTGTTCCTGAAAACTTAAATAGTTTACATTAATTTTTCATTTCCACTGCATAAAGATGTGACTAATATGAAATATTGGTTAATTTTGATTATGTATCACGATAAAATGCTTGTAATTATTGTACATGTCTTGTTCGATAGATTTACGTATATGGGGAACTAAATGAATTTTTACTTTGAAATAAATTTAATTGCTAATCAAAAGGCACAAAACAATAAATACGACAGGATAAAGAATAAAAAAGTTCACCGATAACCCATCGTCGGATACCCACGGGTGATCGCGTCTTTTACTTATCACATAAGTAAAAGACGCGATCACCCGTGGGTATCCGACGATGCTGATAACCCTGATAGGATTACCGCCTAATAGAACCGTATACACGCACGATACGATAGGATTGATACACAATACAATTGCTAGGATAGGATTGCAAAAATAACGTTGCGCGTACTGTACTATTGCACTGACGAAAATTTAGTTCACTCTTTAGAAATCATCCCCACAATGAGAATATTATCTTCATCGTTAATCAGTATTTTGTTCTGCTTTAAAAGAAAGTGTTCTCTCTGAATAAATCTCGTGTTTGTTTATATTTTCAGCGCGTGTATTGTAGACAAACTGTGTTTAACTTCCATGTTTTTGTATTGTAACCATATTATTAACAAATCTTCACTTCCATGTCGTCGTTACAATGAAACAGCGGGGCATTTAACGTATGCTTCACAAGAACATTCATTGTCATCTGAGCGACGGCCAATATACAGCTAGCGACTCTACTATCGGTCGGTTACCTATAAGTAAGTCTCGTAAAGCATCTGAATATTGAGAGGGGCACAGTTTTGAAACAAACAATTAAAATAAAGTAAAAGAGGTTCATTTTTATGAAATGAATATGAACTTATCAATAACAAAAGGCCCATCGGCCACATTGCTCACCTGAGGAACAATAGGATTGATAAAATTAGAGCTAAATAGAGTCATAATACAAACTATCTGGACAATGGAGTATAATACATGTAGATCCTGTGTAGTAATTAAAAAAAAAAATTTTCCCCAGGATACTCTTATGTTTATAACCATTAGTCCTTTTTCTAACAGGATGTATTATAGCCATATTACACGTTGAGCATTTCAATTCTCAAAAAAATCCTAAACAATTGTTTTTGTTTTCCCTTGGACTGAAATGTCACATTTTCATTGGTTTTAACATAGCACGTGATTGCCTCATATATCTCTATATTTGTTCTGTGAGAATTAATATTAGGCAATATGGCCGTCATTGGTCGACGCTTCGCTTACTCATTTCGACATTTCGTAGTATTTAATACATAAACCGCATGCCGTAAGTTCTTAAAGAATTTGGAGTAGTTGCCCTTTGAAATTCTTTAAAATTAGAGTAGTTGCCCTTAGAATATTGACGTCACATTGTTTTGTCTGGAGCAGAACAAAATGGCAGCGTCGAAATTTGCTCAAATCTCTGCAGAGGAAAAGGAGGAAACATTTAAAATTGAATAGCAACAAAACATTGTAAGTAAACATGGGTGAAGCAAGGATTTTTAAAGAATATTTGAAAGGTGAGATTGAAAATTTTGAAGAGTTTAAATGTGTTAAATTGGACGAGATGTTAGGCATCTTGTACATGGCTTTACGTAGATCATCTCTATTTGTGAATAAATATGGCTCTTGATAGTCCTCGGGAAAACAAAACACTTATTAGGTTAGTTACTGACTCACTACGGAAATATATTGGGTTGATCAATCTCAAAGACGACTCGGCTTCGCCTCGCCATCTATGAGATTGATCAACCCAATATATGTCCGTAGTGAGTCAGTAACTAACCTAATAAGTAATAATATACATGTAAATGTATGAGATATAAACCTATATCTAACCCTGAACCCCTTGTGAGGCCCAATAATCGTCCAGGGATCAAAGTCTAAACAATTTTTAAAAATCAGAAACATTTCTAAATGCTTACATATAAATCAATAAGTATCTTAACACTTCAGCTTTTGAGAATACTTAAAATGTCTCCCTTTGTAAAATTTGATCCCGAATGTGGCTCCACCCTGCTCCATAAGATTTTGATTTGAACAATTTTGAAAAAAAACAAAAAAAAAAAAACACATTGTCTGAGGTTGCTTTCACTAATGTTACAGCTTTTCTAGGCAAATAGTATTTTTTGAAGACAATTTTAAAAGATTTTCCATATATGTTTTCGTTTGAAAATTTTACCCCCCCCCCCCGTTTTGACCATATCTTACCCCCGGGGATCATCATTTGAAGAAACTTGAATCTACCTTCCATGAGGATGATTCCACCGAAGTTCGAAGAAAATTTTTAAAGATGGGGTCATGATTTTCAGAACTTTGAACCTACACACTACCTGAGAATGCTTCTAAGCTGAGCGGACAAGATGCCCCTGTGATGTAACTCAAATTTGTATTGTGGCTTAACAGATACGAAGTCAAGATTTATATGACGTAATATTTGACCTTTGTTTTAGCTGAACTGAAAATTTGAAAATATATATAAGCTAAGTGATTATCCTTTAAAGAACCAGAACATTTAAACTCACATATTTGAAATACTACTAGAATGCATGCAGTTGCATAAGGTGTATGGAAATTTCATGCAATCTCATGAGTCTCGAATGTTTATTTTGTGCTGTACATTGTACAAAACATACAAAAGAAATGAAGTTGCATAAGATGCTCTGAATTAAGATATGTTTACTGTCTAGAAAAACAAGCATTCTGAGAGTATTGCATAAGCAATACACGTCCCCTACCGGTTTGTAGAAATTTGTGAAAACAATGCACTGTTATGCATAATATCAGTCTCAACAGACCAACCCGATAACGAACCCGATTGTAATAATACATAAAACCCTGTCGATTAAATTTACAACATTATGCTTGACACTATTTTACAGAACTTATTTGTTTGTTAGAAACAATAAAAGGAATGGTCCAAGTAATGCACGATATTATTACTGACAACATACTTTCCTCTTTTATTTGATACACACCGAGCCCGATAACGAACCCGAACATAAAAAAATTGGAATATAAAAAATTAATTTTCTCAAAAATATGCCAACAAGACGCTACAAAAGTGTAAACTTGATCTGTAGTTTGATATTTTGAAGCTGCTCAGCAAGTTTCATTTCATTCGTCAAACGCATAAGAAAAAAAACCCAGTGGAAAACTGAAGTTGGACAGACGGACGGACGGACAGACAGACAGACAGACGGACGGACGGACCGACCGACGGATAGACAGACGGACGAACTGACGGACGCAGAAGAAAGGGATAGTCCCCTCCGGTGAAAACCGGTAGGGGACTAATAATCACCAGTTTATGCGTAGTACTGAATGTATAACATGGATCTATTAATGTCGGAAGATGCTTGTAGGTACAACCCTTTTCGTTTTATGTTTCGAGCGAAAATGCAAATTTAAAAGTTAAATCGATTACAATTTCTTTATGACAATATGCACACTGGAGTATTTCTACATGTATTTACTATATTATTCCAGGCCGGCAGGCCAGTCAATGTTAAAAAGTATATTAATATTTTTTAACATTGACATTTAACATTTTTTTCTTTTCGTCTTCATAGTTCTGTACAAACAGCTGATAAAGCGAGAATATTCTACTGAATAAACAAATATATAAATTTTCTTTTTAAACCAATACTTTTTAGTAAATAAAAATACAAGGTTAACCTATTTAGTCAACATTAGTAGGATAAAAAAGAGGGAAACATATTAACCATGTAATTGTAACAGTAAAAGAAGATATCAGGAAGGTATCAGATCAATATCTAATAATAATAACTTCCCGGAAAACTTTAAACACGGAAAACATTTATCTTTATTTCCTTCTTTCTTGTTTAAGAATATTGATTACAAGTTTCTAAAAAATAATTTCTGTTAATTGGGAATGTCAAAAGTAAAAAAAAAATATGCATGCTCCTGCTACTTATTCAAAATGCATTGGTGATTAAGTGTACGTGTGACTCTGGTATAATTATCCCTAAACCACAGGGTTTTTAAGGCATTCAGAGTTCTATTCGCTTTTCGCTATTCACTATTCGAATAGAGAATAGAATTCTCTGTCTTTTCGCTATTCAAATTACCGTAATCATGCTAATAAACGTATATTAAAAATTCCATGTAAACTTTATTTTTTAATTATAAGACACAGTAATATTGTAAAAATTATTACTTGCTGACTGACCTAACCTGAACATTGACATAAAAAGCTTGCCTGGCGAGAAGGTAAGAATATCATCTATTTATTCTGTTGCATTGAGAATAGAATTCAAGGGTCTTGCTAACACCCTATATCCCATACTTGCGCCTTGACAGGTGACCCCCAAGCAGGCTTGGGGCGAATTACATTGTAAAGTAATGCATTACAGTACCATTACTTCATGGATTTGGGCATTAAATTACCATTACCATTACTTGATTTTCTTGAAGTAATGCATTACATTACCATTACATGAGTAAAGTACTGCATTACCATTACCATTACATGAGTAAAGTAATGCATTACCATTACCATTACTTTGTTTTAAAAAAGCAAAGCTAATAAAGAGTTTTTGCAAATAGTTCAAATATAAACAAGCATTCTGAGAGTATTGCATAAGCAATACACGTCCCCTACCGGTTTGTATTATTCTATGAAAGCTTCCAAGCGCACAACTATTTCAGAGCTATTGTAAACGAGATATCATGCTTTAATCAGAGAAAAAAGAACAGAGGAAATTAAAACTATATAGTTGATATAGAAATTAAATATAAAATAGGTAAAGTAATACCCTTTATTTCATCTCCTGTAATTTCGCCAAGTCTATTCTGTATTCGCTGGTAAAAATTTGTGAAAACAATGCACTGTTATGCACCATATCATTTCTTACCGTCTTCTGTACCCCAAATCAAACCGAACAGTTAAACAGCCCAACCCGACAACGAACCCGATTGTAATAATACAAAAAAAAAACCCTGCCGATTAAATTTACAACACAATGTTTAACACTATTTTACAGAATTTATTTTTTTTGTTAGAAATGATAAAAGGAATGGTACAAGTAACGCACGATATTATTACTGACTACATACTGGCCTCGTTTATTCAATACACTCCGAACCCGATAACGAAACCGAACATTAAAAAATTGGAATATAAAAAAATTAATTTTCTCAAAAATATGCCAATCAGACGCTACAAAAGTGTAAACTTGATCTGTAGTTTGACATTTTGAAGCTGTTCAGCAAGTTTCATATTATTCCTCAAATGCATAAAGAAAAAAAGTGTGGAAAACTGAAGTGGGACAGACAGACGGACGGACGGACGGACGGACAGACGGACGGACAGACAGGCGGACTGACGGACGCAGAGGAAAGCTATAGTCCCCTCCGATGAAACCGGTAGGGGACTAATAAAAGGAAACAATATTATACATGTACATGAACTTAAATTATGCATATTTTCATGTAATTTAACGAAGACGTAGTACATCTACCAGTAGCATTTTTATTCAGCAATAACTAGAATGTAAAATTTTTATCAAGCTTGAAGGCGAAAAAAATCCCAAACAATCCATAGTCTGTCCCATGTTATTGCTTCCACCACTTTTTGATGATTTTTGATAAAAATACACATACCTGTGAAAGAAATTGAGTTGAAAACAATGAAAGGGAAAATATCCAAGATATCTTCATTGAACAATTATCATTTTTTAGTCATAAAAGTTCACAGGAACGAATACAAATTTCTTACGGAGATTTATAATTGGAAATGTTTAGATCTTTTCTCCATTCGGAAGTACTCCGGATACCTCGCGCAATTTTTCAACGTTATCATCCGGGCTTATTAATGACTGAATCAAATCCCCGTAGACTTTTTATTTTGGGATGTGTATTGAAACCTGAAGCGGTAGAGGGGGCGTTTCAAAACAGATAATCTGGACATTTTTCATATTAGTGAATAAACCTTGTTTGAGCACAAAGGTATTTATGGTTATCGAAATATCAAAAACTCGGGACAGAGTTTAGGCTGTAATGAATTTGTTTACTTTTGCAAACACTTGTATGAGCCGCGTGATGCAAAACAATGTGTTATGTGTAAATATAGTATTTGTTCTAGCCAATTTCCAGACTATTACGGCAAAACACATCACGTCAAAAATCATAGCTATTGTAAGTCAAGTAATGTTGTTTATGTGGTGTTTTGTAAAAAATGTAACAAAATTGTATATGTTGGGGAAACGGGGGTGACTTTATATTTATCACTGATTTAGAAAGGAACTAATGTCTCTGTAGCAATGCATTTTTAAACAGATTCACATCCTGTTGATGATTATTTTATATCTGTATTAGGAATTGAAAAATTGTACAACGATGCTATTTACAAAATATTTAGAGAAAATTTGTGGAGGAAAAAATCAAATACTTATATGCCTTCTCGTATCAACAAAATAGAACATTATTGTCCTTAGACTAAATTTTGACCCTTAAAATCCCTAATTAAGTAACATGAGAAAATATTACACAGAATTGGTGATAAGCTGCAAGATGAACTAGCAGCTGCCTTTTTCACCTGACACAAACAGATTTTGTATGCTGAAAGGAAATCATGTCAATTTTTCAACAAACATTATTTGAATTCACTAAACTAGTCTTTGACCCGTGCGTGCACGGGTTGACATAGAAAGAGTAATCTTACCGTGACCAGGCTACGCTTAGGTCACAGTAAGAATTTGTCCCATTTACTTGCACTTGCAATCGTTTTGATTTCGTTTCGTTTTGTTTTGGTAGGTTTCGTTTCGTTTCGGTATATTTCGTTTTGTTTCATTTCGTTTCTATTTCGTTTTGCACTTTACAGGTACCTGCATTTGTTGTAAAGTCCACAAAAATCCATTTAATAGGTCGTACAAAGTCATATTGGCAATAGTTTGCCAGCCATTTTAAAGGAAATCCACTTGGAATGTCTCGGATTTTATCATTAATATGGCGACCGTTAACAGCGAATTTTCAAACGTGATGTTAAAAGTGACAGTGATTTTGTTGCAAAAACAGTTATTGTGGTAAAATGGGATTATACATGTAAAAGAGCAACATTGTAGGTATTTGAAACCAATCATATGAGAATACAAGAGCATATGCAAGATACAGCGCGATATATTTTTTTATTTGCTACGAAGCGAGTATATGGGACGAATTTTATCTTTAAACCGGCTCCGTAGGACATCTGCCATTTTAACGATAAAAACATTCTATCTAGGGTTGACATTGCATATGATATCATACATTATTGAAATAGATACATCGACACACCGTATCTTTGACATTTACAGAACCAGGCATTAATGCTATTAATTTCAATACACTCTGCTTAGTTAGAATAATCTAACTGTGTATCGGAAAATGCCTACACCACAGTTAAAATGCTTCCCATATATCCATACTGTAGCAGAAAATTGCAGATTCGCCAATATTCGATTTTGGAGAAAATTGTTGAAATTGCATTGAAAATAACAGTCAAATTATTTATAACAATCCATTTTGAGGCTGTAAATACCTTTCATTTAATAATTTAATTTAATTCATTGAAGAATTCAACACTTTTTCACAAACGTTTTTTACTCGCTTCAAATTCACACACCGTGTTTACATTCCGTCAAAAGACAGTACTCTTCCGATTTGTCGGTATTAAAGGCCAAAAATCCGATAAGTAAGATAAGTAAGGATGTCATATGATTCTACGTGGTCACACCTGGAAAAAAAATGAAAAGTTTTTAGATCATACCGGAACTATACTTTTTCAAAATGAAATGCTGTGCCGTTTTTTTTTTTCGCCTCTCTTTGACAGAGTGAAATAAAACATAAGAAAGGCGTCTCTTTTTTTCTTTCATTTGAGTAATTGTTGATATAATTTAGAACCCTATTATGATAAATAACGACCTGGGATAGATATACGAGATGGGTGAGATTTATCTAGAAGGCTTTTGGTATGTTACACAAACAGCAATCTTAAGATTGTATGCTTTGAAGCAGAAAGAAAAATTCGCTGATGTCAGTAATAAAGGATATCATGAAGGGTTATTCTTTTATTTACTTTGAAAGACGACAAAAATCCTTTTCAGAGTCAAGAATGCGTTAAAAATGTGTACCATATGTTATGTAAGATTTAGTTGAAAAAAGAAAAAAAATCAAAACCAAAAAACACCACTCATCTTTGGAATTTTACAGTTGTATTCTCTGTAAAATGAATAAACTTCATCGTTTTATTTGGATTAGAAAAAACATATGAGACTCAGATTCATTGTTTTCTTCTATTTACACAATTTATGGTATTGTTCAGTTTTTTTTTCGTCATTTCAGTTACGAAACTGAAACAATTGTTTTAACTTGTCGTTAATTAACTTACGAAAAGTCTTTGATGGCGACACAAAAACCGTTTTACTCGTAAGGTTTAATCATTTCGTGAAACAAGAAAACGCCAGATATTTTAGATCAATAACTCAACAAATAGTGCGACAGAGAAATAACTGTTGCTTCATTTAAGCACCTTTTGATGGAAATTTCTAAGACGTATCTAAAGACACCATATTTCCAAAAGGGTTCCACCGTGCAACAAATAAAAAAGGATATGATTGTTATTTGAAGAATGATTGCATACTATCTTTCGTAAGTATAGGTACCTTTGGAACCCAAGATCCCGATCCACTTGTCATGTTTTATCTCATTTTCACGAAGGCTTCTTTGATGGTCTTAACTATACACTTAGTTTGCCTTCAAGATGATTGATAGTTGAAATATTACATGATTAACTAGAAATATACAGATTTTTGTAAATGTTTGAAAATACGATAAGATGGCATAATCACGCCGTGTACATGTAGGTACATTTTTGCAAAATATTGTCGCATTCAATTTTTATCATACTAAATTAGAATAGAGATAAAATGTTAAATACTTACTTTATTACTTACTTACGCTGAACCCATATACGTCTCCTAGATATATATGCATACAGTGCACGATACACCATTTAACCTGTTAAAAGCAGTATTATGTATAGAAACCATGTGGCCTACGACGGTATTCTTACATATAGTTAAGACTAACACGTCGTTCATTTCTATTGACAACGAAAATATGACTTATTTTAAATTTGACGACTTAGGGAGCCAGAGTATCTCTCTCTAAAATCTATCATTGCCTAAAGGGGAATGCACAGCCATCTTGTACATTTGAGGTTCATAATGTAAACATTTTATGAACTTGAATGTATTTGTTCAAAACTGACCAAACCCGTTATCAAAAGATTGCCTTAAGGGGAATGCACAGCCATCTTGTACATTTGAGGTTCATAATGTAAACATTTTTGAACTTGTATGTTTTTGTTCAAAACTGACCAAAACCGTTATCAAAAGATAAAATAAAAAAAGGAATAAATATGAGGTTTAAAATGTTGTTTTGTATACAAATTACGCATACGAGAACCGAAAAAATCTTTTTATTCGCGAAGAACTCCGCATCTTCATACTTTATCTCATAATTTAACCCCCCCCCCCACAAAAAAAGAATATAAAAGGACTTAAAGGGGCATAGTCACGATTTTAGTCAAATTCTATTTTTCTGTTTTATTATATTCAATTCCTAAACAATGTATATCTAGTTATCAAATGAAATTTGAGAGCCATCGTAGAGATAAAAGCGAGAACAGGGCTTACAATTCCTTGTCATGTAAACAAGGTTCATGCCCTGTTTTTGTTTACATAGGTTTAATATACCAGTAAAAAATCTTGATTAAGCCGATTAGTCTATCTCCTTTTACATTTCTTTTAACTCATTCAATTTAGGTCTAAAACTGGAATTTTTACCTCAACATCCAAAATGTAAACAAACACTTTGTTTACATAGAAAAGAATTATAAGTTCTGTAAATCGATTACAACTCAACGAATTACACTCAAACCTTGGTTCCCTGTTCAAGATGCTTTAGTAAAGCATTGTAAACATTAAAGTCGAAAAATATTTTTTTTTACCAAAATCGTGAGTAGAATGGCTCCTTAAATAAGTGTACGTAATACGAATTTTGGGCACTTACCCACTTCCAAAAAAAAACAAAAAACTTAAATTCTACTTTTAGAATTGAAAACAATTAATTTGGGAATGGCATACATATATGCCTGTCTCTTTCAACAGATTGTTTTGAACGGACATTTTTTTATATGAAAATATAAAATTAAAATGAATAAGGAGCCCTATTTTGAGGCAGTTATAGCATTAATGTGCAAGATTACAACTTTTTCCCAACAAATGGTAGAGAGGGCACCAATGAATGCCTTTTATTTTTTTTGATTTTTAAAGGGGCATGGTCATGATTTTTGTCAAATTTTATGTGTCTGTTTTTATCTAAAATGCTTTAAAAATGCATTTCTAATAATAAAATGAAATTTGGGTGCCAGTTTATAATATTTGAGCAAGATACAGGGCCTACAATTCTTTGTCATGTAAACAAGGCTCGTGTCCTTTTTTTTGTTTACATAGGTTCAGTTTACCAGCAAAAATCTTTTTTCAAGTTGATTTGTCTATCTTCTTATTCATTTTAAGCATACATAAACAGTGCCTAACTTAAGGGATTACCACATTCATTATAGGTCTAAAACAGGAATTTTCACCTCAACACTCAAAATGTAAACAAAAGATATGTTTACATAGCGAAGAATCGGAAGCTCTGTAACTCGCTTATAACTCAACAAATGACACTCAAATTTTGGTTGCCTATTAAAAATGCCTCACTGAAGCATTGTAAACATTAAAATGCAAAAAATGACTTTTGACCAAAATCGGTACCATGCCCCTTTAAATCTTCAAAACCAGTTTGGAGCTGCGTAGTTCTATATTCGTTGCTAGTGATTAATAAAGACACTGTTCTGTTCTTACATGCGTAATCTGCAAACAAATAACATGTAAATCCTCATATTTATTGTTTTTCTATATTTTGACAACAACGTCTGTTCGTGTTCAGCAGAAACAAGCCAGTTAAAAAGAAGTTTGCATTTTGATACTCAAAAAGATGACCGCACATCCCACTGAAACAACTATTTGATCACTTAAAGCTGAACAGTGCCTGTTAAATGCATTGTCCGCCATATAACTCTCTCATCGCCGTTATCTTTACAACCCTTATATAAGCTGAAGACCTGAAAATGCCTATGAGACAACAAATAAATAAAGTTCTTTTAAAAAAATTAAAATATATGAACACGAAAAAAAATGCTACACATCGGTCATGAGTTTCAATGTGCAATAGGTTGTAATGAAATTGAAAGATTTATACAACTGAGTTACGTTGCCTTTAAAGGAGTGGTGTTCAGCTTTAAATAACTCAGCAACAATTCTGAAGACGATCTATTCACAACACACGACGGCCGACGCAAGAAAAAAACTCAGTGCCCAGGAAATAGCACTTAACAAATTTGACCTTCAAACAAGACAAAACGCAGATCTGAGTTTTGAATAGATGTGACAAACCACGTGATAATTCCTCAGGTATGCTATTTAAAAAGAAAAAAAAAATATTCCAGCAAGTGAGAAACTGTCAGCGTCGGAGTATATCATTTTATCACTTGCATGCAAAGGTACAGTTGGGCGTAATGTTTTTTGCAATTTTGCTTATAATTGTTGGTAGAAAGTTAAGTGATTTAGCAGATGTAATATAATTTGTAAAGTATTCAGGATAATTTACGGACTCTTTGTGCTCAAGAGGAGATCTGTAGAAGGTAAATGAAGTGGAATAATTCATTTAAATGTATTTTATTTTTTTGATAGTTACATATACCTTAGACAAAATGGTGTTATCGAGATTGTGTTATATATTAGGTATGATTTGTAAATATGTTTCATTTTTCAGTTCGATAAAAAAAAGCAATCATAAAGTATTAACTCTATGTTAGAAATGTCGGGCAGATGACGATGAGGTATGGTGCCGAGCAATACAATACAATGATTTTAGTTTTTACTGATATAACTAAAACAAATAATGATGAAGATAAGGATAAAATCAAACTTTATAAATGCAAATTCAAAAAGACAGTTAAGATTTGTTAACAAATATTTTTTTTCATTTTTCTTGCGTAAAATTTAGAGTAGGTAGAAAGTTGGTCGGATTTTTTTCTTTAACTAACTTACATATTGCTGTGCAATTAAGCGCTTGTGTGATTTTCTGTATCAAAATCCGGTAAAGGCGTTTCCTATTACTATTATACTTGACTTTGACCCGTGTGTGCAGGAGTTGACATTGCAAATGATATCGCACATTTACGAAATAGATACATCGACACACCGTATTGTTGACATTTACATAACCAAGCTTTAAGCCTACAATTATGCTATTAATTTCACTATACTCTGCTTAGTTTGAATAATCTAACTGTGTCTAGGGACAGGCTTCACCACAGTTGAAATGCCTCCCATAGCCTGTAACCGTAATCTAGTCAAATTATTCATAACAAACCATTTTGAGGCTGTAAATACCTTTCATCTAAAAATTTAATTCATATAATGGTAGATATCAACATTTTTCCAATAACGTTTTTACTCGCTTCTAATAAACACACCATGTTGACAATCGGAACTCCCGAGATTTTTCATAATAAATACACTAGTACTGTTAGAGTTATCTTCCGTATTTTCTTTTATGAACAAAATATGTACATAGCAAATTTCTACTGAAAATTTACACATATTTGTATTATCGTTTCTGAGTTTAGCCATGCAAATGTGATATTGTGGAAATATTAGTTAAAGAAACTCCCGGGATCTAGCGTGAATGTAATGCGCATGCGCAAGATTGTAAAATCCAAAATACATGTATCCAGATGATTTCCGGAATTTTTTCAGGGATTTTCGTTGATTATTAATTAGCGAAGGTTGTTTGAGAACAATAAGAACATACTGGTAATCTTCAAGTACCAATGATGTTTAAAATATATGAAACAATAGACAGCACTCTTCCGATTTTTCGGTATTAAAGACCAAAAATTCAAGCCTATTATTTATAAATCATATATAAATATTAAAGGCTAAATATTAAAAAAGTTATTTCAAATTGATTTTCCTCTCTTATAATTGACCAAATGGATAAATCATAAAACTCATGGTCGGCTTTAATTGAAACCTAACAGAAAAGAAAATGACACAAGGGTCAAAAGAACGACCAGAAACCTTTTGAATGATAAAAAAATGACAAAAATGTAGACAAAATTTTGTGTACTTTTCAAATTATATAGAGCTGCTTAATACGAATTTATATCAAATATTGTGCACGTTCCCTTTTTTAAAACACGCCAATGATGCATCATTTTGTTTGTTAAGTGTTCCCATTAAAAAATATATGTATACACACACAAATGCTTTGAAAATAATTTGATACTTATATAGTGGCCAAAAAATCGAACCATGCAATTTCACGCCTCGTGTTTGGTCAAATTCTATTTTTTTTGGGGGGGGGGGGTATTTAAAACCCTGAAGTAATGCATTGTTAATTAGAGCCCCGCTCTGCGGGCGTCCTATAGTGATCAGTCCATCCTTCCGTCCATCCATACGTCTGTCCTTCCGATATCTCTTGTCCAGAGCATATTTTCACTCTCCTTGGCCCAATCTGGCTCTGTTTCTAGATCGAAGCTGAAGGTAATGGCAGAATTATATGAAAAATCCTTCTCCGGAGCATATCTTCCCTCCCCTTTGACCAGTATTGCTCTTACTTCACTCACAGAATGCCTATGGCTAAAACGAAAAGGTGTGCACAGTGTCCTTCACTTAATTCTTTTTGGCTCATACTTCACACAAGCAGATCTTTTGAGTAAAGGGTGTGCAGTGACCTTGAACCAAGTTATAATGTCAAATGTGAAGGTCATAGCAGAATTATGTGAAAAAGCCATGTTCTGAGTATATATGTTCTCCTTTTGGTCCAATCTGGCTCATACGTAAACGATCAAAGGGTGAGCAGTGACCTTGAATTATGTTTGTAGGTCAAGTGTCAAGGTCATCTTTGATCACTCAAAATTAGTTTTTGGAGTATATATATTTACTCTCCTCTTGACCTTATTTGGCTTCTACTTCACATTAACAGAGCTTTTAAATTAATGGTGTTCAGTGACTTTATAATTTAAACCTACTCAATGTAACAGTCATAGCGGATCTCTATATAATTAGTTTTAGACTGTAGATTATATCCCATTTGCTTAATTTTGCTCAGGTTGAATTAAAATGCCTGTATGTAAGGGGTTATATGATTGATTTAAAAGTTTTATGCCAGCTGGAAAATTTCAAAGTTAAAGGACAAGGTCAAAGAAAAATTATCTGAAATGCTTTTCATCTTATTGTCCATTATTTAAGCGAGGCTTTGAGATGGTCACCGTCTTACTGTTGTCTAGTGATTGACTTAATTTTGAGAGTCAGTTCTAGAGTTATACTTAAAACTTAAGATACCGATTCTTTTTTATGTAAACAAGGCTAGCGTCATGTTTTTGTTTACATTAGTTCAATATACCGGTAAAATATCTTTGAATCTGATTTGCTCTGTCTGTTCATTCGTTTTGAACATAAATGAACAGTTGCTAGCGTTTTTTCACATTGATTTAAGGTCTAAACCTGCATTTTTCATTCAACATTCAAAATGTAAACAAAAACATGACTACATAACAAATAATTTTAAGTTCTGCAACTCATCGACTGACACACAAATTTGTGTTGACTATTTTGAAAATCAATACTAAAACACTGTAAACTTTAGGAACGAAAAAATTAGAAAATGACAAAAATTGTGATCAATGCCATTAACCTAACGTCATGACGTCATGCTTATCTAAAATTTGAAAGTTCCCTCTTCCAAAACAGTGTAGACAATGGGAACAAGAAATATCAAGATTTTCTATTAAAACAATTCACCGATGCATGTTGATGTGTCAGCATTCACAATTAATGAAAATGTTTTTAAAGGAATTTAATGGGCAACAATGAGCGAAAGTTTTCAAGTAAAAGGGCTGTTTACCATGCACGGATGCAATCCTGATTTAAAAATAGATTAGCTATAATTGAACGGTTGAAAAGAAGGGTAGGGAATATCATCGCAACAAGTTGTTACATTTTTTCTGTTACGGTACAATATAAGTAATAATTGGTGTTGGATTATCATCATAACCAAAGAATTATCAGTTTAAAAAAAAACCAAATATATATCTACACTAAATGGACAAAGGGGGGTATGACCCGAATTTCGATATATTGGGCGATTTCATTCATCTTGAAAAGGGCACATAACTCTCGTGTCTTACTTAATGTACATTAAACAATTACCAGGTATTTGTCAAGTGTGTGTGTTAATTTGATATATTTCTTCCTAAACGTTTGATTCAAATCATGATGTATGTAGATGTTATTAAACAAGTTTATGTCAAAAAATATATTTGACCTATCTTCCCCCGCCCCCCCCCCCCCCCCCCAATTGGATATATGCCTCCAAACCATGGGATGGAATTCTCAACCGTCGCGTGAAAAGTAGAGCAGGACTTCACGCCAATATTATCGACAGAATATATGTGTCTTATTCTTAGTGTTTGCCTGCCGATCAGTGGATCGTGTGCAAATTGGGATCGCGTGAATACTCAAAGGCACACCATGTGTAAACATCACAGGCACGTAGCATTGGGGGAGGGAGGGTGTGGGCTGCCTTCCGCCACTTTTTTGCAACAAACACATATAATTATAAAAAATGAAAGTATCATAGATCCCCCCCTTCCAATTTTGTTGGAGCACGTAATAAGGAATTCTTATTGAATTGAATTGAAGTTACAATTAATTAGGATTTCCTTTCATGATTTTGAGAATTCACCCCCTTATTGTGATTGCTTGTCAAGGTGCTTTGGATGAGACTGCCCCCACACACTTTCAAAAACAATGCTACATGTTTTAATATCCTTTCCTATTTCCTATGGTTGAAATATAAAAAAAATTCCTTTCAGTTGATTTTTCATCTTAATAACAAAATTAAAATACAATTAAAGTTGACTGTTTTATCTTCCATCGCTTTCAAGCTTACATGTACTTATTTGATACATGTACATTCCTATGATAATCTGAGTTCATTAAATTATTCAAATTCATTTGATATACATGTACACGTACTAGATCGAATAAAGACGGACATTTTGTCTTAAATCTGCACGTTCCGTTTATGAATTTATGATCAGCAGCGAAATTTCAAATTTAGTTTTTTATAAAATACTTAAAGTTAGCCTAATTGGTACATGCATGCATTTAATTATTGTGTTTAATTAGGCATTAAGCTTTTTGAAAAGCTATAATTTGTATCAAATAACCGACGGCTTTCTAGCGGCCGGTAATAATACCCCGAGATTAACTTTGGTTAAAGCCTTATTAAGGCGTAGTGATTACTCGGGCACGCCCTAGCTTACAGAAGTGGTCAACCCTAGCAGCGAAAGTCAATGGATAACGCCTTATGCTGGGCAGACAATGTTCTACCTTTCATCGAAAATAAAGGTAGAACAACTTCTAATCTCATCCAAAAATAACCAACAACCAATGGTGTATTATTAAATACGACTCGTCAAACAATTATTAATGTGACAAGCCTTCATTTTAAGGCAATCCACCTTTCAAATCGTACCTTTATCTAAAATGTCTTTCTTCTGTTACACTGCTAGCCTTAGGGAAATAAACACAGCGGCTATAATGCGCTCATATTTTCATGTGTACCCTTTGTAGGTAACGTATCAATCTCTGCAGTTATCGGCCATCAAAAGACTTTTCGAATAATTGAATAACATTTAATAATATAAAATCGTTACAAGATTGCATACATGTACTTATTCGTTAGTATTTAATCATAAAGCATAGATTTAAGGATTTAAGAGTAACACACATTCGAGAAAAAAGTGTAGTAGATTGTATACTTACAATGAACATTATTCACTTTGTGATACTTTATCATTTGTTTTGTTTTGGTTTTTGCAACATTGAAAGTATATTTGTCAGTAAATACGTATTACTCTCAGAACTTTAAAACATGTTGTGAAAGCATTCATGAGCCGATAAAATAAATCCAGACTCTCAACAGACATAACATACCCAAACCCATAAACTTAAGTTACCAGAATAACCGACATTATTTAAGACTTGAGTTCAGGTCTTACTTCAAAACTTAAAGCGTGTTTGCGTTTCATGAAGATCAAGATCTAAAAATATTCATGACAACGCCGCACGGCACATGCGCAAGGTAAATCTTTCTTTAATATAGATAAATTTTTGCATTCTGTACCTGAGAAAAATTCGCTCACGAAAGATATACAACTAATATTTGTGAAACGTGTCGACGGGTCCGTTACCTCGTCGATTCTAGGGGCTGGGGTTGAATTTAAAAATATCAAACAATAATAATTTTCCCCTCTAAAATTATTGGTGATTACAATTGGCCTACACATATTTACAAAATGGCCTTCCCTTACTTAGGGTAAAATCACAAATGAATATGTTCGGCCGGGATTGAAACGGTATTGATACCACGAGGTAAACACTATTATATGCCTTTTTAGGCGGTAGTGAATACCCGCGGCACGCTCTAGCTATATTACCTACTCAAGAGGTAAACCCTCAGCAGAGGCAGGCACTGTGTTAACGCCTTGTGCAGGACGGATAGTGTACAACCTCTAACTAAAGGCGTACAACTTTTCTAATACTACTAGTAGAGTTTCGTATCAGCGACGACTAACTTAGGCTGGTCTCCGCTAGGACAGCCTCTATACTAACCGACTAGTGGTCGGCCTCTAAACACGATTATTCCCATAATTATCAATGTGGTAAGCCTCTCTCACAAGGCAACCCACCTACCAAATCGTACCTTGGTCTCGCAATTCCTCTCCGATGGAACACTGCTAGGGTAGAGAACGCTACAACTGCGACGCGCTCGTTTATATACCCTCTGTCGGTCACGTGGCAATCTCCGCTGTTGCTAGGCGACAATACAAACAAGTCGTCATGTGCCGTACGCATGATTCAACATTATCTATACTACTACATTTAAATAATAGACTCGAATTGTGGGTCTTTAATACCGACAAATCGGAATAGTACTGTCTTTTGTTTTATATATCCTAAACATCATTTGTACTTGTAGATTACCAATTTGTTTTTATTTTTTCTCAGTCAAGCTTCGTTAATTAATAATCAACGAGAATTTCTCAAAAAAATTCCGGAAATCATCTGAATTTTTTAATTTTACAATCTTGCGCATGCGCATTGCATTCACGCTAAATCAGGGGAGGCTCTTTATTTTATGTTTCTACAATATCGCATTTGCATGGAGAAACTCGGAGACGATAAAACAAATGCGTGTAAATTTTCATTGGAAATATTTTTTTCTGTTCATCAAAGAAAATACGGGAGATAACTCTAACACAGTGCATTTACTTTAAAAAATCTCGACAGTTTCCAATGTCAACATGGTGTGTAAAAACGTTGTTGAAGAAATGTTGAATTCTGCAATTATAGAATTAAACTTTTCGAAGAAAGGTATTTACAGCTTCAAAATAGTTTGTTATGAACAATTTGACTGTTACTTTCAATGCAACTTCATAAATTTTCTCCAAAATCGTTTTAGAGCGATTTTGCAATTTTCTGCTACATTACGGGTAAATGGGAGACGTTTTAACTGTGGTGACGGCCTTTCCCCAGACACAGTAACATTATTCCAACTCAGCAGAGTGTAGTGAAATTAATAGCATTATTGTAGGCTTAAAGCTTGGTTATGCAAATATCAACAATATACGGTGTGTCGATGTATTTATTTCGTATACCGGTATGTCCGATATCATACGCTATGTCAACCCGTGCACGTACGGGACAAAATCTAGTTAAACATAGAATTGTTACATTTGTTTACATTATCATAACGCCTCCAGTACTATTTGATAAAAGTCCACTAGGGGTTATATGGAGTGTTATGATATTTAATTTATTTAGATCCTCGAGATCTTTGTTCCAACATGGCCACACCTGGCAGGTGTCATAGCCAAGGTGTTTCCGGAATGTCTCCTCCTCTACATGGGGAGTAGCCCGTGTTCCAGTCTGTATAAAAGAGGAGGCAGAAATACAGCTTCCGGATGACTACTGGAGAGCTGTGTTTCCCGCACCCCCATTTTTTACACACGGACACTGCGCTACAACATTCTCCTCCTAATAAGTAAATGCGATGAAGTGCATACTAATGATCTGACGCACTGTGGTCAGTAGTAGCGTTTTATTTAGAATTCTGACCCGGCGTCGACAGGCCCATCACTGGACTTAAAGCTGACATGAATTCATAAATACGCATTATTTCCCTTTTATCTCCGACTACCGCCATATTAGTTGTCGAATTTTATTGTTCTGCTCATCGCTACACACCCCCTATATAAGCTGAGAGCACTATTCATGCTTCACCGCATTCAGGTATTTCATGCACCCGAACACGTTGCCTGGGGCGAAAAGACGTGTTCGAAACGCGTTTTGAAGAAAAATAAAATGACAACCACTGCACTGGCAAGATATATCCAATACACGATGAAACAAGACAGACTGAAATCCAGGCGCAGATACTTATAAAATTCCTCGATAATTGTGGACCGTTTTCCTGTGTATGTTATAACATCGCACATGCGCAAACAACACACTGTGGCAGATCGAGCAATGTCAATGATCGCATGGATTTTAGAAACGGTGGAACGGATGGAAACGATGTTACATTGTCATTTTTTTGGATTTACTATCATTTATCTACTGTGTTCGATGTAGTGCCGCCGGGGTTTTCAAAAAGACGCACACGTTATTACTCTGTATGAAAGACACACGTGTTCGATGTGAATGCGTTGTGAGGCAGCACTGTATGTGCAAAATAATAAAGTTATCTGGAAAATCCTTTCACAGAGTGAACATATTTTGTACTTCATTGATTGTTGTTTTCTTTATTCTTTACTACAAACATTTTACTACAATGTGTAGTTCATGCATTTAGAAGTCCGTGCAACCTGAATGCCTCGATCGGAAAGCAACCGACCGTAACTTTCTCAACCGATATATATACCCCAGTGGCAGTAGAGGAGCGATCGAAACTAATATGGCGACCAAATGCTTTTATTAATTCATGTCAGCTTTAATAACACATTTCTCCGTGAACATAAATAAACATACGCTATCTATCTAACTTTAACCAATTTCTATAGAATTTCCGTTATGATAACATGGTGAAATAATAAAACAATTACAGCATGATTATATATTTCTACAGTGTATTTTGAAGTTGAACACTCAGATTACCATTTTAATTCTAAACAGCATGATTGTTTTACGAAAAGTAGTTACAGAGCTGGTCCCTAAATCCTATTGTTTCAATTTTCTCAAAAGTAAGAAATAGTTTGTTATGACTTGAAGTACAAATAGAAAAAAAAAGAGTTCAGTTTTTTTAAGAATTAAGGAAGGGGTGGGGGCTCTAACAAACTAGGGATGAAAAGGGGTCAGAATTCTCAGAAACGATTGGAAATTTGTTTAACATTTTTTTTAAATTGAATTAAAATGTAGAGCTGTTTTAAAATGACAAAAATATTTTGTTTCGTGGATTGATATTAGAGAAATTAACTTAAAAAGGGGTCGTCCTTGCATAAAGATCTCCTTAATGGGGACTTTTATCAACAATTTGATGTTAAAATTACTACTTAAACAATCATGGCTATTGTTTCACAAATCATTGGACGTAATCTGAATTTTGTTTGCTTTTCAAATGTGATGACGCCATTACCGGTTTAAATTTATAGCTGATTTTGTAATGATTACGACCAATATTGTGCAGAACGGAAATCGAATCCTGACAGAGATTTAAGATATGAACTTTTAAGAATAGATAGACAATAGTTTGAATTTATTCACTATGCAATTTCTTTACCAAGTGGCAACATTCATATGATCGATGGTAAAATTGTCGCAATTTTTGGCTTTAAAAAATTCAGACATTTTCTATATATTTGCATAATTTTATGCTTAATGTCTATCACTCTCTCAAAATTAAGTTTTTTTTACAAGTCACGCAGGACCTATAGAACATTCAAAATTCATAAAATTGCTTGTTACTGTCATTTTCATCTAAAAACCTTCTGCACGAGAAAATAGTTCCCAAAAAACTTAATGAATGTTGTGTACTTATGAAATGATGATCTTTCTGTTAGGATTAAATTAATAAAATCATATTCATTTCAAATATAATGACCATATTTGCAATGAAATAAAAACGTGAGGAGTGGGATACCTTAAATGTTTTTTTTATTTAACGTGAAACGAATAATTGTCCGTGCAGCTGTTGTGGGGCACAGAAAGATATCGATACGATTGATGACTTGCAGGTGACCTACGACGCTAATGTTATGACTGTCGTTAGCAAGGCAAACGTACGTCTGGTGCATGGCAATCGAAATACGGAAGCACGGTTCCTACGGGCATTGCACGTTGTGAGTGGCAACCCGTCTTAAAAGAAAATTGTACGTGACATATACGACTTGCACGTGTAACGTCCGTTTGTTTTACGTTGCACTCGCAATCATTTCAATATGATTTTTAACGCTACATTCAGCCACAAGAGTTACGACTGGCAAAACCCGTAACACACACAAACGATCATCAAATACGTACAGCTAGTGGTGACAGAGGCTTTAGTTGCATCATCAGAACAACTAAGCGATTATAATAACTGGTAATAATTATAAGTGTCTATCATTTTGATTAAATATGAAAGTGGTAAAATTTGGACGTTTTAGTTTCGTTTTAACATTCCATCCGCTCAAATTCAAATTTACGTTAATTGTGCTCCAATTAGACGCCATGGTGTTATGGTTTCAACTGCAGATATTAGAAGCCATGGCGTTAAGGTTTCAACTGCAGATATTCAGCGAAAGTTGTCGAAAATAGCTCGTTTGAGGCTTAAAGTCGATAATATTTTGTAGAATAAACATAACTGTCTAGAAATATTAGCTATATTTGGGCTCGGGTCAAAACGTGAAGTGGGTTCAGCAAGCCTAACCCTCTGTCACGTTTTCTTACCCCGCCTAAATATTGCTTAACACATGACTTTTAAGACAGTAACCATGTACTTTATATTAATGACCCTTAATATGTGATGTTATATATTTATTTATTACTTAAATGTGTCTGAATATTTTAATAATTCTATAAAGTTCATCATTTCTGCCTTTGTCAAGTAAAAAATAGCCATTATTTGTAATCATCTTTGAGATGACACCCCCCCCCCAAAAAAAAAAACAACAAACAAACGATGTGGTAAATGTCTGATTATTTTATCTTTAAAATAATAATTATTTCAGTAGAAATTTATGTAAAAAAAATCATTAAACAATCTAGGGCAGAACAAATTAGACCCAGCCTCCTTAAAAACTATATAAGCCTATTTTAGAGGAAATATATCATTAAAACTTCGAAGTAGGAAAACTACTTAAATTTTATTTATAAAATATTGGGAAGGAAAAGCAGATGGCTCATGTAATATGATATCAAATTTTAAATAGCGAAACTAATATGAGACTTAAATATATATATATATATATATATATATATATATATATATATATATGTATATATATATATATATATATATATATATATATATATTTATATATATTTACCTCAATGGCATTTGGTATACAGGGTTATCATGGTAACATCTAGGTCAAGTTCGATATTTGGTACGATCGTGCAATTTTTAAAAGAGTTATGGGTCTTGGACGTAGAAAGATTCCAGTTATTTGCAGTTTCCGCTCATTTTCTTGATAATATCTAAGTCAAGTTCGATTTTGGGTGCCATCGAGCAATTTTCGACAGAGCTATGCCCCTTGGACGTAGGAAAAAAACAATTCTTTGCAGTTTCTATTCATTTTCTTCGCAGAAGATGCACATATTAAAATGATATTTGGTATACAAATTTATCATAATGATATCTAAGTCAAGTTCGATTTTTGGTATGATCGAGCAATTTTCGACAGAGTTATGCCCCTTGGATGTAGAAAAATTCCAATTATTTGCAGTTTGGTTTCATTTTCTTCGCAGAGGATGCACATATTGAAATGAAATTTAATATAAAGGTTTATCATAATAATATCTAGGTCCAGTTGAATTTTGGGTAAGATCAAGCAATTTTTGACAGAGTAATGTATTTTTAAAAATTCAATTATATGTAGTTTCCGACCATTTTATTCGCAGATGTTTCCAAGGAAGGGGGGCATAAGTGTTTTACAAACATCTCTTGTCTATAATACCAAACTACTTGAGTTATGATTTTTTTCTTACCCAGGTGGGGGTGGGGGTATCAATTGTGAGCTTGCTCACTATACCTTTAGTTTCATATTATGTTATGTAAATTTCAAATTTATAAAAGCCCATTAAGAATAAACAGTTATGGTATTTTGTTTATTCTTTAGAGGGATATAGGTTAATGCAATTCGATCATTTATAATTATTTCCTGAATCATTATAGAGTGTGTCTATTGAATCATTTGGTTCATCACTCGTAACGAGATCGTATTTAGTAATTATTAGTTTGTTCTGTACAGCTCTGACAGTCTGTGGATATATTGCATTCATTCACAATTTTTTTCGATAGCTTAACTGGTGTAAAGTACTTCTTTCATTTATTTTCCTTTGTCGAGTTTCGACTGCGTTAAGCTGTAATGAAATGGTATGATTTGGTGTGAATAAATGTCTTGTATCTAAAACATTGCCAATAATTACATCGTACACTGGGTGTTCCATACACTGTATCGCGTGGCGTTCGTCCAAACATGGGGTATTGATAAACACTTCTGCCACCGGAGTAGTAATTTTTAATCCGTTGGCTAAGACACACACTTGCTGCTTACCATGTACAAAGCGTTTAGAACAGGCTTTGCCTTTTTGTTCAACAGTTCCACCTCATCCGGATGCCCTCAAAACTGTTTTTATATTTCAATTAGCTTGCAGATATCAATACCCTAAAATAAGCTGTAATTTTGACACTGCAGTAATAAGCGAATTGTTCACCATCAAATCTATGATAAAATCTGAAGGTTAGCTACTAACAGAACAAACATGTTTTTCCTCACCATTTAATAAAACATATCCTATCTGATTGTCTGCAGAATTGCTTTTTACAGTATGTCCAACTTTAAATCCTGCACTTTCTAGCTAACTCGATTACATTAAGAAATTTTTGATAAATCCTGTCGGTTTTACTTGCTGTCTTTTTTGAAATCCGTTCTCTACTTTGGATTGTTCTGTGGGTGTTTTGGGAGTGAAACTCTAATAACTCATGAGTACTGCCTGAAATATGCTCAAGGTTCTTGAATACCAATATTTAATATAAAAAAATTACTGTATGTTTTTGCGTCAGTTAATTTTCATCTAAAATACGTATGAATGCAGTACAGATCTGATACAGATATGTAATTTCAAATAACTCAATTTAATTGCAAATAAATCAATATTTCAACACTGTCACGATTTTTGTCTAATAATATCCCAGCTTTATCAAATGCCCAAGCGGTCAGTTATGTGTCTTTACAAAGCTGTTCAGTTGCTTTTACGAGCAATTCAGCATGGATGGGTTTTATTTTTTTTAGACAAGCGCTTGTCAATTTCGACATTCTCAATGTCAACGCAGTATTTCCAGAGAACATTTTACTTTTTTGGCGTAATACATCTGAAATTCGGATTTCAAGAGGGTTTTAGATCGGCCTTTTATTTTGATGTCCAGGGGTTGGAAACTATCGGTACACGCCGCTGGTACAATCACAACTTTAATACCTTTTTCCTAAATACGTATCGAATAAACTGTATTTCTTATTAACTGATGTTTTGGTATATCTTTAAAATCATGCAAAAACAGAAGCTTAACATTTATGTTGTTATGATGTCATATTTTATTATCCCTTTATTAGCATACATATAAATGGGTAACCTCATCTGTATTGCAAAAATTCATTATTCTACAACATGTTTCTTTTTACTTTTAAGTCTGCTGACAACCCCCGGAAATATGTCGATGCTTTATATTATCGTCTCAGTCAGTTTTACAACTATTGTAAGTATCATTTTTTTTTGAATTCGACACATTTCCTTTAAATGCACTAACGTGCATTTTTTCGATTTAATGGTAATGATTTAATTCGTTGCAGTCCTTGGCGTTAAAGATGTGTCCCGAGTCTATTCCAACTGTTTCCATCGTAAATCGGTGTCCTTCCAATGCCACGGAATGGGTATCAGCGGCTAAGAGGAAAAGCTGTAATGACCTGAGACAACTCCAAAGGTGTACAGCAGCTGATGACTTCGTATATCACTGTATTCTTAACAAGGATGCAACAATGTTATTAGAAGTTTGTGCACCAACACATTTAATGTCAGGCAAGTACGAAAACAATTGTAATGTACCTAATATTTATTTGGTGAAACACTGAACAGGAAAGATACAGCAAGATATTTTAAGCTACTGATATTTTCCTAGTAAAGTGACATTGACTATTGTAACATTTCTATTCGGATTTTTTCTATATATATTCACTATCAAGTCAAGTTCATGACAAGTCTGTATTGTCATAGAACGTTTAATTTGATTTTTTTTTAACCTAGTTGCTTGTTGTGTATAAGTTCATGATGTAATGATAGCGTTTGTCGTCCAAGTCTTATCAACTATATATCGGTCATGGATTACATTTAATATGCAACGATTTATTAAGCTAAACATTTCACGTACACATATTTGTTTCTCAGAGATATACTTTTTACGATTCTAAGATGAATATTTCCTATTTAGGGTACTGCGCCCGTTTTAGCGAGGTAGAGAAAAGAATTATTATTGACACAGGACTGGACTGTACAAAGTTTGATCCCCCTTGTTCGACCAGTTTTTTGTCCAATGAATCGTATAAATGTAAGTGAAACAATATGTTAATTTCTGTTTTACCACTTTGCATAAATCCTTTAAGTTTCCGTTCTTCTATTTGTGAAACAAAACAAAACTTAAAACTTAGGACAAGATAAAAACCTTAAACACAAAATACATCTAATTTTAGACCAAACGTGCTACAAAAATGCTGGTAAAAATCTCAAAGGCTGTGAGGTATCCCAAGAGAAGTATGCTATTCCTAATTATGATATTAAAAGTTTCCATATTATAACATCAGGTCATCTTATCACCAAAGAAGCTCTTTATTTTTGTAGAAACTTACATTTTACCACAGCCAATGTTACCTCTGTAGTATTAGCAATCATCATACTACTCATATTGATTATTATCGGTGTTGGATGCACGTTAAAGATAATAAAATGCGAAAGTAGACCGAAAAGTAGCAACCCAAAAAAAGTAGAAGAAACAGAAGGTAAGGCATTAACGGGAATAAAAACCGCTAAAAAAATAAAAAATACATCATTTTATACATGTAATGATAGATTGGTAGTATTTTAGTATTATATCTTTTTTAAAATTACCTCTTTTATTTATATATTCTCTTGGTGGTAGAAATTGAAGAAATGAAGGATTTAATAGACGAAACGAATACGAGCATTGCCAAACCTCAAGAAGGTATTTTGTATGTGAGGAAAGCTAATGACATGTAACTATATAGGAGAAATAAACCCCAATGTAACTATATCTAGTTATTGTCTACGGTAATAAAACGTTGATACTAGCTAGAAACCATATAGAAAACGATAACTGATTTTGCTTTACTTGAATTGACATAAGGACATCTACTGTTGATTAAAAAAAATGGAAGGTCATCAAAAATGGCGTGGCACTTAAATTACTAAGATATAATAAGTTATTGTTTGTTTAAATAAAAATGACCTGTTCATTTTTGACATATTTTGCAACCATTTCATGTAGCAGCATATACAGGTGGCATTGTTATATACACTGGTGTTGTTTATATATACATTTTAGTTATTCGTCTATATTATTTAACACTTGAGTTTGTCAGCTCATGTGATCTCGTCAGTTATTAGTACTTTCTTGAAATGGAACTTTTTAGAATATTTTATTCAAACATATCAAGTAGTTTACATTTGGCGAACGCATGCTAGAGCTGTTGACGAGACATTTTTATAAGTAATTAACATGCCATAACATTTAACATTAACATTTGTTTTAATATCTTTGAGATTTCCTTGCACATGCCCATGGATATCCCCACATTTTTTGGATACTATGCTTTCTCTGAAATCAATGCCTATTTTTTGCGTACATTTATCATCCAAACATTTCAAGATACTGCAAATATTTAAGACAAATATTTACTAGTTTTGTTTATTAAAATATTTTGTTGTTTTATTAGATCTTCCAAATGATATAATACTTAAATTACTCGGATATCTTATGTGATTTCATCAGAATCTAGTAGTCTTTATTTAAAAGAACCTTTATTTTTAGCTCACCTGAACCAAAGGTTTGAGTGAAATTTCCTGATCACCTGTTGTCCGTCCGTCAGTAAACTTTACACATATTTGACTTTTTCTCTAAAACCACTGGGTCAAATTCAACCAATTAAACTTGGTACAAAGCATTCTTATGGGAAGATTCTAAATTGTTAAAATGAAGAGCGTAACCCTTTTTTTAAAGGGAGATAATTGCGAAGAGTGATTATAGGCTGTGTGTTAAAAATCTTCCTCTCAAGAACCACTGCACCAGAAGTGACAATATTTTCACCAAAGCTTGTATATAGTGAACATTTGAAATTGTAAAACTTGTGACCCTCGGGCCAAAATTGGTGCCCGGGCGAGGGTTCGAAGTTTAACATAGAAATACGTAAGAAAAATGTTTAAAAATTGTTTTTCTCAAGAACCACTGCGCAAAGAATGCCAATATCTACATCTAAGCTTGTATATATAGTAAAAGTTCAACATTTTAAAAATCGTGAAACTCGTACCAAAACTAGGGACCCAGGCGGGGTTCAAAGTTTAACATAGAAATACGTAGAAACTATTTGAAAATCTTCTCAAGAACCACTGCACCAAGAATGCCAATATTTACACCAAAGCTTGTATTTGTAGTAAAAGTTCAAAATTGTAAAAGTCGTGACACTTCGACTTAATCTAGTGTTGTTCATGAAACGGTTTCATAGGTCATACACATTGCATGACACTTAAATTAATCAGATAAATGTTATGAGTTCATCAGCTACTAGTAACTCTTTCAAAAAAAGTTTTTAAAATAATGGGGGGCTCTCCCAATCAAATTAGTGACAGAAGGAATCTAAAGTTTTTTGATCGAATACACTGCACTGTAAAAATATTTTTTCTTGAAAAAAAAGTACAAATTTTCGAGTTTTGCCAAATATGCTTCTACGTCGTGAAATGTTTAGCCGTTAACCGAGACGTTTATATTTTAAACATTTCGAGACCGGCGAGGTTATTACTTTCAAAATAGATGCAGTTACGCACGGAAGAAAGACTGACTTGATTGAAAGGTACACTCTTCAGATCAATATTTCCATACAAAAATAATTTATTCATGGAAAATATCCCATTAAAATACAAAACAATGTTCGTCCATTGTGTTGCACGTAACAATACAAGTGACGAACACCATGTCATAAGCGAGTCATCAATTGGTTTTCCTATAAATATTTGATTGTATTATACTGTGATAGTATTCATGTATTTGTACCCCATGTTTGATATCACAAACACCATAACTTATTATAGTTTCTGATATTATATTGAATATGTATCTACAATCAAACAGCGCATTGCATATGATGTATAACCGACATCTGTACAGTAAACAACAGAAGAAAATTGTCATTTATTGGCAATGTTTGATTATTGACTAAGCGAGTGAAAAACAGAATGACTACTGTGTAATGAACCGTGCTACATACAGTATGTATTAGAGTTACCGCACCCCCCCCCCCTAAATCGTACAATGCCAAAGTATAGAGCATTATGCATCGATTTTATCATCTTAATGTGCATAATCGTCTTAAAAACAGCAAAAAATTAACAACTAACAAACAACGTAAAGTCAATATATATACGTTTTCTATTCTGGGGTTTCCATGTAATCACTGGCGACAAAATGCAGGTGACAGACACGTTCTCTGTCATTTGGTTCTCAGAGTTTTATGGTCAGTGGATCTAGGCATTTTATGGCAACCCTCCATCGAGAACGGAATTCAATACCCTCCATAATTACAACAAAAAAGAATCGAACAACGCTGAAGCATAAACAGCAATATAAATAACCGAAACTGTAAATATGGAGATTCAAGCGTTGCAAACGAACAAATAACCACCGATAAGTTTCGTATTAAAAACCAGAACAAAATCGGGTAAATGTTTACCATTGGCAATCATCTCCGTAGATCTTTTATCCGCAAAAATCACATTGACGAAATTCGCTTTCTCTGTACATCTTGCAAGTCGAATCCTTTCTTGGATAGAATAAAAATAATGCGTATTCTTGAAAAGATGCAAAAGGACCTTAAACATGTACATGTACACAAGTAGTTGATTGGATTAGATATTCAACTGACATTTCACCGATTTAATGCAACAGCTGGAAAGGTTTATTATTGTTAGGTGTAAGTAGTAACAAATATATGTTTAATTCATTACAAATAGCATGAAAATACATGTTTTTAAAATTGAACATAGATAATTAAAAAAGAAATAATTTAAAGATAAAACGATTTCTTAGATGATTCATGCGGGTATGAAGGAAATGACGTTGCAGAACAAATACATAATCTTCGTAAGCGGATTATGTTATTGTTTTTCATCAATGATCGCTACTTTCATAGCCCGCATGAATCATCAAAAACAGCATTTTATTGTTTATAATTGCATCTTTCTATTAACTTATTCATTAATCATAAAAAAGTAATTAAAGTGAACTAATTATTGTTAATGTACATCAGTACGTCACAGAGAAGTCAGCCATTTATTTTTATATGGAGATCTGAGCTTGACTTCATAAGGATTATATTTTCATTTTTGTTGCTCAAGGTTTTGACTGATCGTAAAACTGGTTAAAACTGGATCATATGAAATCATGTAAAATTCACCCCCTGTCGTTTTTAAAGATACAAATAACATTCATTTACGTTTTTGAAAAATTGAAGAAAAAAAATTAAGTAGATGTAACTATTTACAAGTTAAAAGCTGTCAGTGTGACAGCAAGCCGATTTTATTTTATGTGAACTGTATCCATAACCCATTTGTCAACCCTGAATTGATAAACACTACCTATCCAATGATACCCTATATATGCAATATTTTGTGAGAAAATGACCCATCAACGTCCTATCTTGAAAACTATACGAGGAGTTATCCGTACAATAGCCTAGGGGTACCATATATGCAATATTCTGTGAGAAAATGATAAAGTTCAACAGCTGGTATTTTTTCCATAAATTATCAAAAATCAAAATCACAGCAATAAGCATATTTCTCAAATATGCCCAATTGATTTGCATAACATCAAATTCCTATCTTAAAAACTGCAGGAAGAGTTATCCGTAGAATAGGGGTTCTCTTTATGCAATATTCTGTGAGAAAATGACCATGTTCAACAGCTGGTTTTTTTTTCATGAATGATCAAAAATCAAAATTCCAAGTTATATGCACGTTTGTGATTTAGCTGCAATAATGTACCCCTCTCCCGATTTTTTTTTTTTTTTTTTGGGGGGGGGGGGGGGGCTACAACTACATAGAATCTTCGTAATGGTGCAAGTGCGGGAGTGATTCACTCCCGCAACGATTTTGTCTCAAATCGAATATAATTGACGTTAAAAATTGTATTTCTTACCTGAACTCAAACGTTGTAGATGTCTATGGCATAAATTATTCCAAAAATATCAAGTAGAGTCCATATAACGGTTATTTTCCGTGTATGAATTTGTCCGCCATGTTTATTTTGGGACAGCCAATTAGAATTCAGGAGCGGATCTTGAACTGAATATAGGACTTCCCCTATTCTAGACATAATTACGCGGTATATATGAATTTTCCATTATATACAGTTTCCTCAAATGATGTTTTAGTGATATAACGAGGTAAGATCGATTATATATACTGACATTCACATCATCAAGCCCATCAAAACTCCAAGCGTACATGTAAATCCCCTAAAATCTGGCGAGAACTGCCATGGCTGCTGAAAAAGACCACTGGTAAACATATACCGTTAGTTTGTTCAACCTGAATTAAAAAATCATTTTATCTAAAGGAAGCCAAATAAAAGATCGATCTTTTCAGACCGAAATCAACCGCATTTAAAAATTAATTCTGCACCATTACGGAGATCCTGTGGAATTGTAGCCCTCTCCAGTAAACACCAAATATAAAAAAAAATCGGAGAGGGCTACATTATTGCAGCTAGTTTGTAATATATGTATAATTGATCTGCAAAATATCAATTGCAATTGCAAATCCAATTTATATGCACATCTCTGATATATATATAATTGATCTGCAAAATACCAATGTCCTATCTTGAAAACTGTAGGAGGATTTGTCTGTAAAATAGGGGTACCCTGTTTGCAATATTTTGCAATGAAATGACTCATTTAAACAGCGGTAATTTTTTTCATAAATTATTAAAAATCAAAATCCAAATTATATGAATATTTTGCAAACATGTTCAATTTATCTGCAAAACATCAACGTCCTATCTTGAAAACTGTAGGAGGAGTTGCCTGTACAATAGGGATACCTTATATGCAATATTCTGCAAGAAAATGACTCAGTTCAACAGCTGGTATTTTTTTCATAAATTATCAAAAATCAAAATCCAAATTTTATGCATATCTTTCAAATATGTCCAATTGATCTGCAAAACATCAACTTCCTATCTTGAAAACTGTAAGAGGAGTTATCCGTACAATAGGGGTTCCCTATATGCAATATTCTGTGAGAAAATGACCAAGTTCAACAGCTGGTATTTTTTTCCATTAATGATCTAAAATCAAAATCCAGGTTATATGCACATCTCTTAAATATGTTTAATTGATCTGCAAAAAATCAATTTCTATCTCGAAAACTGTAGGAGGAATTGTCTGTACAATAGGTATACCCTATATACAATATTCTGCAAGAAAATGACTCAGTTAAACAGTCGGTATTTTTTTTTTTTTATAAATTATCAAAATTCAACATCCAAGTTATATGAAGATTTCCAATATATATATTATCAGTATCCGTAAAACATCGATGTTCTATCTTGAAAACTGTAAAAGGAGTTATCCTTACAAAAAAGGTGCTCTTCTGGCAGCCGTCCGCCCGCCCATTAGTCCGCCAGACCGCCTGCCATTTTCACCATTTCAATAACCGGATGTTTCCTTTGGAAAACCCGGTAAATAAACATGTAAAGGTCATTTCTTAATGTTACAAAACCGTTATTAAAATAGCGATATACAGTATATAAAATTGTGTACTTATAACTTCATATTAGAGTGATTCAATAAATAAAGAGATAATCGATTAAATCAATTCACACAAATATCAAACATTTTACCCCGTTTTAAAACTTAGCTTTAGATATAAAGGGTTGATATCAACCCGAATTTGCGCCGATATACCTTTTCTATCTTTTGTCTGGTTGTCATCAAAACCCTGCGTGTGATGCTCCCAAGAAACGTAAAAAATTCTTGTATGGTATAAAAATCTTGCACGCTTGGTGTTCCCTAATAAGGTTCTGAAATTAAACAATAGAGCGTCCCTCTTGTCTGTTTAGTCAGCCCGTGGGGTGACTTAGGTTAGGATGAACTTTCAATTGCGCTTGCGTAAGTTGGAATTCTGGTAGGGATGTTAACAATTCGTGGTAGAGAAATTCGAAGACGTTATGAAACCTTTCAGTTTTTAGGTCAAACTGCGCATCGGTGTATTGGAAGACTATCATTGAAGATCATCTGCCGCTGTAACGTAGAAAAATGACCGGGGGTCATTTTTCGAAGTAGAATAATGACCCCCCCCCCCCCCCAGTCAATATTCTACGCATAAAAATGACCCCCAGTCATTATTCTACGGAGAAAAATGACCCTTTTGCTTGAAGAATAAGTGTCATTTCATAAAAATGAGCACACTCTATACATGTATTAAGAAAAGTGACCCCTGTAGAATAATGACCCCCTTATAGATTTAAGGTAGGTCCCTACTCACCAAATTTTTGTGTTTATCATATACTTTCTCAAATGATTTATAAGTATTAATGCATAAAAGACCTAATTAACACAAAAAATGCAAAGGTTATCTTTCATTTTACCTAGAAAATGTGCCAGAGAAACATGTACCACCACATCTAAAAAAAACCAAGTCAAGACTTAATATAGTACAAAATATATTTTTTAAAAATCAATGCAAACAAAATTCACATAATAACAAACATATTTTAGCTTGACTACAATGTTGCATTCATTTTATACAGAATTTATGCATTAAAAACATTACACTTGCAGAAAAAAGAAAAAGGTTCACATTATTGCAAACAATTAAAAATCAAAATAAATATATTTTTCTACATATATCCACTTATTTAAAAAACAAACGAGTTAAGTATGATTTTTTTTCCTTTCCTTATCAAAATGGATCTTAGAAGGATACAATAAACACAAAAACACATGTGTCATCTTTCATTTTACCGAGTTATGATGTCAGATACACACCCATCCCCCCATACTATTTTAGGGTTAATTTCCTTATAACTGATATAACTTCAAATAAATATGATAAAATCAATTGATTGAAAAAATCAAATATGGGATTAATAGTAATTCATTTTCAGACATATATAACAGTTAAAACCAGATATTAACTCAAATATTGCTGATTCAGCAAAAATCAGCATATAGTTAAATGAATTTCCATTTATTGTTTGAAGGCAAAGTTTTTTTGGATTAAATATCAAATACAAGTATCTAAAGTATGTATTTTTAAAATCAGTAAATGTTTTATAAATCATTGCTAATATTTACAAAAATTGCATAGCAAAAAGACATACATGGTCAGTGAAGATTGATATTTTGTTTTTAGCATCATTTACATGTTATTCAAAATGAAATACATTAAGATCAATTATCAATCTCAGTTATTCAAATGTTCAACCAATCTGATAATTATATATATTTGCAGACTTAAGTGTATAAAGTCTAGGCTGATTTAAACCGGGTAATTCAGCGGATGATTCAAGATTACACCTAATAGAGGACCTAATAGTTAACACTATACGTTGAAATCACTTTCACCGCACACTGCAGCAGCTTGAACAATATCAGATGTTCTCAATGAATTAAAAACTCTTTTTGAAGCTTTCTCAGTAACATATTCATTATACCAAAGCGTTCATACCAAATCTGTTCTTTACTGCTAGGATTTTGGCAAAACCAATTTTTAAATTGCCAACACAGTCAGAAAAATCAAGAAGTTGCGTGCAATTGATTCAGGATAATAGGTTATCTGCTAATGTAACTAAATCCACAGTCTGTCTGCTTTTTCGATAACATGCCTTTTTATACGTTTCTCCTTTTGTCCAATTCACCAAAAATGATTGCATATGATCATGATGATGGTTCGACTAATATCAACTTGAGGATTTTAGCCTTCAATAAGACAGAAACATAAATGTTGATAATGACTACAAACATGGCGAATTTGAATAACGTCAGTTTATTATGTATAAAGATCAGTAAATAAAAATGAATAAACGAATGATATCAGTGCAAATATCACTTTTCTTCCAATACATGTAAATTTGTCTAACAATCATACAAACTAGAAAATTACGTTTCTAAAGATTATTTATGGTCTTAATTGTTTTCATCGTTTGACGTGTAGTAGTTTTAGGGTTTTGAATATATCATATAGCAGATGTTACATTTGCTATGAAAAAAGGATGCGATCACACACAAAAATATCATAATGACTTACCGATAACTAAAGATTTAGGCCACATGCAAGTGTAAAAACATTTAATATTGACTTTGTATCGTCACAGTGGTGTCCCGTGAATGGCGATCGCCCCTTGATTTATATATTTATTATATCCCCCTCAAACGAAGTTGGGGGGAGGGGGGGGGGTATATAGGAATCACCTTGTCTGTCTGTTCAAAATTGGTGTCGAGTCCATATCTTTCTTATGGAGAAATATTGAAAGTCTTTACGTCACACAAAGACTGCTTCTGACCTAAGGATGTGTCATGACCTTGAACCAAGGTCATTCGGGCAAGTTCAAGGTCACTGGCAGAAAAGGTGCAAAATTCGTGTCCGTTCCATATCTTTCTTATGGAGAAACATTGGACGTTCCTACTTCACACAAAGATTGCTTCTGACCTAATGATGTGTCATGACCTTGAACCAAGGTCATTCGGGCAAGATCAAGGTCACTGGAAGAAAAGGTGCAAACTTCGTGTCTGGTCTATATCCTTATGATGGTCAAATATTGGAAGTTCTCAAATCATAGAGATTGCTTATCACCTTACAGTGTGTCATGACCTTGACCTTAGGTCATTTGAGGAAGTTCAAGGTCATTGTTTAAAAATTGCTTAATTCCTGTCTGTCACATCTTGTTTTAATGGAAATAATTAGAAGCTAAAATTTGACACAAAGCTTGCTTATCTCAGGCCACATAAAATTATTCTTTAGATTCTCATCCCCGTCTCTCTAAAAATGGCCTGCCCCAATGTATTTTTTTTTGGGGGGGGATGTGTGGAAAAAAAAAATTCGGAAAAAAATCGGGCTCAGTATACCAATAATTCAAAATGTTTATATTAAATGGCTGCTTGACATGTGGATTTTCGTTTGATTCGAATCATGTTTGTTAACATAAGGATGCAAATGTCCTCAGGCATTAACAGTTACAATATAACTTGAAATAAAATGGAATTTAAAGAATAGAAATTGGTTTGTGTACTGATATTAGCATTAACAGTTTAAAAAGTACCTCCAGTTAGCATAGGACGTTGGTTTAAAAACCATTCCCACTTTCTTCTTAAACCGAGTGTTTTTCATATACATGTATAACCGGTTCTATTTTGCTCAGTGTAAAATTAAAACGGATAACGGTAAATTCCAGCTTCTGGTTTAACACGAGTAGGCACCTACTTTAATTTTTTCAGTGTAATTTTTTATTATTTGTGAATTAGTCTTTACAATATTGTAATTTTTACTGCAGTTTACAGAAAGTAACAACAAATTATATTCATATACAAATAAACTTAAGCAAAAGAAGGGGTATATCTTTGAAAATAAAAATTCTTCCGTAATAACAAGATACTGACGTATTATATAGGGTAATGGTTGTCATCTTAACGAGTTACATTTACATGTATATATATCATTATAACAAGTGACAACGCATTAAAATAAACTTATTTTGAGATACAAGACACTATGAAACAAAATATTTACAATTTCTGTTACTTTGATTAACATATCAGAATCCTCACCTCAAACCAACCCTGTCACCCCTGTCAGAACCATTTCATGTTAATATGTTTTAAAACACACATACACACTCTCTCTCTCTCCTCTGGTGTTTCCATGCATTCTCGTGACGTGTCTCTCTCCAGAACTAAATAATCATTCGATTAATTTGAGCACTGAAAACCTATTTTACATCATAAGTACGGCTTATTTTTAACTGTAACGGAATCTTGCTGTATTTTCTATATTGGTTATTTCTAAAAATGTCCGCCAGCTCTGTGTCCGAAAATATTTTTTCAATACCCTTCTCTGTGAAAGTTTTTAATAAAACATTTTTTTAAATATAATAGGTAAAATTGTCTTGAGAAGAATGGCATATGCAATTTGACTTCTGTACAGAAAAAATTACTGTCTAGCTAGTTACTTTTTGTTTATACATGTAATATGTGTACATGTAAATTGAACTGACTTATAACCGTGTCTGGAATCACCAGATATCCCCTAAATATTAGTTTTCAGTTTAATATTGTAATAAAATCCAGAAAGAAGTTTAGATATACACGTATAAAAAACCATAAATAGATATTATAAATTAATGTCAAATGAAATATTTCTTAAAGGCTATTAATGCATTCCCGTCTTTTACATTAAGATTTGAAACAAATGATATATCATGATAATATAGGATGGATTTAATTTCGTTATGAACAAAATCAAAAATGATATCTTAGATTTTAGAAATATTTTTGTTAGCTTGTTAGGAAGTTTTGGAGTAAGCATCTACCTTTTTGTACATATATGCAAAATGTAATGCTGAAGTTAGCAGCCACCTACAGCAGCCATTCAATAGGGAAAATCGTCAAAGTACTGAGAGTACTCGAGCAGAAAATATATTTTACTTTATTATCGGCCTCTTTAATATCAAGGTGATTAATACATCAATAGTTTGTGGTCAGCACTTTTCAGTACTATCAGTATCTTGATTATTCTTGTTTACAGTGGGGATCATTTTTTACCGGTGTCATGAAGACCCCTGGGTCTTTTTTCTTCAGAAAAATCCAATTATTCTACAGCAAGGGGGTTCATTATTCTACGTCGAAAAATGACACCCGGTCATTATTCTACGGGGTTCATTTTTCTTCATTACACCGCCACGGTACGGAGTCCACGTATATCTTCCCGACTCTTTTAACGAGATTGGAGAGTAAATATTGGAAGTTGTTTGCGACGAGACCTTGAAATTCAGAGAGCTAAAATTTTAAGTATTAAGTAGGTTTGCAGTCATACATTGTATGTACACAGCTATACGCTTATCTCCTACTCTTCATGTTCATGGACAGCCATAACAATATGGGTGGAAACTAAATGTTCACGCACATACATGTATTATTATTTTTCTGGAAACTATTTATTTTGTATTTTAATAGAATGTGTATTCCTTTCTGACCTAAAATCAAAATTCCGCTGGATGACTTTCTTAGCTTTTTTAAAAGCTAACCTTGTTTTCTTACTATCGTATTTTGATTCATCATAGGTACATGTACTTGTAGCACATTGACAAGACTATCAGTTTTAGTTAGAGTCTGATTTATGATCAATTTCTTTATTGCAAAATACAAAGGTCTTACAGCAGTTATAACAATCTTGTTCTCAAGAACTACTGAGTCCATTTCAACGTAGTTTAGCATAAATTATCCTTATGGGAAGGAAAATATAAATTGCAAAAATTAAGGGATAATTCTGTTTCAAATCTGAATTATTACGAAAATAATAATAAAGGAAAGGCGTGTTTTAATCAGTTTAATAGCTTCGGGTTCGGCATCCGGTAAAATAGGTAGGCAAGATTTGGCCTGTGCAAAACAAAAGATTGGCAGTTATTAATCTGCCAATCTCATTAGAATTTCAGGATATTTGATGGACCAGTATATTTGTACTTGCTGTAAATATTGCTGCAAAATAATGCGTATTTGGAATTGACGGTTGCCGATCTGACCCGGCTTTTATTTCGCCACGGCCCGGGTTTGCATTCACATTTTACCAAGACTCGTATTCCATACTTCTAAAACGAGGTTCTTTGTTTAAAGCAGCCATAACATTATACGAAAAAGGGTCGATCTGACTATGATGGATTTGCTTGCTGTGCAACAGTTCGCGTATGAAGGGAAATTTTTGAAACATGCAAAATTGCCGATTTTGTGAAGTAAATTGAGGCTAAATATTTCAATGCGTTGACAGTTTTCACACATGACGTTGGTGTTAGCTTATTCTGATTTTCGTTTCGTTTTCATTATTTATGCTTTGAAACCTGGGAACTATCGTCTGTATTTCGTGATTTTTACGTATCAAATCAAACAGAGACTTCAGTAAATCAAACAGTTAACTGTTTATCTGCGCAAATTAAGCAAAATCTGATGTATCAAAAAAGTACTTAAATACAATTCATTCTATCGGTAATTCGGCATTATCTTTTGCGTAATCATTATGGTAGATAAATGCAATAGGTTTTGTTGAGATGCTCGGGCATTTTCTCGAAAATATAGGGAATTGGAAGTTAACAACTTAACAGTGTACCCCTACCAAATGTTTAGTTTTATATCTTGCGTAAGATTTTCTTATTCTGGTAAAAAATAGTATTTCATGAAGGTACAATGTCAAAGATTACATGTATGCAAAAATAAGTGTAAAAGTCGAATACTTTACAATATTTATTTTTTGTTATTCTATCGAGGGACCATAGCATGTGATTGCCTCATATATATCTATGTTTGTTCTGTGAGAAAAAATATTAGGCAATATGGCACATTGTTTTCTCTTGAACTGAAATGTCACATTTTCATTGGTTTAACCATAGCACGTGATTGCCTCATATATATCTATGTTTGTTCTGTGAGAAAAAATATTAGGCAATATGACCGTCATTGGTCGACGCTTCTCTTACTCATTTTACTCATTATACATTTCATAGTATTTCATACATAAACTGCATGCCGTAAGTTCTTAAAATATTTGGAGTAGTTGCCCTTTGTAATTCTTTGAAATAAGAGTAGTTGCCCTTTGAATATTGACGTCACATTGTTTTGTCTGGCGCAGAACAAAATGGCAGCGTCGAAATTCGCTCAAATCTCTGCAGAGGAAAGGGAGAAAACATTTAAAATTGAATAGCAACAAAACAATATAAGTAAAGATTTTGAAAGAGTATTTGAAAGGTGATATTGAAAATTTTGAAGAGTTTAAATTAGTTCAAGAGGACGAGATGTTAGGCATCTTGTACATGGCTTTGCGAAGACCATCGCTATTTGTGAATAAATATGTCGCTTGATAGTCCTCGCCATATATGAGATTGATCAACTCATTATATTTCCGTAGTGAGTCAGTAACTAACCTAATAAGTAATCATATCTTTTGAACGCCCATTGTTGCTCAGGTGAGCGATTTGGCCCCATGGGCCTCTTGTTTAGTTGCGTTTCGTTTGGTTTTGTTGGTTTCGTTTCGTTTTGATTTGTAGTTTCGTTTGATTTGGTTTGATTTCGATTGGTTTCAATTTATTTCGTTTCGTTTCGATTTCCTCCGCATTTTAAGCCCCTTTCACAATTTGCGCCCGAGCACTTTACAACACTTTGCGATCGGAGTTTTTTGGCTTCGCACGAGCTCTCGCATTCGTTGCATGCGTTTTAATAATCCCCCTCTGACTCGCACGAGCATTCGTACGATGAAACGCATGATCGGACGAGCGCGGCAGGTCCTATTGCATTGTCGCAAGGTCAATTGTCCGATCATCAAGTCATTTGTGCAATCGTATGGCATAATCCTACAACACTCGCTTCTATCATACAGCAGTCGCATCCAGACGCAAAATGAATCCCAAGATTCAATGCGTTTACATCGCACAACAGTCGCTCTGAATCGTGCGAGTTTCGTACTAATATTTTTTAAAATGCAATTATTTTGGCAAAAGTTTACGAACCAAATCCATTTTTCGGTCGCACGAATATTTTCTCGCATCTGCTCGTGCGCCAATTGTGAAAGGGGCTTTACATGTACACTTTAATCAGAACTTAATTCGTAGAATTAAAAGAACACATTCTTGAGCCAGTCTGTAAATTCGTAAAATTTAAAAAACACATTTTTGAGCGAGTCCAATAATACAAACACAAAAAATTGTTTTGATTGAGTCTCCCAAACGAAGTTTGGAGACTTATTGTATTTGTTCGATTTTTTTTCTTTTTTGTCTTCTTTTCCACTCTGAACTTTTCCGTCGCGATTCTCAAAGATGGCTGAACAGAATTGTACAAAACTCTAAGATACGATAGGCCTGTAAATATATATATATATATATATATATATATATATATATATATATATATATATATATATATATATATATATATATATATATAATTTGGGTTTACTTTTTGAAAATGTGGGTCCATTCGGGGTTTACTTTGAGTTTACTCGTGGTTTATTTTGGGTTTACTCGGGGTTTACTTTGGGTTCACTCGAGGGTTGCTTTTGGAGTCAACTATACGCACTGAAGTCTGGGTTTACTCTGAGTCCACTCTTGTAAACCCAGAAAGTAAACCGAAAGTAAACCCAGGGTTAATTTGAGGTTTACTTTCTGTTAGCTTGGGTCTGATCGGTACTGTATATGCACCCTGGTCTGATTTTTATCATTTCGAGTTGGCCAACCACTTTTCGGGGGGGGGGGGGGGGTCAAAAGATCGTGGGATCTAACATTGAATCTTATGGGAAAAATCGTAGACTCTATTGTAAATGACTATAACTTGAAAATGGAAAAAGATAATAATATAGGGTTTTCAGAATCATACATGTATATTAACTGTTACAGGCAATATATAGGGTTTATTAAATCTGACCCCTGGGGTCACCCCCCCCCCCCCCCACATATCTCTGAAACTGTTAGAATCCTGACCCTTAAACCTATATATTCTTGTTCCCTGTGTTAAGGAGCACAAATGGTATGTAGGTCATGGGTCCTGTGGGTGGTCCTGACCCCCTCAGACAGGAAGTGCCCAAATATCTTAAAAACGATCGAGATCCCCACCCTTAAACCATATATATTCCTGTTCCTTTGTATTAAGGGGCATCAAATGGTATGTCGGTCATGGGCCCTGGGTGGTCCTGGCCCCCCTAAAACAGGAAGTGCCCGAATATGTTTTGAAAACGAACGAGATCCCAAACCTAAAATCATAAATATTATTGTTCCTTTTGTTAAGGGGAATCACATGGTATGTAGGTCATGGGCCCTGGCGGTGGTCCTGACCCCCCTAAAACAGGAATTTTTCGAATATCTTGAAAACGGTTAAGATTTCCAACCCTAAACCATATATAATATTGTCCCTAGGTTCACTTGATATATTGTAAAGGACCCCTGGGAAACCTCACGAGACTTCAGAAATAAAAATAATCAAGTTTTAAATCTTTTTGTCTGTTAGGGTAGACCCATGTTGGTTATCCCTACTCCCAATGGAGGCCCCGTTCGTTACTTAATAATCGCCCCGATTATAATTACATCATGTTTGTTTTTTTTATTTTTACTTAAAGTTCAACATTACCATTGTATGTTTTTTGGGGATCTTTTTAACAGTGTAAGTTAACAGTGTTTGACTAGGAGCTGTAATTCTCGATTTATGAAAATTAATTATCAATATTTTCACGTTTCTATGTTTTTTCTCATAGTACCCTGTTATTGAAGAAGGAAATGGAAAAAAGTAACAGTAACGTATAATTGATTAAACTGCACAACGCTGGTACTATTCATGTGTACACTGTAAATGTACGGGAGGTCAGTCAGTACTGTTAAACATTTTGTCAAAATGTTAACGTTTTCACCATGCGTTTACCTTTCAATTTGCGCTCCGTTTGCGCTATGCGTTTGCTGACCATTCACCGTTCATAAACGCTGACCAAATTCCATTTAGGATCCGCTCACCGTTCGCTCAGCGTGCGTGCGCTCACCACCGTTCACTCACTTTTCAAGTGAGAAAGAAGAACGTTTAAGGGACCGTATTTGACTTTTAAAAAAACGTTTCTTGACTGAAAAGTCATGTCTGATTAACACATGTATTTTTCCAAAAAGAATGATTTTATTTAACACTCACTTATTCAATAATAAATTTTAAGTGTTAAGTTAAATCCAAACTCATTTTCTAAGAAACATTTAGCTTATGTAATTCTAAGAATATACAGCATTCTTTAAAATATTGATATTATCTTTCCACAGCTCAAAAAAAAATACCCAAAGTATCGAACTGTTTATGATCACATTAAACATGTTTTGTGTAAAATTCAATAAAACACACATTTTGAAAAATAAAGTTACGTAAAATTCAAATTCAGATTCAAAATTCAAACTGTAATCTAATCCCACTTATAAATATTCTGTTCTAATTGTTAAATTAAAAACAAACCGTTGGTAAACTTATATTATTTAAATCGCATAATATTGTTTCTTTGCACATTAGTAAATATTATGGATCGAGTTTGGTATAATTTATAAATTGCAACAACATGTGCGAATACATGTAACACTTATAACCTGGTATTACTTATATAAATCTATTCAATATTTCTACTGGTTAAAACACTTTCCTAATATAATGTTTTTCGAATTCAAACAAAGATTTCAAAATTTTTTACAACACTATTCCCCTGCTTCTGCATACTTATGTTCCTGGAACTCCTCGCTAACCGCTACACCACACCCTAACTTATTTTAATCCATTGAAATAACATACTCAATGTAGTATTGCGCAAGCATAATTCGGTCTTTGCCATTTGATGATCATCTTCAAAATGAGGGAAGAAAAATTGCTTTTTACCATAGAGTAGGTCTTGGTACCATATTTTTGAAAATTGAAAAAGATAGACATTTAGACATTTACATATTTTATCAGTATACGTTCTTTAAAAAATAGTATGATGACCCACTCTATAAAAAACTATAGTCTGAACATCCAATTTCATTAGCATTTTGTTGCTCAATTAGCATGTACATATTTTGATGTCTTAATATCAATTAGATTTAAAGTCAATTTTGAAGGTTTTAGCAATACTGAATGCGAATGATTACATATGCTTAATCAATATAACAAAAGTAGTATCTGTAAGAAAAACAATTGTGGGTTTTTCAGATGAACTTCGGTGGGTTGATGTCTCGGCTTATTCCCCCATGTTCTTTAATGTAAAAAAAGATTACAAAATAGAAAAATAAAAATAAATACCTAATTTCTTTTAATATTTCCTTAATTTAGTGGTTTAATTGATTTTTTTCTTTGGAATTTTAAATTGATATATTTTGCACATGGAAAGCGTTAAGAATATTGTGAAAACCTATCTATTCTCTACTTATACCCCATTCCACCAAAAAAAAAATTGACCTGGCAAAATTGCCGTTTATTAAATTGTTCTTCATTTATTTTCTAAGTGAATTAGTTTGTATGTGTCAAAAATATTATTTAAAGAAATAGCCCTTTGATCAAAGTTCAGTTTTTATAAGAATGTGTCAAAAGTACTTGTATATACGATCATGCATGTGCAAATACAACATTCTGAAGCGTATCAAAATTGTCGAACGTGCAGAAAAATTACACATTGGTCTGTTAAATACAATATTATGCACAACAATTATAATTAGACTTAATAAGTAAATTAATGAGAATTACATATTTTCAATGCACTTTATTAAAAAAAAACTTTCAGTGATGACACCACCTTTATTAATATATGCCATTAATCAATTTCTAGGTCAGCTTGGTTCCTTTAATAAATATATCGTTAAATAAATGCATTTATTTGATCGGACACGGACAAGACGACATAACGTGTGAAATACGTTTTTGTTTTGTAACAATTGTACAGGATGATTTACACTAATAATACTTTTTCTATAACTTCGATCATTTTGTCGTATACATTTAGCACAGAAGTATAAAATAATATTCGTCTTAAATACAGTACATGTTTTGCATTTTTTTTATTGTCTCTTTGTATATTTTAATTCCTATCCTTTACTTAGAATGATTATGTAAAGACAAATTTATTTTAGAAAAACATTTGTTGTACAATTTAAATTCAGTTTTGATTTTTTCTTAATAATACCTTAAGCAAAAATTTATCAACTTAACATTTGTACATATGTCATTTTGATTTTATTTGCATTAATATGTGTATTGGTGTTGAAGTTTTTACCGTATGATTGGTAAACAAATACAGCTCTTTAATTTTTATTAATAGTTTTACCAACTTATTTCTTAGGAATGTATTTTCTTCTTAATTACTTTTGTCCAGCTTTGATAAAATTGCTTATAATTTTCAAATGTGCAATATAACCAAATACATTACACATCTCTATATATACACTTTTTAGACTGCTATAATATTAACCAGTTTGTAAACATTTGATGAATACAAGATACAAAGACAGACGCTTTGTCTCAAAGTATTTACAATGTAATTGTATTTGTAGTTTGAGGGACACCATGTACGTAGCGTTAAACTGAAGAAAACCCTTTTCAAAGCTTTTTTTTAGGGGAGGAAACGAACCTGAACTTGAAATAATATTAGGAATAATATATAAAAATGTCAAAAATATGTCCTTGAAATTGAAAAAAAATATTCATGAAGAATATAACCATGGAAATAAGTTTCGTCTTATTAAAGACTGTTTAGAACATTAAGTGTTTTTTTTTAAATTTTTTCAAACAGGGCATGTCATGTGTTAACCTGGATGAGATATTGTTTTTCAAATAAGTGGTAAATGTAATATATAAATCTTCAAAATGCCTTAAGCCTTTGTGCATCGTAAATTGCAACTTTATACCACGTACGGAACTGTAGCCTCAAAGTAGTTTATACGATTTTGTTTAAAAACCGAGAGCTAAAGACCTGCAGCTCCGGTATTTCATTAATATTCAGTTATGCCTCACAGATTCCATTGATGAGGTTACCATTTGAACTGCTCTCCTTGCCAATCCCATGGCACTCTGCAAGTCCGATAAAGCAAATTGTCTCTTATCCTCTTGAAGGCAATCTTGCTTTGTAATCTTCAATTCCCTAATTTTCTTCGTTATTTCCTCAACATCGATTTTTAGGCGCATCTGAGATTCTTGATGCCCCAAATCGAGTTCCCAAATTACATTTATCCTGTAACTTCTCCAAATGACCAACTCTTACGTATACCTAAATATTTTCAATGCAATTGCACAAAATATTCAAATCATCTCTTACTTAATCGATATTAAGAGTTTAATATGAAAATCGCTGATTCGAATCATAGTTTGTTCCACTTATGCAGGCTAAGCAGTTTTCGAATGTATGGGTTATGGTGTATTTTTGAACTTGCCTTCATAAACATGGCAAACATTGTTCCCCTTTCTTGTTTTGACTGACTTACTGTCCGGTTTAGATGTTGAACCGTCTAAAAATAACGGTCTCTTGTTATCTATTTTCCTCCGACATATTATAATATAAAAAAAACCCTGATATCACACAAAAAGATATATCACAGTTAAATACAAAATATCATCTAAAACATATTTACCATCTATATCCAACGCATGCGCAAGGCGTGTATGCTAATCGCTCAAAACATTGTATCAATGATTAGTAAAGAAAATATCAAAACATTTTCACCAAAGGAAAATAACTTTCAAACAATATTTTAAGTTTAATTTGTAACACAAAATTATAATTCAAACATTAAATATTCATACGTATTTAATTTCTCTTCATTGATAAAAAGACACAGAAGAACCTATTGTTCCCCCATCGGTGAGAACGAGTGACAACTTTCCGCAAGGTAAATACTTACAAGTCAACAAGAACTTAAGTACAGATACATATATTTTTATCGAAACATACTTGTCTTCTACAAAATGGTATATAGGATAAACATGTTCAGAACTTAACTATAAAAATATTATCACCATAACTAGTAAAAAACGTACAGGCACATGTACATAAAAGTTTAATAAATTGTCGAACGATTCAAATAATAAGTAAAAATATACCTATTTTTTAAACATATATTGTATTTTGATCTTGTCATTCTATTTTCATCCACTATAGGTGATGAACATGACAATAATGTTCAACAGGAAAACTTACGGTAATACGATTGCATGAGTTTTGGTTAATTTTTTGTTTTATTGTTACCATTTAGCATTTGAGAGTTAACGTTTCGCATGCCAAGCATATTATTATTTGTGAACTTTTAAATATATGCATTACATGTCATCTTTTCTTAACTTTTCTATGTGTCTACTCTATTCTATTTAATTTATAACTAAATTGAATTGAAATCACTGACTCATTCAAAATAAATCTGTAATTACGCGCGTTGTTGTTTTTACCTTTCATATAATTCATGTAACTGGTTTATAAAATTAAGACAATCAAAACTATACCCCCAAATGACTGGGTATTTTGCAAAATTAAAAAAAAAAACTTTGACTTTTGTACTCATGCAGATAATTTTTTTTATCTTTTTTATTAAAAACTTTTAAGATACAGTAGCTGAACAAAATTTGAAATCTAAATATATGCATTATCTAAAAAGGTTTACAACTTTGTTATCATACTTTTTAAGGATTTATTCTCAATATGATTATATACATTATTAAGGATTTTGTTTACTCAGGGTTTGAGTTGTCAATTTGGGATTGTTATAAAGTTCATAGCCATAAGTTAAATTTGTTTCAACACAAAATGTATTTATGAAATGAATTACTATTGACATAAAGTCGATATTTCGATTACGTCTGAAATGAGGCTCAAACAAAACTGAGCATAAAGCAAAACAGAGGAAATTCGGACTATATTTTGCAGATTTTGGTTTCCGGCTAAACATTTTTGCAGTTAATATATTATACGTAATCAACATAATTTTGCATATTTTATGTTTGTTTTATCTCACTTATTCATAAAGATGAACCGTATGGCACGTTATGCAAAAATATTGAACAATGCTGAAAAACGATAAAAGACACAACATCTATGCCATGAAAAGAAAAGTGAACGTTGTTTTAAAAAGTAATTATGCAATAATTTTAATAGTTTGGAAGAAAAAAAGACGATGTGTTATAAAAGTCTGTCTGGAGAGATAATTGGAGAAATTTCCTTAAAGGTAAGCAAAAAAAAAAAAAAAAAAAAAAAACCAGTGCTGAGCACGGTTTATTAAAACTCATGTATAAAATATAAAGTTGAATGAGGGGGACTTCATGTAAAAAAAAATAACTTCCAACTAATTGGCGCCACAATATTGGGAGCGATTTTGTTTGAAAAAATGTTGTTCACATTGTTTCGTATTTTTGCCGCAGATAATGTTTTCCTTAAGTCAGGGATAAGGTCAATTTTTTTCGAAACTAATCGATTAAATGACAATAAAATTGAAATTAAATTAAAATACTGATTACAAGCTTATTACAAACATATTTTTTTTTAATCGATTACATCAAATTACTTTTTCTACCTGTAATCAGAATTACTTATGATTGCTTTAGATTACAGTATTTATTTTTAGTGTTATCTTGCTAAATGTTTAATGTTTTTGAAAAAAAGAAATTTTGCATTTTGACATTTATTATTTTTTTACAATTTGCTTTCTTACAATTCATTATCACCAGACTTTTTGAGTCATTTATTCGTTCATTGGCTTTCTCAATACACTGACAATTGATGTTCATTCAGGAAATTAAAAATGTTAGATAGCAAACATGTTAATCATAAAGGACCCTTTAATGACGTTTTTTTTAAAGAAATATATATAATTTAGGATTGGCATAAAACGGAAAACAGTAAGTTTTTACAGGCGTAAGAAATAATGGGGAAAAAGTAGAACTACATTACACTTTCATTTATATATTTGACGAGTTGTAAACAGTAGAACCACTTGTTAGCTATGATGTTTACCATTGACTTTGATTTTGGTTTTTTACAAATTATCACCAAAAAATCGTACACAGTCATTCATACACCAGTGCCCTTTCTTATATCAGTCAGTTAAAGGTGTAATCTATGCACTTGCCATAACCATATATAGTCTTACATGTATAAATTAAGACATTTTGCAAATAAACTACAAAATGCCAGCACCAGATTAACTGCTTACACCTTTAGTATTTCAACACGTGAGAAATGATGTCCGTAAGCTATTAATTTAAATTTTAATTGATAAGTAATTTTTGTGAAATTGATAAAAAAAAACCTACTTTCATTTTCGATTAATAAGCCCTAAATATCAAAAATGGAAGTAAGGTGGTGGACACGTTTTGGCGGATCCAAATCAGCGTTTGTGTGCATCAAAATATATACTTGCAATGAAATGAAATGGAATGATTATGTAAAGAACGGATATATTCATTGGTGTAACGTGTCGAGGCCTCGACCAGGCGTCTCAGTCCGTACCCGGTTCTCCCGAGTTCGATTGGGAATGCAAACAAAGAGTAAAATGACACTTGCCAAGTGCCTCTATGATGAAAAGCTTTAATTCAAAATATACAGATATAGGTCAACCAATGCCTTGTGGTAATTCGCAATATATACAGATATATATAAGCCACTGCCTTGTGGCTATTTCTATGTTTGTCAACCGCCCCTGCCACCTGGCAAGGCAACTTGTCGCTCGGCCACTTGGTAACACAACTTGGTCAATCAATCTGGCTATGCCACTTTTTCTATGTATTTGTCATTCGAAGAACCTGACTTAATTAATTTTAATGAACCAAAGTTTCCAACGTACAGAATTCACGGCTGTGAAATTCTACAACACAGTAATTCGCACTTAGGGATTACTTTCCGTATAAATCTTCTGTACAGACTATACAATATCGACAACAACAAGTAGTAGTGACACCATCTGACTCTTAAATCAATTGCATTATATCTAGTGTTTAAGAACATCCAAACATACTCTCTCGATTTATAAGTCTATCTAAAAAGAAACTACAATAACTGTTTTTGTTGTTTTGTTTTTATATAATAAAAATACTTGAATAACTCTTTTAATCATTTGACATTTTAATTACACTATTTACAATAATTACTGATCATAAAAATACAAACAAGGGAAGATAACTCTTTCAACCGTTTCACTTTCCTCCCCTTAAGAATATGCGTCCCGCATGATTCTACTGTCAGAACAAACAATAAGTAAATAAAAATTAACAAAATTAACAAGTCAATATGCCGATGATCTACAGCATCTTCTCCCTCTTCACAGTGATTGTCTTGCGTCCATGCTCCCGGACAATGGTTGTTGTCTTGATCGACTTGGTATATACAACTGGGTCTGTCTGAACAGCCGTATCTGCAACTTTGCACGTGGGGTCATTTGTCTTGTCATCCAGCCTCGGTGTCTTACAACGGTCAGGTGTATACACGGGCATGGGTTGAGTCCTCTTTCTAACAGTAGGGTCGACGGCTTTCTCACAGGGTGAAGGTCCACTGGTAGCTATAAAATCTCTTGGTTCTTTGTTACTGGTACCCGGTTCTTCGTCAATGGTAATGTCGGGTTCCTGTGAGAGCCACTCCTCTTCATCTGAAGACTCCTCCTCGTGGAGATCTCTAGATAAACTATCTTCACTGGATTTAATACCCTCTGCATTATCAGACTGTTGGCTGCCTTGACCTCTCGCAACTTTGTATGGATGGTTTCTCTTTAGATGCCGTATGTAGTTGACTTTCTTATTTGTCGAATAATCACATCGTCCACAAAAGTATCTGGTTTCATAACACTCGGCCATGTGGTCTTTCCATTCCGAGTGACTTCTACTTTTAAAGGAACAGAATGGACATTTTTTCAGCTGTTCTGTACTGGTAGTCTTTGCCTTCGCCATTACTCTACAACAGAAAAAAAACTTGTTGTAAAGACAATTTACCACTGGACATAATCTTGCAGCCATTTAGGCTGTCTTCTAATTCTAGAACCACCCGTTGCACCCAAATTAACATCATTGTCAATCTCATCTGTTGCAGACCCTTCATCACTTATAACATCTGCCTTGACGTTGCTTGTAGCAGATTGGTTAGTTTCTACCTGAGAACTAGCCTCTTCAACAACCTCTTCTCTTAACACCTGGTCACGCTTTAGTCTTAACCTGTCAACATGCACAACCTGTGGTTTGCCACGTTGTCCACAATCAACCTTGTAGGTTAAGTCTGTCAGTTTTCTGAGTACTTTAAATGGACCTTGCCAGTAACTAGTGAACTCCGGGGATCTTCCGACCTTTCTGATAGGAAAGTAAACATAAACTTGATCCTCTGGCTTGAACTTTTGCCATGATAGTTTCTGGTCGTGGTACCTTTTCTGTCTCACCATAGCTGTGTTTATGTTCTCTCTGACATACTTGTGAGCCTCCTCGATTGTCTCTTTGAGTTGCCATGCCCACTTGTTGCTTGGAATATATTTAACTTCCGTTGGCATCTCGTACATAATGTCCAGCGGTGTAGTCACCTCTCTTCCAAGCATCATGAGGTTTGGTGTGAACCCTGTGGTCTCATGTACTGATTATTTGTATGCCATCATGACATAAGGTAAAAACCTATCACAGTCAGAATGGTGATCATTTACGTAGGCACTAAGCATCGTCACAAGTGTCATATTAAATCGCTCCACCATCCCATCACTTTATGGGTGGTAAGGGGTGGTACGTGTCTTCTTTATATGTAAGACATGACACATCTCGGAGAACAGTTCGCTCTCGAACTGGCGACCCTGGTCAGAATGGATGATGGAGGGTGTTCCATATCGTACAACAACTTCCTCAACTATAATTCTAGCAACGGTTGCAGCTGCCATGTTTGGCATGGCAAAACTCTCCGTCCATTTAGTAAAATAGTCGTAAACTAGTGGGTAGTTTTTTTTTTTATAAAAAAAACACATGTCTCCCCTTCCCCCCAAGGATTGTAATATGGGGCAAATTTAATTAGTGAAAAAAATGAAGTCAGCTATATGTTAGATATCATCCATATATGATACAAGTCATAATGTAAGGAATATTTTCATGATAATTGACCCTGAGATCCAAAAAGGTCAAGGTCAAAAAGTTGGGTTTAGTTCACTTTTCCCCTAGATCGTCAAACTATGTTTTAAGTTTAAAGTCTCTCTGTCAAAGAATTTTGAAGTTATGGTCTGGAAAAAAATGATCTTTTTTCTTAATTTGACCTTGAGTTACGAGTCTGGTCAAGGTAAAAAAAATTAACAACAGTTTGTCTCATGGTATTTTAGTTCTTTGTTTACAGTTTGAAGTCCTTCTGTCGAAGTATATTTTAATTTGGGACGAGAATGTTTTTTCTTATTTGACCTTGAAAAAAATATTAGGCCTAGGTCAAATATTTTGGTGGGTTCCATCTAGGTTATTTACTATCTATCTGTGATACAAGTTTAAAGTCTGTATGTTTAAGGAATCTCATATAATGATTCGTACAATATTTTTTAGAAAATGAATTAACTTCAGACACAAGATTGGTCAAAGTCAAAAATTATGGAGGTGTGCACCCCTTCTCAATACCATCAACCTATGTTCCAGGTTTGAAGCCTTAATGTCAAAAGGTATCTAAGTTCCCACCCAGACAAAATTTAATTATTTTTTCTTAATTTGACCTTGAGTAAAACAAGGTCAAGGTCAAATATTATTCAATAGTACACCTCAATGTATTATCATTGTTCCTTGTGTAAAGTTTGAAGTCTTTCTGTCAAAGAATATTTAGGAGGTGAACAATGATTTTTTTTTCTGATTTGACCTTGAAATAAAATTTTAAGGTCAAGGTCAAAAATTTTGGTAAGGTTCAACTAGACTATATACCATCTATCTATGATACAAGTTAAAAGTTTGTATGTTTAAGGAGTCTTGTGTTATAGTCTAAACTCTATTTTTTATAAAACACTTAACCTTGATAAAGAAAATAGGTCAAGGTCAAACATTTTGGTGGCGTGCACTCCTTCTCAATACCATCTACCTATGTTCCAAGTTTGAAGTCTTAATGTCAAAGGGTATTTAAGTTACGGCCTGAACAAATTTGGATGAAGTAGAATAAGAGAAAAGAGATAAATAAAGAAAACCAACAAAATTACAGCGCTTTTTATCTCAATTTTCGAGCCCTATCGAGCTCCGGCGTTTCTTGTGCTAGGCAAACATGAATGCTTTTGTGCATACAAACAATCTTTTGTCTATCATTCCTGAAATTTTGAAATCGATATCGTTTGTAGTTTATGAGAACACTCTTGGACAAACCAACCCCCTAAAAATCCTTAAAATGCCAATATCTCAAGAACGGAAATGACGTCATCAATTAAAAAAATGTCCGATAAGGTGCAGAACATAGGTAGTAAGATTTGTAAATTTCGTCCAATTCAGTTGAGCCATTTCTGAGATATCGCGTGCACAAAAAGTGTTAAGAAAAAAAAAAAGAAGAAGAAAAAGAATCCGAAGAATAACAATAAGGTCTTCAGTTGGAAACGGAAGACCTTAATAAGAAAGTCGACATAAACAATATGTCTCCCCTTTGAAAGGGGAGACATGATGACTAGAATATATTTATTGCCGTTTTCAGTCAACGGAAGTTCACCCAAGATGTCAGTCGCAATTCTGTACATGGTAATCCCACTTTTTACAAGTTTCATTGGTGCTCGCTTCCTCATTTGTGGACTCTTTCTCTTAGAGAACTTTTCACAGCCAGCTATGTAGGTTCTAGTGTCAGCTTGCAAATCTGGCCAATAGTATTTCTGTCGAACTCGGGCTAGTGTCTTGGTAACACCAAAATGTGCAGCAGTTTCCATATCATGGCAATATTGCAAAACAATTCTGCGTTCGCTTCGGGGTATTATTGCTTGTAGACAAGATGCTTTTCCATTGCCAGCATCATACTTCCGGTATAAATACCATTTTCTACCACAAGGCTATCCCACTGAGACCAAAGAGATCTCAAAACATATCCAAGATCACTTATATCCTCGTATGCAGGTTTGCGTGTACTTTCCAACCAGCTCTTTACTTGCTTCAATTCATGGTCTTTATTTTGTAATTCCCTGATGTTAAGACATAAATCTTTGCTTTCAGAAGCTAACTTAACAACATTGACATGACTCTTTGGTGACTTATCTTGTGGTTTGTCTAAGACACTTTGCTTTTGCGATTGATTTGATGGATCATATCCACACTGTCTACATGGTAACCTACTTAATGCATCTGCATTTTTGTGCTGAAGCCCCGGCCTATGTTGTATCTTGAAATCAAAGGCACTTAATGTCTCTAGCCATCTGGCAAGCTGACCTTCGGGGTTTTTGAAGTTAACCAACCATCTTAGTGAACCATGGTCACTACGAACCAAAAACTCTTTTCCATACAAGTAGTGCTTGTAATATTTTATAAAATGAACTACTGCCAAGAGTTCCTTTCGTGTGACACAGTATCTACGCTCGCATTTTGACAGCGTTCTACTTGCATAGGCTATGACACATTCTTTCCCATCTATGTTCTGTGACAACACCGCTCCTATTGCTTGGTCACTTGCATCAGTATCAAGTATAAATGGGACTTTGAAATCTGGGTGAGCCAATACAGGGGAGTTAATCAAGTGGCTTTTTAACTTTTCAAATGCTTCTTGACATTCCTTTGTCCATGCAAATGATTTTCCTTTCTCAGTCAGGGAGTGAAGACATTTGGCAACAGCAGAGAAGTTTTTGATAAACCTGCGATAATAGCCACACAAACCCAAAAATGACCTTATCGCAGTGACGTTTGATGGTACGGGCCACTCTTTCACTGCAGCTATTTTGCTTCAATCTGTGGCGACACCTTTTTCAGAAATGACATGACCAAGATAAGTAACTTCTTTGGCGAACAAGCAACACTATTTGGCCTTCAATTTCAAATTGGCTTTCTTTAGCCTTTCAAAAACTTTACCCAGGTTTTCCAACATATTTTCGAAAGTCTTACCAGTGACAATGATATCGTCTAAGTAGACTAAACAAATGTCCCATTGTAAACCCGCTAACACGCTTTCAATGAGGTGTTCGAATGTAGCCGGAGCACAACTCAAGCCAAAAGGCATTACATTAAACTCAAAAAGACCTCGCCTCGTTGCAAATGCAGTTTTGGGTTTGTCTGCACTCTCAATTTCTACTTGCCAGTAGCCCGAACAAAGGTCAAGTGTAGAAAACCAAGTTGACCCAGACAACTGGTCTAAGGATTCATCGATCCTCGGGAGAGGATATGCATCTTGAACGGTGCAGCTGTTGAGGCGTCTATAGTCCTCACAGAACCTATATGAGCCATCATTCTTCTTAACCATGACAATATGTGAGGACCATGGGCTATTGGATGGTTTGATGACGTCTCTCCAGCATGCTATCTATTGTTTTATCTGCTTTCTCTGTCAAGTGAGCAGGTACCCTCCTTGGATGCTGTTTGATAGGACGACTATCACCAGTATTGATGTGATGCTTGACAACACCTGTCCTGCCCAACACAATTTTATTTTCTGCAAACAAAGAGGTGTACTTTAATAAAAATGCTTTTGCCTCTTTATGTTCTACGGGTGTTAGAGTGTCTACTGTCTTCTGCAACATTTCTGCCAGATCCTTCCGCAGCATGTCTGCACTCTGGGGATCTTCATCTGACAACATATTCTGTACTGTATTCACTTCAGAAAGCTGTCCTACTGAGGTTCCTATATAAATTATTTTTGATTCTTGTTCCGTATTCATGAGTCATACGGGAACAGTTTCTCCAGGAGAAACAACTGACCTTGCAGTCAAAGCACATTGCTTTCCGACAATGTGGTCAACTGGTTCCACTATACTTTCACCTGATGGAATATGGGAACCTATTGGCACACAAACTTTGCCGGGTATTATGACCTCACTTCTTGGCGGAATGCTAACTGTTTTAGCAGCTGTTATCCTAAAACAGCCAAGGAACCCTTCTATCGCCATTTGCTTCTCATGCCCCTTGATAATGAGTGTCTCATTGTTGACATCAACTGAACACTTGTTTTTCTTCATAAAATCAAGGCCTAAAATACCGTCAATCTTGAGATTTGCAACTATAGCATCATTTTAGCATGTCACCTGGTCAACACAAATGTTGAACTCTGCTTTCCCATGCACGGAAAGTGGGGTACTATTAGCTGTCCATATTGATTGAGATACTTCTCGCAAGTTAGGTCTTATTGCCACTGGTAGCTATTAGTATAGAGTTTCTGATACCAGTGTTACAGTAGCACCTGTGTCAACAAGAAACTTTGCCTTTTCTCCCTGTACCTGAACTTCTACATACAGTCCACATTCCTCAACTGATGAACCAAGGCCAACTGACACATTTGGTCTTCTTGCTGCATTCTTATCACCTTGTGCATCATCTTTCTGGCCTTTATCAGGACTGTCATGTTGTTTCCGTCTTCTGCGTAGCTCAGGGCAGTAACGTCTAAAATGTCATGTCTGCTTGCATTCATATCACCTGCGCTCTTGATTGTTGTTTTTTGCACGGTCACTTCGAAACCATCTGTCATCATTATTCTTTTGCCTAGAGCTTCTTAATTCTTTCAGTTCTTCTGTAATGCACTTCATTCCTTCTTCTACTGACTTCATCAAGGTTTCCAGCTTGTGATCAACATTGATAATATTTAGCTGGGGTTGTTCATCTGCAATAGCTGTCCTCAAGTGTCCTCTGAGTTCTCTATCTCGTTTTTCAACTTTGTTATATGCCACCAGTTCTACAGCAAGGCTAATGGCTTCATTTAGATTGGCAGGACGAGACTGCTTGATTCTAATACGAATGTCTGAATTAATTAAGGCATCAATAAATTGATTCTTAGCCAATGTTTCACGAACTTCGCCAGGTGCAGTTGGGTATGCCAAGTTAGTCAACCGCCTGATGGCCTGGCCTAATTCCGAAAGAGTCTCTAATGGCCTTTGTCTTCTTTCTTTAAGTTGCACTCTGTACAGGTCGGTTTGGTTAGGAGGTGAAAACCTTTCTTGTAAAGACCTGACAAGTGTCTCACAGTGTTGTCCCCTGTCCTTAGGCAAGTCACCTAATACTGCTTGAGCTTGACCTCGTAGGGATAATGCTAAAAACAAGCCTTTCTTTTCTTCATTCCAACCATTGACACTGGCACATGCTTCAAAGTGACACTAGTAATCTAGCAAGGAACTAGAGCCATCATACGTAGCTGGCTTAACTGTCAATTTGCTGTCCCTTTCGTCTCTATATGTTTCATTCAATGTCCTGTTGACATCAGATTTAAGGGAAGGCTGGTGTACATTGGATCTATAAGGCAAATTGTCTCTTGGCAAATAGTCCTTCTCCTTGTCAAACTGGTCTGCTTCAAAGCGAACTTTCGGTCTTGCACCTTGGTATTGGTGGGGAGAGTTGGTTCCTTTGCCTTGGTAGATACAATCATACAGATAATCTGTCCCTCTGTCAGAATACCCATGTCTCCTACCATCTGTCAGGGTGATGTCTCTTGGTGCCCTTTCATAGTCATATGTATCATCTAACCGACCAGTGGCAATCCCACTGTCCCTTGATGACACTTTGTCATATTGGCTACCAATTGGCGTAGATTGATCAATGCGGTACCTCTTCAACTTTTCTTCCATTTTGTCAAGTGTTTCTCGCAAACTAGTCTCAATGTCACCTGACTCCTTTTCTCCGTCCTTCATAATTCCCTATAAAATCCCGCAGCTGCCACCAACTTTGTAACGTGTCGCGGCCTCGACCAGGCGTCTCGGTCCGTACCCGGTTCTCCTGAGTTCTATAGGGAATGCAAACAAAGAGTAAAATGACACTTGCCAAGTGCCTCTATGATGAAAAGCTTTAATTCAAAATATACAGATATAGGTCAACCACTGCCTTGTCGTAATTCGCAATATATGCAGATAAATATAAGCCACTGCCTTGTGGCTTTTTCTATGTTTGGCAACCGCCCTTGCCACCTGGCAAGGCAACTTGTCGCTCGGCCACTTGGTAACACAACTTTGTCTATCTATTTGTCATTCGAAGAACCTGACTTAATCAATTTTAATATACCAAAGTTTCCTACTTACAGAATTCACGGCTGTGAAATTCTACAACACAGTAATTCGCAATTACTTTCCGTATAAATCTTCTGTACAGACTATACAATATCGACAACATCAAGTAGTAGTGACACCATCTGACTCTTAAATCAACTGCATTATATCTAACACAAGTGTTTAAGAACATCCAAACATACTCTCTCGATTAATAAGTCTATCTGACTAAAAAGAAACTACAATAACTGTTTTTGTTGTTTTGTTTTTATATAATAAAAATACTTGAATAACTTTTTTAATCATTTGACATTTTAATTAAACTATTTATTATAATTACTGATAATAAAAATACAAACAAGGAAAGATAACTCTTTCAACCATTTCAATTGGTAACCTTTTTTGAGTATACATAGGCGCTAAAACATAGACGCTAAGATTAGTTAACGCGTATTAACTAATTTACTTCATGGCGAAAAGTGTAGGACGAATTTATCATGCATCGCTGGCAGATACCTTTGATCGGACATCTGTGGTTAACACAAAAAAAGTTGATAAATAAAATGGAATAATTAAAATCGATTTTTAGTTTTGATGGAAAAAAATCAGAACCGAGAGAACGGGGTGTTCCAGGAACGCAGGTTGACTAATTAACGTCATAACAGAAAGCTTAGGACGAGTAATCATCGGGTAGATACTTTCGATCTGACGACTTTGGTTTAAGATATGCAAATAAATATATTTATATCTACCGAGGATGATTCTATTTCTTACCGAAACTTATAGTAAATCCATAGCTCTATAGAAACAGCCTGACTTAAATCGACACGCCCCGTTTATCGATTGGTCTAAATCTTCAGCGGCTGAAACTGACCAGAAACTGACAGGACAGAAATAGACATGTCCTGTTTATCGATTTGTCAAAGCCTACAGCGGCTTAAGGAAAAATCACGGACTGCTCGGAATAATCATGATGATGTCAGACTCAATTAGAACAACTTTGCTTTTACCTCTTCCGGTATAATTAATACACTGTACCGACTCTTTGGAAATAACCAGCATGTCTTTTTCAAAATCTAGGAATGTGTGCCTCAAACAGACATTTAGCAAATGAAAATAAATAGGCTTGTTGCCACTTTTTCTTTTTCTGTTTTCTCCCATTTACGCGTTAGCGATTTTATATTCTCGCGATTTGATGCAAAACCTTTGTATAATTGTTCATATAAATTATAATGATATGTATAAATTACAGTAAGACACTTTATTATTTTGTTGTTTTTTTTTTTGCAATTTATGTTTATAGACATTCGCAGTTGAACAATATAGTAACTTTATTTCGCATAGCAACACCATTTCAATCCGTAAATAAACAAGCTTGTACATGCAACACATCAATTTTGGGACATTTGTTGTATTTAGGTGATTAATGGCTTAAAATAAGAGTAAGACATAGTAAAAGAGAATTCCAAGCACATTATGAAATAAGTATTTTGATATTGAATAGTATGCAAGAGCATATTTGCAGCTAGCAGCTGATAAATAGTATGCACGTATAAATAAAATACGTCAATAAAGATGGGAACCTTTATCGGTGACAAATTTTATGTAACAAATGCTTGAACTATGAACGTTTTATATGAAGTAAAGAATAATCCTTTTACAATATATACATTATATACCTTTAATGATTTCAAAAACATTTTGATAATTTCGTTTGTATGGCATGTCAAACGTTGCAATATTCGATCTTTTCCATTTTTACTACATGTATATAAATATTCATTTGTATTGTATAATTTTCCATTTGTATTCTATAATCTTCCATTTGTATTGCATAATTTTCCATGTGTATTGTATATTTTTTTTATTTGTATTGAATAAATTCCATTTGTATTGTATAATTTTAAATTTGTATTCTATAATTTCCCATTTGTTTTGTATAAATTTCATTTGTATTGTATAATTTTCCATTTGTATTGTATACTTTTCAATTTGTATTGTATAAATTTCATTTGTATTGTATAATTTTCCATTTGTATTGTATAAGTTTCCATTTGTATTGTATAATTTTTAATTTGTATTGTATCCGAGGGATTGTTTATTTGTTTTGTTACGGAGGTTATCATTGGTTAAAAGTTTTATACTGTAGTGTGGGGAAACCAGCGAGATGTTCCGGATGCTGAACGAAAACTGTCTCCCTTAACATGTTTTAAACACGTGGTGATCTCATTTAGCGGCAGTGACGCCAGTGTGAGGCTTGTCGTGTTGGACAACTTGGTACTTTTCTGGGTTTTTAAGGTAAACAGATAGGGCCATCGTGATAACAGATATACCAAGGCATTATAATGAGCGAGTTCGATCACAAACCACGGTCGCCATAGATCGACTAAAATGAGATGGAACTCACTTTAGTCCTACTAAAATGAAACCGTGGTCCAACCAACGGAGAGTCTCTGGTCTGTCTCTGGTCAGGTAGTTAAAAGATGGTGGCGGAAAGCAAAACCTCCAATAATTGCTTTTTTAATCAGCACAACATGCAATGTGTTAAATTTTAGCGTGCACACATATGATTTAATGTGTTTACAAGGTAAAATTATGAATAGCAATTAACAGCTTTCTCATTTTTTTAACCAGACATCGACCAATGTGCGTTCGGACACAAACATGCCCACCATAAGTTAATTTTCCTTACTACCGTGGTTTAACTCTAGTTAATGATCGAATTCGCCCTATATAAATAGTGCCTGTTTGGGAAGGTAACTGTTGAAATTGACACTGACCCCGAGAAAACCATTGTCAACCGACGCGAAGCGGAGGTTGACAATGGTTTTAGAGGGGTGTCAATTGCAACAGTTACCCTCCCAAACAGGGACTGTTTTTTTTATTATACTGAATGTCCTAGTTTAAAAAAAAATCCCAAATAGGCACTAGTTATTTTATTATACTGAATGTCTTATTTTTAAAGAAAATTGTACTGCTTTTATATAGAAATAAAGTGAATTCTACGGCGAACCGTACGCGCATAATTTACGCACATGTAGCAATTCGTTGTGTTACCCGTTGCCAAGTGTGTTGCTAACGCTGAGGGTAATAGAACGGATTACCGACGTCGTCTAAACCAATAAAATTTCAGTATTTAACATGAAAGTATAATAAATATATATAATGACCGTATAAGGTGTTTCGATCTGATGAATGAGGCCCCCGTCCCTTCATTGACAGTAAGTCTATCGAGAGACGTACAATGTACATGTATGTACGTCCCTTCTGATCTATACCAGGTTTAAAAAATCTGGTTCGATTAACCAGCTACATGTGTATAATGCCTTGGTATATCTTTTATCACAATGACCCTATCTGTTTACCTTAAAAAACCAGAACAGTCCCAAGTTGTCCAATACGGCGAGCCTCGCCGCTAAATAGACCACCGCGTGTTTAAACAAGTCATGTTAAGGGGACCAGTTTGAGTTCAGCATCTGGAACATCTTGCTGGTTTTCCCACAATACAGTATAAAACTTTTAAGCAATGAAAACCTTCATAACAAAACAATTAAACAATCCCTCGGATACAATACATATTGAAAATCATAGAATACAAATTAAAAATTATAGAATACAAATTTAAAATTATACAATACAAATGGAAAATTATAGAATACAAATGGAAAATTATACAATACAAATGGAAAATATACAATACAAATGGAAAATTATACAATACAAATGAAATTTATACAATACAAATGAAATTTATACAATACAAATGGAAAATCATACAATACAAATGGAAATTTATACAATACAAATGGAAAATTATACAATACAATTAAAATTTATACAATACAAATGAAATTTATACAATACAAATGGAAAATCATACAATACAAATGGAAATTTATACAATACAAATGGAACATTTTAGAATACAAATAAAAATTATACAATACAAATGAATATTTTAATAATACAAATAGAAAAGATCGAATATTGCAACGTTTGACATGCCATACGATTCGGCAAGTTTCATTTCGTTTCGTTTCCATTTCGTTTTGCACTTTACAGGTACTCCGAAATGAAGTGTCCAATGAATTTCATTTTCGTTTATGTCTTTTTGGAAGTGTTAAAATTGATATATAATGTAGGGCCTCAAGACGATATCTGACGTGCGGGAGAATCTTGCTAGGAAGTTGGAAGTATCAAGAGATACTTTATACGTCGTCAATGTGGATCATGGAATACTGTGGGAAGACAACAAAGGGATAAGAGATCTTTCTGCAGATACCTTAAGTTTAATGATTGTATTAGACGAGAACAGAATGAAACCAACTGATGATGGTCGCCCAGATACAGATGATAGTGATGATGATTTTGACGAGGAGGAAGAGGAATGCAAACATGAAGGTATTTTTTTAATTATCGGTGAAATTAGTATTTGTAAATTAAGATTTTTTAGGTATTTGATAAATACGAAGAATCATATTAGGGCCATTTTGAGTTTTCTTTATTTTCCACAATTTAATATGTAATTTTATTCACTTTAATATGTAAACTTACACATTAATCTATACAATCATATCATTCTTTAATTTTTTTATTGTTTGTTATTTGGTCCAGCATTGTTTTTTAAATTCATAATTAAACTGTGCTGAGTCTGAATAAAATATGCTCTCCCTCATAAAATTGGCATTCAACAGGTCAAAATGGTGGACAGCCAAACTTCAAAATTAATTTATGTCAGATTTCGGCGAAACGGAAATAGCCAAAGAGCTGTTGTTCCTTGAAATTATACTGCATCTGTGAAAAGATTTAGGAAAACACAGTTGTTGACTGGGATTTAAAATCTTAATCTGTATATTTAACACTTATATCCGTGAAATTCACACTAAATTCAATCACATTGAAATGCACATTTAAATCTATAAGCGAAACGCCTTGATTTTGAGTAAAATGTTCAGAAAATGACTGTGTAACGTAACAGATTAAGCTGTAAATTTACAGAATAATGTATAAAATTTACAAATTGAAGAGCCAGAGTATGAATAAAGGATAAATGTACTACTTTTACACATCCGTTGTTATCAATTGAAAAAACATTCATCATGACTAATGGATGTCGTCTCTTACATGTATCAGTCAAAGCGTTAATGTTTTAAACAATATCTTTCCATGAAAGTAAAAAGCAAAGGTTCTGCCTATTGTGTAAAAAGAGTAAAATTAATGATATATAGGGCATAAACCGACGGTTATTTCTTAGGGGGGCTTCAGTGTCATAACATAATCCAATTAAATCGAAAAAAATCTTTTAACGGCAAATAATTATTATTTGGTCCAGCATTGTTTTTTAATTCATAATTGAAGTGTGCTGAGTCTGAAAAACGTATGCTGTCCCTCATAAAATTGGCATTCAACAGGTCAAAATGGTGGACAGCCAAACTTCAAAATTAATTTATGTCAGATTTCGGCGAAACGGAAATAGCCAAAGAGCTGTTGTTCCTTGAAATTATACTGCATCTGTGAAAAGATTTAGGAAAACACAGTTGTTGACTGGGATTTAAAATCTTAATCTGTATATTTAACACTTATATCCGTGAAATTCACACTAAATTCAATCACATTGAAATGCACATTTAAATCTATAAGCGAAACGCCTTGATTTTGAGTAAAATGTTCAGAAAATGACTGTGTAACGTAACAGATTAAGCTGTAAATTTACAGAATAATGTGTAAAATTTACAAATTGAAGAGCCAGAGTATGAATAAAGGATAAATGTACTACTTTTACACATCCGTTGTTATCAATTGAAAAAACATTCATCATGACTAATGGATGTCGTCTCTTACATGTATCAGTCAAAGCGTTAATGTTTTAAACAATATCTTTCCATGAAAGTAAAAAGCAAAGGTTCTGCCTATTGTGTAAAAAGAGTAAAATTAATGATATATAGGGCATAAACCGACGGTTATTTCTTAGGGGGGCTTCAGTGTCATAACATAATCCAATTAAATCGAAAAAAATCTTTTAACGGCAAATAATTATTATTTGGTCCAGCATTGTTTTTTAATTCATAATTGAAGTGTGCTGAGTCTGAAAAACGTATGCTGTCCCTCATAAAATTGGCATTCAACAGGTCAAAATGGTGGACAGCCAAACTTCAAAATTAATTTATGTCAGATTTCGGCGAAACGGAAATAGCCAAAGAGCTGTTGCTCCTTGAAATTATACTGCATCTGTGAAAAGATTTAGGAAAACACAGTTGTTGACTGGGATTTAAAATCTTAATCTGTATATTTAACACTTATATCCGTGAAATTCACACTAAATTCAATCACATTGAAATGCACATTTAAATCTTTAAGCGAAACGCCTTGATTTTGAGTAAAATGTTCAGAAAATGACTGTGTAACGTAACAGATTAAGCTGTAAATTTACAGAATAATGTGTAAAATTTACAAATTGAAGAGCCAGAGTATGAATAAAGGATAAATGTACTACTTTTACACATCCGTTGTTATCAATTGAAAAAACATTCATCATGACTAATGGATGTCGTCTCTTACATGTATCAGTCAAAGCGTTAATGTTTTAAACAATATCTTTCCATGAAAGTAAAAAGCAAAGGTTCTGCCTATTGTGTAAAAAGAGTAAAATTAATGATATATAGGGCATAAACCGACGGTTATTTCTTAGGGGGGCTTCAGTGTCATAACATAATCCAATTAAATCGAAAAAAATCTTTTAACGGCAAATAATTATTATTTGGTCCAGCATTGTTTTTTAATTCATAATTGAAGTGTGCTGAGTCTGAAAAACGTATGCTGTCCCTCATAAAATTGGCATTCAACAGGTCAAAATGGTGGACAGCCAAACTTCAAAATTAATTTATGTCAGATTTCGGCGAAACGGAAATAGCCAAAGAGCTGTTGTTCCTTGAAATTATACTGCATCTGTGAAAAGATTTAGGAAAACACAGTTGTTGACTGGGATTTAAAATCTTAATCTGTATATTTAACACTTATATCCGTGAAATTCACACTAAATTCAATCACATTGAAATGCACATTTAAATCTATAAGCGAAACGCCTTGATTTTGAGTAAAATGTTCAGAAAATGACTGTGTAACGTAACAGATTAAGCTGTAAATTTACAGAATAATGTGTAAAATTTACAAATTGAAGAGCCAGAGTATGAATAAAGGATAAATGTACTACTTTTACACATCCGTTGTTATCAATTGAAAAAACATTCATCATGACTAATGGATGTCGTCTCTTACATGTATCAGTCAAAGCGTTAATGTTTTAAACAATATCTTTCCATGAAAGTAAAAAGCAAAGGTTCTGCCTATTGTGTAAAAAGAGTAAAATTAATGATATATAGGGCATAAACCGACGGTTATTTCTTAGGGGGGCTTCAGTGTCATAACATAATCCAATTAAATCGAAAAAAATCTTTTAACGGCAAATAATTATTATTTGGTCCAGCATTGTTTTTTAATTCATAATTGAAGTGTGCTGAGTCTGAAAAACGTATGCTGTCCCTCATAAAATTGGCATTCAACAGGTCAAAATGGTGGACAGCCAAACTTCAAAATTAATTTATGTCAGATTTCGGCGAAACGGAAATAGCCAAAGAGCTGTTGCTCCTTGAAATTATACTGCATCTGTGAAAAGATTTAGGAAAACACAGTTGTTGACTGGGATTTAAAATCTTAATCTGTATATTTAACACTTATATCCGTGAAATTCACACTAAATTCAATCACATTGAAATGCACATTTAAATCTTTAAGCGAAACGCCTTGATTTTGAGTAAAATGTTCAGAAAATGACTGTGTAACGTAACAGATTAAGCTGTAAATTTACAGAATAATGTGTAAAATTTACAAATTGAAGAGCCAGAGTATGAATAAAGGATAAATGTACTACTTTTACACATCCGTTGTTATCAATTGAAAAAACATTCATCATGACTAATGGATGTCGTCTCTTACATGTATCAGTCAAAGCGTTAATGTTTTAAACAATATCTTTCCATGAAAGTAAAAAGCAAAGGTTCTGCCTATTGTGTAAAAAGAGTAAAATTAATGATATATAGGGCATAAACCGACGGTTATTTCTTAGGGGGGCTTCAGTGTCATAACATAATCCAATTAAATCGAAAAAAATCTTTTAACGGCAAATAATTATTATTTGGTCCAGCATTGTTTTTTATTTCATAATTGAAGTGTGCTGAGTCTGAAAAACGTATGCTGTCCCTCATAAAATTGGCATTCAACAGGTCAAAATGGTGGACAGCCAAACTTCAAAATTAATTTATGTCAGATTTCGGCGAAACGGAAATAGCCAAAGAGCTGTTGCTCCTTGAAATTATACTGCATCTGTGAAAAGATATAGGAAAACACAGTTGTTGACTGGGATTTGGGCAACATGTAATTTGTAGGGCGTATTGAGAGATATATTGATCTCAGCTTTAAAATTTGTTCTTAAGAATCATTTACAGAGTCAATATCTGTTTAACAGTTATCATTGTAATTATTCATATTTTCATGTTTCGTTTTGCAGGTTCATGGTTCTCTTGGACAAGACATCAGTTGCTGAAAATGAGATATTGTGAAGTAAAATGTCAAGTGTGTAAATCAATCTTGAAGTTTGAAGAAATTGTAAAAAGATGCGAGATGACTCCTGATGAAACAATATTCTTTCAAACAGTATTAAGTGTAAATAAACACAGCCAACTCAAGATTCATGAGTTACAACATACTTACACTCAGTAATGTTGAGGACGTCAATAGGAAAATGGACATATTTATATGTAACAGAGTAAATGTTATCCTTTGAATAATCATTGAATTATATTCCAATATTTTGTTTCACAAAGTAATATCGTATCAATAGATTAACTAACTTTATCGCTATAGCATGAACAATTTTAAAGTCTTGTGGGAAGTCCCTACTGTATCATGTGATACATTAAAAAAAGATGAACCGAGCTTAAGAGGGATTGATGATCAATGTCAATTTTAGACTATTTTAATCTGCTAAAGAAAAAAAAACCTCTGTATATAAATATAGGATAATGATAAAATTTAACACCTATATTATTTGGGTTTTTTTTTCTTTATTGAATGTTAGTTTATAGCCAAAAATATCATATCTAATGTCAAAGTTTATAGCAGATCTGATGGTTATGGTGTTAATTATCAAGCTTCATACGAAAAACGATGAGTGCAAAAGGATTTACTTTAACAAACATATTTTTTGTTTCTCCCTTGTAAAATGATCATTTACAATTTCGAAATCTAGTGGGAGCATGAAATGTTCAAGTAAAAACAATTGGTATGGTCGATGTGGTCTGAACTAATTTTAATGATAGAAAATATAATTAAATAAAAAAATAATCAACACGCATAATAGTTTTAAACATCACATCGCATTAAAGGTATAACAATGTTACTGGTAGTTCAAAATATATACAAGTCGTGCTTGATTACAATAAATGAAATGTTTTGAACCTGTAATGCAATTTACAATTTTCATAAAGTGACAAATAAGCTACCTTTGTACTCCTTTGATACCCATAACTTGTTTATAAATCTTTGTGTGCATTTTTACTCAGTTAAAAACGTGCTTACTCATGAGCACTCAGCAATCAAAAACCCCTAAAAAACAAAATTGTCAATATGCCAACCAATAAGTATTTATCAATCTTAGAGAGTGACCATTTCCATAACAAAATATAGCAAAACCATGGTCATTATATATATATATATATATATATATATATATATATATATATATATATATATATATATATATATATATATATATATACTTAAATGTGGATGCACTGCTGAATATTTTTAAGAAAACTGTGTGAATATTTTGCATTAGTCATAAATGCAAGCTATATATAAGATGTATTCATAAAAGCTTTTATCCTGTCTATAACAATCGTATTTTGTGTTGTGAGAGTCTTCACTCGAGCTTTGTTACTTCTGACTTTCTCTGCCTTGTTTTCTTTTTAAAAAAACATAAAATGTTAATCACAAACAATTCTGTAACTAAACCACACATCACAGCCAACTCAATATTCAGGGTCATGAACCATGGGGAGCATTTATTATTGTCCCCAAGAAAGAAAACTCGTGAAAACGTGCATTGACTATAGTCCGTTTCCTAATCTTCTTAAAATAAATAAATTGAGAAAAATGTTCAAAGTATTTTAATCATAAAAAATACCTATAACAATGAACAAAAGGAATGAAAAATGCATGAAAGAAGTACATTTATTTTTCAAATATACATGTAGTAGGCTGGTACATGTACCTGGTAAATATTAAATGTATATTGCTTGTAGGTTCATATATAAATCTACACAACTACATTCAATTAAAACACTGTATTAAGTAAATTGAAAAAAATACACAGGTTGTAAGAGATCTCTTTTTAAAATGAATTTTCTTAAAATGAAAAATAAATTAATGAAATTGCATATATCATTCTAAAAAACCCATAATACTAAAAGACACGAAGTTCAACATAAATAAAGTGATACATTAGATGGATAGGATATTATGTACAGCAATTTAAGATTTAGATGTCATTTTTCATATGAAAGGTTATAAAAACTCCATACCATTTAAACAATAAAAAGGTTGCAGGAGGCCTTTTTGTATCTAGTTAGATATAATGAAAATAAATTAATAACCCTGTATACATCATTTTAAGAAATAAAAGGAATAAACATGCTGTTCAAGAAATAAAGTGATATATTATAGGAATCAATAGGATATACTGTACAGCAATTTTAATTATATATTGGATTTGTTTCCAAATATTACATTGGAATAAAGGGGAAACAACTTTTATATCTTATTTAGATTTTAATAATATTCTTAAAAAAATATTAATATTTGTATTTGATGGCTAAAACTGAATATTTCTCTGTCAATTTCTTCTGTTCATGAATAAGACCTATACATTCATCAGACACTTTTATATATATAATGTCCATTTCCCGTTATAACTAAGTATGTTTGTTCTGTTTGTATACAATAGAGTATATTAAAAAAAAAACTTGTATAAAATAGTCAGGCTTAATTTTAATTTAAAAAAAAAAATAGCTGTTTCCAAAAATGTTACATGTATATGAATATATTATATATAAAAACATATGTTAGATGGATGGGTAAGAAAAATACAAAATAAGTGCACTCGATAAAAGTTTGCTGGTATTCATTATGTGAACACTTATTGTTAAAACAATTCATCCAGTAACATTTAAAGTTATGTAACATAAAAAAGAATGCTATGAATGATGTGTATAGAACAAATTCTTCTGTGGTTGGCTCCATAAATCTTGAAAAGGTGGTGTAAGATGGTAAAAAGGCAGAATTAGGTTCCATCCTAATCCTCATGGAAACTAAAATAGAACTAGAAAACTGACCGGTCAGGAAGGGCCCCGCTATGACAATTAATATAGAGAAGTGAAAAAAACTTTGAATTCCATCCTCTTCATATTAACAATGATGAACAATAAATGCACGGCATAAGATGTTAAGAACCGCAATATATATAAGGTGGTAAAAAAAATATATGAAAATTATAAGTAACAACTGTATTTTTAAAATTTCAAGACAATTCCTGAATGTCCAAAAACTCTAAATAGTAACCTTGTATCTACATAAAGCAGGAAATTTAACCTCATGTCTTATAAAAAAAAACTAAATTAAATGTGTATTTAAAAAAGATTTAAACAGTTGTTTTATAAAATGCAAGCCTTAAGTGAATGCAAATACGGTTGACCTCAACTTCAAAACAAACATCAGTTGCAGACAAAGGTGTTCATTAATCTTCATATGACAGATAGAGATAAGCCTCTAAATTTTCTGCAGCAGGCAAGATAATTAATCTCAGGGGATTAATTGTTCTGCTCTCTCATCCTTTTCTTCTAAATTTTTTTTTCAGAAATGACAGAATGGGGTTATTTTCTGATTACCTGTTAAAATTAACAGCATTGAGGTAAAAAAAAATGGAATAAATAATTAAAACAAAAAATAGTGAAAAAGGATATCTTAATATATATCTTGATTTTAGAATTCAAAAAAATATCATAAATCATTGTGTACGTTATTTTAACCAAAATAAAGTACGAATATTATATTTTAAATCCATATTTCAAAGAATGTACACAATACTACACATCATTCAAAATTGACCTTAACTTCAAAACAAAGTTCATTTGCAGACACAGGCAGTGCAGTATTTAATCGCAATGTGACAGATAAAGATAAAGCTTAGGATTTTCTTCCTGTGGAAGGTTATTTAATCCCAAAGGGCAAATATTGCACAGCTTTCCAAGTATACAATGGTAACATTCTCAGCAGTTATCTCTCTTTGCCCATTCATTCTTATGCATAGTTAAGGAATCTACCCCACCACCCCAGCTCCAAACCAGAAGACATAGAGAACCAAACTTAGCATCAAAATATGTATTTCTGCCTACTGAACTACCATACCAAATTTGAACTTGATTGGGCAACCATGCAAAAAGTTATTAAAAAAACCCAGAAAATTTGTGGACGGAAGAGTGACAGACGGACAGACAGAAGGACGGACGGACAGAGCGATTACTATAGGGCACCCGCATAAACATAAAGTGTTAAGAGAATTAAATGTAATTTTTGCGAACATTGTGCACTCATCAAATACTTACATGTATATATTCAATGCAGTTATTTCAAGAATGTGCTATTACTTACAATGTAATCTTTTCTAATATTGTACATACATGTATTACATCATTTGCCACTAATTTAAAACCCAGCTGACAGTTTCTTTTTGTTATATATACAGCGTCAAAAGATAGTTGCATCACGTGTACTTTCAATAATTTTAAAAGCCATAAAAAACATTTCAGTCCTACAAAACACTTTAAATTTGTCAAATGATTTTACAAATGAAATATGTACTAATATACCAGTAAGTCACAAGTGATATATACTTTTTAAAGCAGTACAATGTATCACTTATATGACAAAATCAGGAAACCTGGCTCAATCAATTCTGCATACACATGATAAATGTAATGAATGTGTACATGCAACTTCAATGGTGTAACTTCAAAGATATTTAGATTTCCAGTGGACAGAAAGATATTAAATATATTGAACAAAGATCAAAGTCATAAACACATATGAATGTCTGTATGAGTTTCAACTATCAACATTCTATGTACACCAAAATAAGATTGCGTCAATAACAAAAACTAATCTGAACAAGAGGCCCAGGGGCCACATTGCTCACCTGAACAACAATTGCCTTAATTCTGACCAAATTAGCATTACAGTATCAAAATATCGTGACAACTGAGTACAGAAGATCTTGCTAAAAAAAACTGAAAATCTGCCAATTTTATCCATCTCTTCTTTTTTGGTAAATACCAAACCCCTTTTGTTGTTGTAACTGTAAGAAGATTTCTCTAAATTCCTATATACCCCCCTCCAATTTCGTGGCCCCACATTTCTCTAGGGAATCATGGTTTCATCAAACATAATTAAAGCTGCATAACCTGTGCTTTCACTCTAAGTACTGAGTTTTGGACCGAAAACTTTCCCAGAATATTTTTTCTATATATTCCAATGTAAAATTGATCCCCCAATTGTGGCCCCACCCTACACCCGGGGACCATGATTTGAACAAACTTGAATCTACACTACCTGATGATGCTTCCACTCAAATTTGAGCTTTCCTGGCCTAATAGTTTTTGAAAAGAAGATTTTTTAAAAAAAATTCTATATATTCCTATGTAAAACTTGATCCCTCAATTGTGGCCCCACCCTACCCCCGGAGATCATGATTTGAACAAACTTGAATCAACACTATCTGAGGATGCTTCCACTAAAATTTGAGCTTACCTGGCCTATTAAATAGTTTTTGAGAAGAAGATTTTTAAAGATTTTTCTATATATTCCTATGTAAAACTTGATCCCTTAATTGTGGCCCACCCTACCCCCGGGGACCATGATTTGAACAAACTTGAATCTACACTACCTGAGGATGCTTCCATTTTAATTTGAGCTTTTCTGGCTTAATTGTTTTTGAGAGGAAGATTTTTAAAGATTTTCTCTATATATTCATATGTAAAACATGATTCCCTTATTGTGGCCCAACCCTACCCCGGGGACCATAATTTGAACAAACTTTAATCTACTCTATCTGAGGATGCTTCAAATCAAATTTGAGCTTTCCTGGCCTAATAGTTTTTTGAGAAGAAGATTTTTAAAGATTTTTTTTAAGATTTTCTATATATATTCATATGTAACACTTGATCCCCCTCTTGTGGCCCCTCCCTACCCCCAGGGACCATGATTTGAACAAACCTGAATCTACACTATCTGAGGATGCTTCCAATCAAATCTGAGCTTTCCTGGCGTCATAGTTTTTGAGAAGAAGATTTATAAAGATTTTTCTATATATTCCTATGTAAAACTTGATCCCCCAATTGTGGCCTCACCCTACCCCCGGGGACAATGATTTGAACAAACTTGAATCTACACTACCTGATAATGCTCCCATTTTAATTTGTGCTTTTCGGGCCTGATAGTCTTTGAGAAGAAGATTTTTAAAGATTATCTCCATATATTCCTATGTAAAACTTGATCCCCCTCTTGTAGCCCCTCCTTACCCCCGGGGACCATGATTTGAACAAACTTGAATATACACTACCTGATGATGCCTCCACACAAGTTTAAGCTTTTCAGGCCGAATACTTTTTGAGAAGAAGATTTTTTAAATATACCAACAAATTTTCAATAATTCTTAATTATCTCCCCTTTAAAGAGGGCGTGGCACTTCATTTGCACAAACTTGAATCCTCTTCACCTAGTGGTGCTTTGTGCCAAATTTAGTTGAAATCTGCCCAGTGGTTCTTGAGAAGAAGATGTAAATGTGAAAAGTTAACAACGACGACAACGACAGACAACGGACAAATTGTGATCAGAAAAGCTCACTTGAGCCTTTGGCTCAGGTGAGCTAAAAACATATTTCCAGCATAAGATATTCATGAGATTTCTGCAAAGAAATCTGCAGAGAGTGTAAAACACATCTCGTTAAGTTTATAATATTTTCAGAGGTTCCCACCACTTAAAATACAGATAATCATGCAGATTTGCAACAAGATGCCCATACAAACCATTCCTTTTTACACAAGACATTGTAGCTATTTAGATGACGTTGCTTGGCTTTTCATCGGCTTAAACCAAATATATCTTAATATGAAAGACAAGTTGTAAGTTTATTACATGACAAAGAAGTACCTTCTGGGCTTCAGCAGACTTGACTGGGTCATTAGCAAAATCAAATTGACAATATTTTCTATATTCCTAATCTTCAGATCATCTGGAGGTCGCAGGTAAACCTGTAGATTAGAAGAAAAAAGATACACTAGCTATCATTACAAAGCTAAATGCTGTCATTATCAAAACAAAAAGTTGTGTCCTTGATTACCCTTTTTTATGGTCACATCATGGCCAAAACATTACAATGATAACAGCTATAAATACTCATTAAGTTGGAAATGACATATAACTATAAAATTTGTTATGGCTTTTCATAAGCTCTCTCTCTCTCTCTCTTTCTCTCTCTCTCTCTCTCCGCATGCTCTCTCTCGACATCTTTGTCAGGAGTATTTCTAGTGCAATGTGGTATTATTGAAATATATATATATATATATATGGTTAATGGAAGCAAGGCAATCAATAACAATTACATGTACACTGTAATTACACACACACACATACACACACTCTGCCTCTCTGTCTCTCTCTCTGAGTCTATATCTCTCTCATACCCCCAATCGTCTAAAGTTTTATTTACATAACAAATTTTAATTCATAAAACACTCTCATCATGAATAGATAAATAAGACATAAAGTTAACAGTTTGAATGGGATACAGGTATCAAAACCACATGTACAGTGTACATTGTACGTGTCGAGGAAATTCTGTATGGAAATGACTGAAAGCATGATTGACACAAACTCAATATTCTAGGAAAAACATACAATATCTATTTAACGTATGCTAGGTAACAATATGTGTAAAAACTGACTATAATACACCTGCAAACACATTTCATACTAAAACATGTCTTTCAAGTCACATTTCAAAACGACCATTATTTATTAACATTTTGGTAACACATGCAGTGGAATTATTGCATTGCAGGTTTTTTTAAAAAGTATTTATCTAGTAGAACATTGTAAATATGTTTTTACCGATACATGGCTACCCCTAGCACGTTTCAGATTGTTGACAAAATCGAAAACTGCTGTTCAGACGGTTTCATGCTGAACAATATTTAACGATATAAGGCTAATCACCCCAAACGTCGAATTCACATTAATAAACAATTGTTCTGCAACTTTAAATAATTTAAAAAGCTTGCTAATGGAATAAACATAAACTTTTACTTACTTTTTCGATCTAAACTCCTCTTTCGGTTTGCAAGAGTCTCAAACTGTTCTCGTTAAAATCCCGTGAATGTATTTTGGCGTTCTGGTTTTTTTTTTTAGATTTTCGTTAATATAAAAATCAGAAAGGCTCCGATTATGCTAATAAGGCTGTGAGGTGTGTAAAGGGGAAAATTTGTACGAACATTTCGATATTTAACATGCATATTACAGTGTTTCAGAGAATGGTTGAGGCAATAGAAGAGACGATGTGAATAATAACTTGCTTGAAAAATATTAGGTATTTCAGGTACATGACCATTGTTTTGTTCTTTCCATTGTTTTGTTTCGTTTAAATATGTACCAGGGCATTGTCTTCTTGGAACAAAGAAATGCCGGGCTAAAACGAGCCACAAACTTTCACCTGAAATGTCGATATATTTTTGTGAATTTATATTGCCCTTAACTTGAGTAAATGTTCGAATCCCATTATAGAAAATACAACCCCAAAACATGGCAGAAAACTTACGGTTGCGAGCGTAACTCCAGACACTCCGGTCGCCAACTTCTACAGCTCTCCTTTTAACATATACTCGTTTATTTTGGTCTACCACAACTTGTGGTTCGTCACTCAAAATAACTTTTTTTTCCAGTGTCAATCCAAATTCCATCCAAGTTTTGATATACACCAATTTATGCGACTTCTTCTATTCTCTTTTCGAATTGTTAATGTTTTGCAAATTTTAGCCAGAAAAATGTAGTCATCTTCTAACAGTTCGGCTAGAAACAAAAGAAGGTAATACATTGTTTGCTTTATTCATTTCTGTTTGTCGTCTGTCCGTTTTAACACAACGTAAGATTTTCCTATCCTCCATTTCATTCGTTTTTCTAGGCCTTCTGCATCGAGGTACATGTAAATTTTCATTGTTTCCACTTCGATTAAATTTACGAAGATACTTACTAATGCTCGATTCACTTACTCCAGTCATGTCAGCAATTTTATATTGACTGAATCCATATTGACGTAAAGATATAACAAACTGTTTCTGTGGTTTGACTTTTCCTTTCGTTCTCAGCTCACCTGAGCTTAAAAGCTCAAGTGAGCTTTTCTGATCAAAATTTGTCCGTTGTCTGTCGTCGTTGGCGTTGTCGTTGTTGTAAACTTTTTACATTTTTATCATCTTCTCAAGAACCACTGGGTAGATTTAAAACAATCTTGGCACAAAGAATCACCGGGTAAAGGGGATTCAAGTTTGTTTAAATGAAGGGCCTCACCCTCTTTAAAAGGGAGATAATTTAGAATTATTGAAGCCGAGAAAGCAATAACTTGTATGGAACCATACGCAGGTAGTGCAGATTCAAGTTTGTTCAAATCATGGTCCCCGGGGGTAGGATGGGGCCACAATGGGGGATACATTTTCACATAGGATTGTATAGAGAAAGTCTTTAAAAATCTTCTCAAAAATTATTTGGCCAAAAAAGCTTAAACGTGTGTCGAGGCATCCCCAGGTAGTGTAGATTTAAATTTGTTCAAATCATGGTCCCAGGGGGTAGGATAGGGCCACAGAAGGGGGGTCAAGTTTTACATGGGAATAAAATGAGAAAATCTTTAAAAATCTTCTTCTCAAATACGGTTAGGCCAGAAAAGGTCAAAATGGTGTGGAAGCATCCTCAGATACTTCAGATTTAAGTTTGTTAAAATCATGGTTCCTGGGAATATGGTTGGGCTACAATGGGGGATGGATTTTAATGAAGGGATATATAGATAAAAACTTTTATAATCCACTTCTCAAAAACTATTAGGCAAGAAAAGCTCAAATTGGAGTGGAAGCATCCTCAGATATTGTAGATTCAGGTTTGTTTAAATCGTGGTCCCTAAGGGTAGGGCGGGGCCACAATAAGGGGACGAGTTTGAACATAGGAATATATAGCGAAAATCTTCAAAAATATTTGGGAATGTTTTCAGTCCAAAAAGCAGTAACTTGTGTGAAAGCTGTCACAATCTAATTCTTGTAATTGCTGTAGTGTAAGTTGTGTTTATATGTAGTGGATTTATCCAGTACTGAAGCCCAGTGTTTTGATAAACATTTTATTTTTATCACGTATGGAGCCTCATGTTTTTCAGTTTGGCATCGGTCAGCATAATAGACTCAACCTGGGTCATTCTACCCGCATTGTTAGAGCTTTATAAGGTTTGAATTTTGCAGTTCTGGACAGAGCGCACGATTTCCCCACACGGATCTGACCACGTATATTTAGTATTGTAATTGCCTGATAACTAAATCTTCAGACGGGGTAAGTTTGCTTTTATTTATTTCATTTTCATTTCTGCAACTCTTAGAGTTTATAAGTGCTACTTTATATTACTATAAAAAGCGGACATGAGTAATGCCACGGGAATGTTACCTTAGCGTTGTATGTTTTACAGTGCCACGTGTATGCCACGTATATATAGCAATATTTATGCATTATCGTCTAATAGTGTCATGTTTTGTTTAGATATGTAGTATATAGTGTAGTTTACAATGTAACTACCTGTGCCGTTCGCTACGGTGTGCAAAACATATATCAAAGTGTCGAGAGTTCACTCTGTTTAAATGCATTATACAGAGACCGGTTATGGTCATTAATATATTGTATTTATGTAAGCACTAAATTAAAGGTTCCCGGGGGTTAGTCACATTCTATGCATGGACGAGGCTATGTGTATTGGCCCGAGAGGTGATGGTGACTGACGGCATATGGTGGACGACTGGAAGAGTTTCCGGAAGTTGATTACCTGGAGCAGGTGAAGTGGTGAACTGGTGGAGACGGTGGACACAATGGACAATGATTCATGGTAGCATGGTGATGGGCGGAGACGGGAGGATTAGAGCCTAAAGACCGTCTCGCGTCGTATATTGCCGACTTTTTTGTATATTTGTAATTATTGTATATAAATATTTTATTGTATACTGTATTGTTGTTGTTACTGATCAGAGGCTCGGTCATGGTGACAAAAGCACTGGTTTTGCAGATTAAAATTTAATCAAACAATGAATCCCTAGAAAAAAAAAGTGGGGCCATTAAGTGTGTGTGTGTGGGGGGGGGGGGGGGGGGGGGTTTATATAGGAATAGAGCTTCTTACAGGTACAACAACAAAAGGGGCTTGATATTTACCAAAAAAATGTTTGGATAAATATCGGCAGATTTTTTAGCAAGCTCTACTGAACTTAGTTGACGATATATTTTTGATTTTGATACTGTAATGATAATTTGATTAGAGCTAAGACAATTGTTGCTCAGGTGAGCCTTTTTTTTGCCATGTTTTAGCAGACGATGTTTACAATTTAGAAAGGTCGGGGACATTTGACAGGTAAAAATATGGATTAATCTCTTTTAAAAGGCTTTGTTTTAAATTGATTTTCTTTAGCTACATCATAAAGACCAAATCTTAAAAAAAAAACAACTCAAACTTTTGTAAAAATGAGAAAAACGGTGGCCATTTGATGACTCAATTATGGTCATATACTGTAGCTCTGCTTTTTTTTTTCATCCGAATATTCCCTTAGGTAGTTGATCGTTAATTCTCTACTTTCACTTTTATGTTTTGTTTACTTAACGGAGTTTAACAGATAAATTGGTTGTGTTTTTGTTTTTCGTTTTGTTTGTTTCTCGCCTTTTCTTTCAACACAGTCTCAATCATAAATACCATCATTTCAATTCCTTTCACGTGGAAAAAACACTTATTGTATGATATGAGTAATCATCTATTTGTACTTGCAAAGTATTTTCAAGTTTCTAGTTTTTTATTGAAAAAAATGAAAACATCATTAAGGTCTTCCGTTTCCAACGGAAGACCTTGTACTGATTCTGATGGTTCTTCTTCATTATAATTTTTCTTCTTCTAGACGTTTTTAAATTCTCAATAACTTTTTTGTTTGTCATCTGATTCCATTCAAATTTTCGCGGTATATTGTAAATTGCATTAGGTTTCTAGAGCACAAAAAAAAATTGAAATCGCAACTTCCGGTTTTGAGTTATTCCCCTTTTTCTAAAATTTTAGGGGCGTTAGTTTCCAGACAAAGGCTCCTTAAGGTTCGGAGCAAATAATTTATAGTTAAAAATCTTTATTATTGACACTTTGAATATTGTCCTCTGATTTTTGGATTTTAGTTTCTTCCAATTATTCCACTCGAATTAATCAATCGAAATCTATGTTTTAAAAATAGCGAAATTTTTCTCATGTTTTAGCTTCGTAACTTTTTAGTTTGAAATATTTCCTAAATACATATAAAACAAAAGTTGTGCATAATGTTAAGGGCTTTCATTTGACACCAATAAAAAAGGGCTGGCCCCTTAAATTAAGGGCCAGTAGCCCTCAAAAGATTTTGCTTAATAACTCAAAAACGGTTAGGATTTCGATATTGCTGTTGCTGGAAAAGTTGTTTGTTGGGATCTCATAAAGGTCGTTACAATGTTATTTTGTAAGTGATTTGTGTAGTATGAGTGTAAAAAGCTTTACATGTTAACATGTAACTGTTTTCATTTGGCAAGTTAACGAAAGTCTTTGCGCGTAAAACTGGCAAAAAGTTACCACAGAAAGTATGATGGTTTATACAGGAGGCTTTAATTCATGAGAAAAAAATTAGAACACATGCTTTTTTTTTATAGAAGTTAAAGTCATTGTTGTTTAGTTCTTATAGTGCACAATCCTTAAAGACGAGAATCGAAAAACAAAACATTCTTTTTCTTTTCTAGTAAAACACAAAATACTTATTGAAAAAAAATTCTATGCATTACATTTTAGTTATCATACTGCATGCATTTAAAATCCACCTTGAATCAGAGATGTGTATTATTACGTAAGCTATCCCTCGCCCACGGCCGAGAAAATCGGTCACCATGGTCGCGGCTGGATTACCTAGCGGTCAGCGATTATCTAATACACGAGAATTGCGTCTCTCATACATGAGTTAATCTAGCTGCAAACTGAAGAATTATTTCAGTTTTGATTACACATAAAGGTTAATTCTTCAATTGGATTAAACGATAGGGTGTCAATTAAGAAATCGTTCAGTTAATTAATAAAAGCAATGCCATTCTCAATCTAATGCAATATCAGACATATATATCAATTGTGGGTTTTAAGTAAACAAAAGAATTTCTATTTGATAGAATTTAGTCATTAAATTGCAAACTTTTCAAATCTTCCTAGGTTCTGAGCTGTGCGTGTGTATGCGTTAAACCTTTATGTAATCTATCCTTCGCCCGCGGCCGAGGAAATCATCCACGGCTGCACTACCTAGCGGTAAACGGTTATCTAATACACAAGATTCGCACCCACACACTTACATGGATATGAACGTGTTTGAGTTTATATAGCCGTTAATACACTGTACACTGTTTTAATTTTATGTTATAAAAGTTTGTTCATTTTGTATTTAGTTAAATTAAACATTGGAGAGTAAATTAAAAAGTCGTTCTGAAAATTAATAAAAGCGATATTACTCCAAATCGGAAATACTCGTGAGACATATTTGAATGGTTGGTTTGTGAGTCTTAAATGTTTTAAAAACTGTACAAATAATGTTTTCAATCAACAACAAAAAAACAACAACCCAAATATTAAAACCTTTAAATAATGATCATCACTCGCACATGGCCGAGGAGAACCCGCGCAAGTGACCTCTATATGTACCTTATCACGCGTATGTTTGGTATTTTGTACGAACGCAACTATTTTTACTATGTTTTAAACTATTATATTGGTTTCAGATGAACCGATAAATTTTTTTTACTCGTACAGCTGATTTAGCATTGATTTATACACAGCGTACAAGGTAATTTAAAAAATCAAATCAAATTATGATCAAAGTGCCATGTTTGCGGTCGGTGCTGACACGATAAGAGAATGCCCTGAATTAAGGCATTCGGTGATTATTTTAAAGAATATTCACATGAGTTTTTTAACAAGTTTTGTTTAGATTCTATCGGTCACATATTAATAACTTCTGTATTGTTTCTACATGGTCGTTCGTTTCATTGTGAAAACGGACTTATTTCTGTGTTGCCCTCCCACCTCCCCGCTGCCAAGTGCTCTCTTTTTTTTAAATTCCAGATCTGTCGAAAATCATTTGATAGTGACTTCTTATGTGTAACATTATCTCCTGAGCGTGTTTCTCTTTCCCACCCGTTTTTTTATTCGGTCAGTCTTTGTAAATTTCAACTTTCTTTATTGCGTAAATTCAATCGCCACGTGCTACCGAAAATCTTGTGTCACTTTGAACAGCGCAAACAGCTCAGAACATATATAGCCCCAGCTTATTTATGGCTGCAGATCATCAATTGTTATGTAATTAATCAACAGTTCCAAAGGTGCTTTCTTCAAAGTGGTCAATTTTCAAACAACAAGACTTTCATTTTCACATTAAAAGGTGCGGGATCATAATCTGAGAACGTGGCTATAATAAATTAACATGTCGAACACGCTAAACTTCTATTATATATAGTTATGAACAGAATAATATACATTATAATTAAAAGTTTTAAGTCAAATGTAATGTTTTCTTGGGATAAGATGTTATGAAATACGACTACATTATGCTATGCAGGTGGTCGCCATAGAAATCATCAAAGTATTGCAAGTTAGGACAGTTTTGTTTATTGCTAATTATATGAAAATTGATTTTTAAAAAAAAGTTTTATTGAAGTTGTGTGGTATGAAGATGTCATGCAACTTAATTTACTTACAAGGTTAGCTACAGCCAGTGGAATACTAATTTTAGGTCAACAATCACTGGCGGATTTAAGGGGGGGGGGGCGTGGAGGGCGCACGCCCCCCCCCCCCCCCCCCCCCGTAAAATTTTCAAAGTATGCATGACTGTAGATGATTTGATAAATTTTACATAGAAAAGTTAGCATTTTGTGTTTCACTTTATTTATAATTATGCCTAACTCAATATTACACCTCATTGATACATTAGCTGTGCTATGCTGACTGTAATTCTGCTGCTCTATAAACATCTATAAACATCTAATCCTAACGCATGTTGACATGTTCTGATAACAAACCAATTAAACTGTGTTTAAAACGAGCAGTGTTGGTCATTTCATCATGGTGGCTGCAACAAATTCCCCAGGGCCCTGAACTTGGGGCTTCGACCAAGAATCGACTGGAAATCCCAGCAGTTTTGTTTCAAGTGTAGACTGCGCTGTCATTTCCATATTGCGACGCAAGCAAATTTCTGAATAACTGTATATTTTTTGAATTTTTTTTTTCTAGGTAAATAGACTATTTTAATATAAGAATATTGAAGATTTGATGCATCAGATATTTCTAACAGCTAATAGGGGGTCGGATACCGTAACGTCATTACAATGTTGTAACTTTGATAACCTAGTTAATTTTGGGAGTTCATAAATGCCCAAAATGTTTTGTTTTTAATCCAATACATGTATTAGGTATAAGTAACAATATGTGTCAAATTGTTATATAAATATATATATATATATATATATATATATATATATATATATATATATATATATATATATATATATGTAATAGGCTTTTGTGTAAAGTGTACATAACTGAAAAAATACCACTATTTTGAGCCTGCTTTTACCTTCAAAATACACGAAAACCCAGGAACTTCCGGGGGCTTCACCGTAACACCATTATTTTCCGCTTATTTTTATTGAAGTTTCTCCTTTTTTTTTTAAAAAATACATACGTAAACTTTCTCCGAGAGAATAACTGTTGATCCGATAAAGGAGAAAAAACTGACTGAAAATTATTGCATCGTAGGGAGAAGTAATATTCATTTCTGTAATTAATGTTATTAAATTTTACGTTACATAGCGGTGTCTGTATATCAGGAGTAAAATTTAGACGCTCACTTATGCATACGTTCTCCCGATGATCTTAGATAGCTGATTATTATTTTAAATGTTCAAGTCTACTCGTATTATTAAATAATATCAGCCCTGAATAAATTTTCATAGATGCCATCAATTTTGGCTATTTACCAAATTTTGACAGCACGAAACAAATTCAAACTTGCACATAGTCTTCAAAAAGTTAGAAAGATTTATTTACAGAAGTTACGTGTTTTTTATGCACGTTTTTACTTACATTTCCTTAAATAAATCATGAGTACATGTAATTTATAACAATCCATGCTACCCTGAAAAATTTAACTCGCCATTAAACTTCTCATTGTTTAAACCCCTGTCACACTGGAGCTGCGTCCTCACAGCGATCCCGCTGCGTAATTGAAAAATGTAAAACGCCATGGTAAACGAACTAGAGTCTTCTACAGCGCCGTAACAACTCAACGGCATCTTCGTTCGCCGCGGTGGGATATCCTAGCCTAGAACATTTTAGAACGCCATGCGACAGCGCGTACTTTGAACATGCACAAAGTACGCGCCGTGGCTCTGCGTTCCGATAAACACGCCGTAGAAGTGGAGCAAGGGCGCCATGACAGCGCCGTAAAGTCTCCAACAGCGCATGTGCACGCAGTCAGCGCACAGAGCACGCTGTGGATGCGCGGTAAAAACTCCTAGCACGTCATGAGCGCTCGGCGGATACCCAGCGAAAGGGCAGTCAATCGCCAAGTAGAACTCTGTGGAAACGTGGTTGGGAGCTCTGTAAGAACGCCTTTCTGAATTTTCCTTGCGATCCTACGGCGATTCCATTAAATTTACAACGCCGTGAACACGCACTGGGAACGCAACTTTGTGTGACAGGGCCTTAAAGAGTTTTCAAAACAATTACACAAACTGTGTTCGACAAATAGTTTTCCTAAAACATTTTCTTCCTGTCTTTATACAGGCTTTCAATCACAGCACGTTTTTATAACAAAAGCAGAAGTGAAATTTTAGTCATTAGTCATTATAATCGTTTGACACCAAATCACATAAATTTTCATCTCGCAGCAACAACGGAAGACCTACTCGTGGCTTTGCCACGAGCTCTGCTCTAGTTATTTTCTATATCTTGTGAATCCATGAATTTACCAAAACATAATCAACAGTCACATGAAGCACTGATCAAACAAATAATATATTAAGAAAAATAAAATAAAAACGTAAAACTGATCCGGATAAAGACTATATAAAAAAGGAAATTTTCCACAAACAAAAATGAAAACATCACTATTTTCTATATCTTGTGAATCCATGAATTTATCAAAACATAATCAACAGTCACATGAAGCACTGATCAAACAAATAATATATTAAGAACTAGAGCAGAGCTTGTGGCAATGCCACGAGTAGGTCTTCCGTTGTTGCTGCGAGATGAAAATTTATATGATTTGGGGTCAAACGATTATAATGACTAATGACTAGAATTTCACTTCTGCTTTTGTTATAAAAACGTGTTGTGATTGAAAGCCTGTATAAAGACAGGAAGAAAATGTTTTAGGAAAACTATTTGTCGAACACAGTTTGTGTAATTGTTTTGAAAACTTTTTAAGGCCCTGTCACACCAGGTTGCGTTCCTAGGGCGTGTTCACGGCGTTGTAAAATTCATGAAAATTCAGAAAAAATATACAATCTCATTTAAAAAATTTACAAGTGAAAATGTCACGGCATTCTGATGGCGACTGAGGCGTTCTTGCAGAGTTCCTAACTACGTTTCCACAGAGTTCTATTCGGCGATTGACTGCCCTCTCGCTTGGTACATGTATCCGCCGAGCGCTCGTGTCGTGCTAGGAGGCAGATATGTCGCTATATTATAGTCTGTAAGTATAGTGAACTAATCTGTCCACACTTACAATACTTTGATGGTATCTATGGCGACCACTTGCATAGCATAATGTAGTCGTATTTCATAACATCAAGATTTTCGGTAGCACGTGGCGATTGAATTTACGCAATAAAGAAAGTTGAAATTTACAAAGACTGACCGAATAAAAAACGGGTGGGAAAGAGAAACACGCTCAGGAGAAAATGTTACACATAAGAAGAATGATTTTCGACAGATCTTGAATTCAAAAAAAGCACTTGGCAGCGGGGCGGTGGGAGGGCAACACAAAAATAAGTTAGTTTTCACAATGAAACGATCGAACAACCATGTAGAAACACTACAGAAGATATTAATATGTGACTGATAGAATCTTAGCAAAACTTGTTTCAAAACTCATGTGAATATGCTTTAAAATAATTACCGAATGCCTCAATTTGGGGCATTCTTTTATCGTGCCAGCACCTACTGCAAACATGTAACATGGAACTTTGATCATAATTTGATTTGATTTTTAAGTTACCATGTACGCTGTCGTATAAATCAATGGTAAATCAACTGTACGAGTTACATAAATTCATCTGTTCACCTTAAACCAATATAATAGTTGAAAACATAATAAAAATAATTGCGTTCATACAAAATACCAAACATGCACGCGTGATAAGGTAAATGTAGAAGATGTCACTTGCGCGTGATTTCCTCGGCCATGTGCAATGGATGATCATTATTTAAAGGTTTTAATATTTGTGTTGGTTTTTTTTATTTTGATTGAAAACATTATTTGTACAGTTTTTAAAACATTTAAGACTTACAAACCAATCATTTAAATATGTCTGACGAGTATTTCCGATTTGGAGTAATATCGCTTTTATTAATTTTCAGAACGCCTTTTTAAATTACTCTCCAATGTTTAATTTAAAGAGATACAACATGAACAAACTTTTATAACATAAAATTAAAACAATGTACAGTGTATTAACGGCTATATAAACTCAAACAAGTTCATATTAATGTAAGTGTGCGGGTGCGAATCTTGTGTATTTAATTGCATGTAGATAACCGTTTATCGCCAAGTAGTGCAGCCGTGGATGATTTCCTCAGCCGCGGGCGAAGGATAGATTACGTAAAGATTCGCGGTTTATAAAGCGTAAACTGCCCATTAGTTATGTTATATCGTAGAACATACGTCAAAATTAAATTGAATCCTTAAAGGGTTTTAGTAAAAATTATTTATGTGGTACTAAAGGTCATCGTCCTTTCCGCAGTCTATTGACCCAAAGTGTTAAAATACGTTATTACCCATCAACGGGACACCTTTAATCATATTTCAAGGCTTGATTTGGTTAATGCATAACTGTTATGGGAACCAGGTTTTATAAGAAATGAATCTAATAGTTCAGCATATCATAGACCCCCGGGATGAAAATTAAATTTCCAAAACCTATTTGCACATCTACTGAACACCCCCTCTCCCCCCCCCCCCCCCCCCCCCCGACCAAGAAATGTTTTAGATACTTCGTAAAATGTAAGAGGAAATCTTGGAACCAAATTTTTTGTTTATATAAAAAAAACACGTCATTAAATATTCTACCCACTAATTGACCCCAATTTTTAAAGCAAAATTTCCAAAACCTAATTACAGCATAAAATCCAAATAATACTTATTAGTTAAATGAACAACAAACCCGAACGTTTTTTAAAAGTGTGGGTAAAATGGTAATACATGTATGTTTTAATGATTGTTTTAATGTGTCTTCTATGTAACCTGCTGTGCGATGATTTTCCTTCAATAATCAGGACAACATGGTTATTTTTTTAATAAATAATGATTAGAATTATTTTTGTCAGCATAATTCGGCTAGTGCTGTTCAAATGGCTTTTTCGTTAATTGCACATTAAACGTAGAATAAGACAGCGATTTTGAAAAATAAATCATTATTGCAAAAATTAAATAATGTATAAAAATGTAAGCATTGATCATGAATTATATTTTTTTTTAAAGATATGATCTCAATTCTGCAACGATGTGTGCAAACAAATTTTCATGAAGAGCTACCGCGCGTTTTTCAATTTATATGCCCACACTGTTGAATTTTTAGACCACTTCTTCAAAAAAAAAAATGCATCAATGCTTAAATACAAGGAACTGATAAAAAGTTACGCACGTCAAACTCAATGAGTAATCATTGCTGTTTTAGATGGATCGAAAATCCCTTACTGATGTCATAAATGTATATTCGTTTTTGTTTGCAATACACATTATGCATATACATGACTGTACCTATAATATAAATTATAGGATTTAAAGCGATTAAGCTGATTTATATACCTTAACGTAATTACGTTGTATTCATAGGTCGAAGTAGCCCTATCGGAACACCATAGATACATGTAAATGTAATCGTTAAGATGACAACCATACCCCGATGCAATACGTCAATATCTTGTTATATTGGAAGAATGTTTATTTTCTAAGAGATACCCCTTCTTTCACTTTTATTTGAATATGAGTTAAAATTTCTGTTACTTTCTGTAAACTGGAGTTAAAATTACAATATTGTAAAGACTATTTCACAAATAATAAAAATATATACTGAAAAACTTTAATCTATATAGGGGTCATTATTCTACAAAGGTCACTTTTCTTCATGTAGAGTGTGCTCATTTTTATATTAATAAAAATATTAAATGGCACTTATTCTTCAATCAAAAGGGTCATGATTATTGTTCGTTACTTATCACACAATATCCTCATTCTGTTTGAATTTGTTTTTCTTTATTCCCGTCATTACCCGCCATATGTCGACGAGAGAAGTGACGTACCTGTTAACAATCAATTCCTGGTAATGTAAGAGTGTTTTGTGTGTGCTTGCTACGGATATGAAAAACTATATACAGCGATTTACATGTATTTACAAGTTCGGTGTTCAAAATCAGTTAAAAAGAGTGAAAATTCAAGTTATTTCAAAGTCGTATCTTGGATACGTAGTAATCAATTTCTATTCTTGTTTACAGCGGGGGTCATTTTTCTTCACGTTTAACATGAAGAAAAATAACCCCTGGGTCTTTTTTCTTCAGAAAAAAACCCATTTCTTCTTCAGGAAGGGGGGGGGTCTTTATTCTACATCGCAAAATGACCCCCGGTCATTATTCTATGGGGGTCATTACTCTTCATTACACCGGCATCAAAGAAATGCTATCTTAACGATTATGAATAAGGGCTGTTTAGTTTTCATATACAGTGTAATGCATGCAAGCATATATATAAAAATTATGAGTTTACTGACAAATATTGCTTGTATTTTGATTTCTTGAACACTGTAGGTCACAGATTTTCTAAATGTTTGAATTGTATCGATGCATTCACTTTCTTACTTTCTATCTCTCTTCTCTCATTCAAGTCACGAGCGGTAAATTCTCAACCCCGCCTACGACGTATACGGTCCGATTGGACAAGCGTTCAGTAAACATTTTTTGATCAGCGAAGAAGTTACAGCAAACCTTACATACAAGTACGTAGTTCAATAACCAGTTACCTGTATGGGGTTCAGGGGTAAACCCAGAGATGTCGATACTTAATAGTGCATTCTAATGAGCTCAATCGGCTGCAACTATAATTAAGGACATAAATTATTCAGCGTGCTATGAAAATCTGGCTCCACCGTCACCAAAATCTTAAAATGACTCAACTCGTTCTCCAATTCAAATCTTTTAACATCATTTTGAGATCAATACTCACACTTATGACTGAGTATTAAATTGATTTCAGAAAAGTTGGTGATGGCGGGGCCTGATGAGGTAGTACCTCACTTAGCCAGCTAAGTTCTCTCTCTCTCTCTCTCTCTCTCTCTCTCTCTCTCTCTCTCTCTCTCTCTCTCTCTCTCTCCATATTTTTTAATAAAGTCATTCCAAACAAGAGAAAAATTTCAAATATTAGTATATACATAAAAGAACCAGTTGTTTTTCGATCTGTAGGACACTATTCTCTCTGAGTGTCTGCGTATGTTTAAGCTACATTTTTATAAAGTCATTTCTATTAATTAGATGCTTATTAATAAAACTTCATATTAGATTAAATAAGCAAAACAACTGTTTTCCGACCTCAGTTCAGTTCAGTTCATTTATTCGCTCAAAACCATTTCAAACATATGGTACATGAGGACAAAAATAACATATAAATATACATATAAATTGGTCAGAGGTAAACATATATAAATATAAAGGTTATAGAGTTAGGAAAAGTTATACAAAGTGAAACTCATGGAGGACAGACTACCTCGAATATCTATGATATAAAAATACACAATTTTCTCAGCAATTTCATGTTACATGTTGTCATAAGATACGAAAATTTTAACACATTAGGTCTAGCTGAAAATTTTTTGTCTATAAACTTGTTCCGGACTTGTGATATTGCATCACATTCTAAAATATAATGAAATGCATCGGCTATACGTTTTGTATTACAGAGAGGACAAAATCTTTCATTTAATGGGATACCCTCCCATCTTCCCAGTTCAACTGGTAGATGGTGATTGGAAGTACGAAATTTACCAAGAATTTTTCTGAATTTCAGGGGTAAAATATCTAAATATTTTTCATATCCAAAATTTGTTTTAAAAATTTTATATATTACTCCTTTTGATGAATTATTTATATCAGCATGCCACTTTTGAATAAATTGATCTTGTAATCTCTGTTTAACTGCCGTTGAAACCCATTTTTGGTTAACAATATTTAAAAACTGACTATGCCAAACATTTGATAAACCACATGAGTTAAAAACATGACGAATACAATCAATCCAAGGGTTAGTACTGGTTGTATTTTCAGTCTGATTCAACAAGTACCGGTACAATATATTTGTAATGCTAGTATTAGAGCTAGAAATTAATTTACACCAGCATGATACCATTCTAGTAAATACAATTACAGATAAAGGAAAACGACCTGTTTCTCCTTAAACCATATAGTTTGGAGTACTACTTTTTAAACATAAAATGTGCTTTAAAAACTTTAGGTGAACACTTTCAATACTATCAAGTTTTTCAAAACCCCATACTTCGCAACCATACAGCAATACAGGTACAACCATTTTATCAAAGAGTTCTAACTGACATGTAACTGGTAGATTAAATTGTCTAATTTTTCTAATGACACCATACATTGCCTTTTGGGCTTGGTCACATAAATGTTTTTTGGTTTTTAAAAAAGAGCCAGTTCTTGAGAATATAATGCCAAGGTACTTAACTTCTTTAACAATTTCTAAAACTCTATCGTTGAAATAAAAAACTCTTTTACACATTCGTCCTTTGGAAAAAATTAATACTTTTGTTTTATCTTTATTAACATTTAATTTCCACTCTTTACAATAACATTCAAACTCATTCAGTGCGTTCTGCAAATCATCGCCAGATTCCGCCAAGATAACAGTCTCGTCTGCATAAAGAAGTACAAGCAGTTTTATATATATACATAATTCATTTTCTATTGATGTGGTAAAACTTTGCAGACCAGCAATATTTTTTTCAACAAGATAATTTTCTAAATCATTTATGTACAATGAAAACAAAAATGGTGACAAATTTTCACCTTGGCGGACTCCAACATTACAAGAAAAAAAGTCGGATACCGTGCCATTCATCTTGATGAGTGATTTAATACCTTTATACATATTTGTAATATATTTAAAACATTTACCATTAATACCATAATTTAAGAGCTTGCACCATAAACCATTTCTCCAAACTGTGTCAAACGCCTGTTTGAAATCTATAAAAGCACAGAACAGTTTTTTCTTACATTTCATCAACGTATTGGATAAAAATTGTAAGGTAAGAATGTGGTCTAAAGTCGAAAAACCTTTCCTGAAACCCGCTTGGTTATTATGGATCAGTTCTATCTCTTCCGAATACAATTTTAAACGCTTACTTAAAATGGACGTAAATAATTTACCCAAACAGCTTAGTAACGTAATGGGTCGGTAGTTTTCAGGAGAAGTTGGATCACCCTTGTTCTTATATATAGGTTTAATAATACCAACTAGCCATTCCTCTGGTACCAGCCCACTATCAAATACAGCATTAAAAAACAACTTATAAATTGGTAGGAATGTATTCAAAGTAGAGGCAATATGCTCATTAACAATATTATCATAGCCGGGAGCTTTACCATTTTTGAGTGGTAAACCTGCAGTGTACTATCTCGATCTTCTGTATTTGCACTGTTTCTATCGTATTAGCTGCAGATCTGTAGCTCTCTGGTTGAAAAAATTCGGATAGACAAACCAGAGAGCTACAGTTCCAAGCGTTGTAAAAACCTCCGATTTACGCCGCCGTTTTTGTGTCGCTCGCTTCGGGAATCATATCCGACTTTAAAAGCATTCAACCGCCTAAAAATTTGGATTTATTAATTAAACATATAGTTTACCCTAACTCTGCTAACTTTGTTTTCCTTTCAATGGTTCACAACGGCCATCCTTCGCCTTGGAATGTCATCGTTTTAAAAAACTCGCCTTATGACAGCCATGTTTACCTAGTAGGGAGATCTCGGGTGCGTCGATTTACCCAAATGGACCCAAATGAACCCAAATGGACCCAAATGGCGATTAAAGTGGAAAACAAATATATTAAAATCCTTATTACTAATATTATCACTTGTTTAAGTCATTTCATGGGGTTGTTAGCCGTTATTAAGAAAAATAAAGACCCAAATGGCGATTCAAGCAGAAAACAATTATGATAAAATCCTCATAATTTAGGGAAATTTGGAAAAATAAAAGCCGAAGGTCCAAAACAATAATTAAAATTATTTCAGTATATCTTTAAAAATTGTTTTTGAAAAATAAAGATGAGCATTTTATCTCGATTTGTAAAAGTATATAATGTATGTAATTATATTCAAATAATATAATTATATATATTATATAGAAATAAAACAACTTTTTAAAATAATTTTAATTATTGTTATGGACCTTCGGCTTTTATTTTTCCAAATTTCCCTAAATTATGAGGATTTTATTATAATTGTTTTCCGCTTGAATTTGGGTCCATTTGGGTCCATTTGGGTAAATCGACGCACCCGAGATCTCGCTACTAGGTAAACATGGCTGTCATAAGGCGAGTTTTTTAAAACGATGACATTCCAAGGCGAAGGATGGCCGTTGTGAACCATTGAAAGGAAAACAAAGTTAGCAGAGTTAGGGTAAACTATATGTTTAATTAATAAATCCAATTTTTTAGGCGGTTGAATGCTTTTAAAGTCGGATATGATTCCCGAAGCGAGCGACACAAAAACGGCGGCGTAAATCGGAGGTTTTTACAACGCTTGGAACTGTAGCTCTCTGGTTTGTCTATCCGAATTTTTTCAACCAGAGAGCTACAGATCTGCAGCTACTACCGTATGCGTTGTTGTGGCGGTGGCATGCTTTCGAAGCCGGCGAAGTTACCGGCTGACTGAGTCTAGCGAGCGGCTGACGTAAAATTGGCTGTCACCAAGTGGGGAAAATCGACGGTATTTTGAAACGAGCTCTAATTATTTGGCCACACAAGGGGTTTAAGGATATAATTACGAATTAATATGAATAATTGTTAAAGATCTTCTTGAGAACTGTATTGCCCAAAATGGGATATGACTATGAAATACAACCCAATGTTTAAATATGTGGCGACAAAACTGAAACTCATTTTAAACAAGAAATATCCTGCAAAAATGTCCATATATTTTCATGTATATGGCTCCATAAAGCTGGTTTTATTATGGTTATTGTTGCTGAGGTGAGCGATGTGGCCCATTTGGGTTCCTGTCTTAATACATGTAGCTCGATCTCTTGAACTTTGTATATTTTACAAAAGTAAAGTATAAATTATTCATTGACTTTTTTAATCCTTTAATAAGATGTCTTATCATTTTTTCTGATCTGATTAACTAAATGATCAAGCAACACTAATAACTAGATATTATAAAGCTCTACGCATTTTCACAACGATTTAAAACGATTACTGTTAGATGTTTATCAATTTCAATATGCAGATGTTCAGATATACAACTTCATATCTTTTCCGTATGTATAATAATAAGTTTTAAATCTTTAAGAAGGACGTAAATGTGTTTTTACCCAACATGATTATTAAGTACTTCTTCCTTGTATTAACTTTTCACGGAAGATACCTAATTTGCTCATTTATACAGCTAAATAAAAAACAAACTAGCAAAGTTGAAAAATCTTAAACTCGACAATGAATTGATCGACTTTGCTGAGGTTCACATTACAAAAACCGCAGCGAGGCACCAAGAAGTTGGATACATAATTTTAAACTGCAACAAAATAAAAACGCAAGAAAAGAAATGTAAGAGGTAATATCGTCAAATTCTCTGCCACCAGAGATTTAAATTACAACTTTAGCTGCGTAAAATTTACTCAATCATGACGGGAAATTATATTAATTTATTTTAGTGCTAGTCTTACGCTTTTAAAGAATCAGATGTAAACAACTCAACACTCATTTTTCTCACTGTTTAAATGCATATTAGGTTACACAGTGTGAGAGTAATATATTTATAGCCTATAAATAAAGAGTAGTCAATTTTTATGTTTCCCACTTGGTATTTAAAAAGATAATGAAACAGATGTTGCAAGAAATTTAATCATTTATCAACAAATATTTGATATGCTCTTCTGTATTGGAAGAATCCTCAGTAAGACACTAACCACCTCTAAGGTGGGCCATTATTAGATAAAATCAAACTTAAACACATGTTAACCACTTTAACACACAAGAATAACTTTTTCGTGTTTAGTAAGTTGTTCAAGTACACTTTGATATTGCTTTAAGGATTACGTTTACTCAGGGTTTGAGATTTAAAACTGTTTTTACAAAGTTCAATATCTGAAGTCCAAAGTTGTTTTAAAAACAGAAAATAACACAAAATAACAACGTTATTAACAAATATCGATATTGACATCCATGATTTGTTTATTTGAGGAAGATATGCTCCGACAAAGGTAGATTAAAATCGAAACAGAGGAAATTCGAACTAATTATTTCATTTTCTTATTTTCTCTTAAAAACTTTCTGTTGCAGTGTAATTGCAAAAGTTAAGTTTTTATGTGGTTTTTTTTTCATATCATTTTACATAATTTATGGTTGTATTTACTCCTCTATAAATTTACATCACTGGCTGGCACGCGATTGGAAAAATTCTAAAAATACATAATATCGATTCAAGATAAAATATCTCAAAATTTTGATCATTTACACAGCAAAATGTGCCACATACGTTTCACATACGTTAAACATGTGTGATACGTATGTGACCTCACGTATGTTTAACGTGATTTAAGTACAACGTGTGTTTAACGTACGTTAATGAACATATGTGAAACGTATGTTACACGTGTGTTAGACATACGTGATACATTCCATACGTTTTACGTATGTGGATCCAACGTACGTTTTTTACATGAATTACATACGTATCACATGTAAATTGCTAAAAATTGAATTACTTGAATATTTTTAATTTTTCAGTTCATTCTCGATATACTTCATCTTGCTGCTTGAATCACTTTAATTGATTACTCAGTTACTTCAATGGATCTTTGGAAACATTCATTTTGCATTTCCAGCTTCTTGTTAATCTAAAACTAGAGTTACAGAAAAAAAACCAGTTTCGAGATTAAAAATGAATTTAATTCCTTGAATGATTACATTTAGATTTATATTGTTGTCATTCTTCTGTGCTTTAATAGTTTCTGGGAAAAAAACAAAGAATTTTACATTAAATTTCATTTTATGATAAAGTAAAATTTGCAAATGCCTCGGTTGGTTTTTTATTCAACAATATTGTTAAAGAATAACAGGATCCATTTAGATTTTATTGCAAATACAACATGAAGAAAGTTTACAATTGTTAATAATTTTTTCTTTTATTTGCAAGCTCTCAGAGAGAGAGCAAGAGAGAGAGAGAGAGAGAGAGAGAGAGAGAGAGAGGGGGGGCAAAATAGAAGGTCAATCACAAGTATTAAGGAAGGAGTCTTTTTATTATCAAACATACTTCTTATAATAAGAAATGCATGAAATTTTGACACAGTCAAACGGATCATATTACTTAATGATTCTATCAGTTTAATTAAATTTGACCTTTTTGTTTTCGGATAAAGGTCAGGTCAAGGTCACTACCTTTTTCCTCAACGTAAAGAGTGATAAAAATAAGTGTAGCTCTTTATACTTCTGTAGACATTTGTTTAAGATTTGAAGATTCAAATCTTCAATGAAATCATAGACCATGAGAGTGTCTATCAGCTTATACTACTAAATTGGAATAAATATTTATACTAAAATTGATATTGCTTAGCCCGCATTTCCTCTAATTTTCTTAAATTTTGAAGAAATTTTGATTATTTTTTTATGCTTCCAATAATAAAATATTTCTAATTTTTATGTATAATGAAGACTTTATATAAAGATATAAATTGACAGAAAAGCTAATATATTGACCGTTTCATAAGAGAGAAAAACTGATTTTAGTGATTTTTTCACAAAAATCAATGTATAGAATGGGCGCTTTAAAAAGCCTATAAAAATGTTATTTGATAGGCAAATCATATTTTAAAAACATATTCTGAAACCCAAGTATCATATTATTAGTTCACATTAGTAAAAAAAAATCCAACATTATTGTTATTGTTTTTAAAATGATAAAACAGACTCATTATATATATATAATCTGCTGCAATTCTGAATTGCGCAACATGTGATATTTTCCTACGCCAAAAATATAGTCCTTGTTCCATACTAAACATTGATTACATTTTTCTATGCCAAGTTGTATGATAGTAAAAAGGAAAGAAAAATATACTATTTTAATTTCCTTTCATCTTGATTTAATGAACAATTAATCAAATTTACGTTTGACAAGTCGAAAACCAGAAAAGACTCCTTCCTTAATTTGACAAAATAATTTTTACCTCTAGTATATTCATCCTGATTTTTGTCCACCTCCAACTTCTTCCTTTTTCATGTTTTCCCATGACAATGCTTGTTTGAACTTCTTTCTAAAATATTAATACAAACTTAAATACATAAAATCATTAGAGTTTTTAAATACACGATAAAAAATATAATTTATAAATGTAAGCGGAAAACAATTAACGTATACAGGTAAATATTTTTTTATGCAAATAAGCTTGAATCATTTGGGTGAAATGATATTCTAAAGTACACTTACACATAGTTTCACATAGTCCCCAGAAAAGTGTGTGTGCATGCATTGGGGGGGGGGGGGGGGGCAACTCCTTGATAATTCACTTTTTATATGAAAATTTAAGAAAAATCTTTGCTGCAACAAAAAAAAAAGGGGGGGGGGGGTAACTGGATACATGCCTGTATTAATCCTTATCTAAATTGAATTACCTTAATATGTCACTAAATTAGCAACCACATTGCAACTGTCTTTGAACTCCGCGAAGAACTTTTGGATCCTTGATCATTCATTACAAAATCTTCAGGCTACATCAAAACAGATCTTTGAAACTTCTGTATTATATCCATTTGCTACAAAATATAATACATGCATTAGATAATTAGATATATCAAAATTTTACACTTACTTACTAAGAAATACAAATGTACATGTAGGTGTCATGCAACAGATTATCATTAATGATCCTGAACACCCAGTGACTTCTACTTTTAATGAACTATGTCATAGAAATCCATACCTTTGAGTTATTTATTAGGTTGGATTTGTATGGAAAAAAATTTCCCAGCGGTGTCGATGACCCTTAAAAAATGTTTAAATTGTGAAATGCAATGGTATGTGTACTTACATAATGATTTTATCAATTCAAAGAGACATCTGTCATTGACTGTGTTACCTAGTTGGTGTCCTCTCCCAGGGATATGTCAAGCAGCCAATGCATGCCTATAAAAAAATTTCAATCACCATGCAATAAGAATACAACTTAATAGAGGCAATTCAATAATCATTTCACTTAGTTGCAATGGAAGACCTACTCGTTACTTTGCATAGGCTTTGCTCTAGTTTTTCTCTACTTTCAAATATTTCAGTTTTCAAATGCGTCTTATCCAACACATCGTCGGTGACCCACGTATGATTCACATCGATTCTCTCCATCATCACCCGTGGGTCACCAGGAAAAAAACAGTGTGCTTTTAATTATATATGCAAAAACTCTTTGACCTTTATCTTATCCAATGAAATCTCCCTTTACATTTATCGATGCTCTTCTGTATTGGGAGATACGTTAGTCGATACACATGGGAGGTCAATGGCGGAAAAAGGTACCGAGAAAATATGCGGCTTATGTAGAAATACAATTAAAGATAAAAAATCGTATAGATTAGTGTCAACACATGAAGATTTCTCAAGGATATTCAAAGAACTCAGTTTAAATGTTAAAAATTATGTTTGCAAATTTTGTGTAAATAAACTTAATAGACTCGTGAGGATCGACGACGATATCAAAACAAGATTGACAAAACTGTACGAGAAGAGAAACGAACTATTTTCAGAAATAAAGGAAACTGTTATAAGTAAAGCGCATTTACGTACACCTGTTAGCAACAAACGAGAAAGGCAAAAGAACACACCAACACCACGGAAGCCAAAGATCAGACGATTGTTGCCATTCAATTCCCCTGAGGTTAGGGCTGCACCAATTGATAAACCTCCTGCAGAGCGGTCTATTTTACCGCATGAAAAAGAGCCGTGGATCAAACGTTTGGATCAATCTAGCACAAATGATGCCTCTACGCAAACAAAGACTTACCATGAGAAAGACTTTGATGTCAAAGTAAGTTCAATTATATTACTTACAAATAAGGAAAACAAAAAAATTGCACACACTAACATTATGTACATGTAACATATTTAACAGTTTTTATTTAGGCTTCAGGTTATATGCGCGAATTCAGAAATTTTTCCAGGGGGGGGGGGGATGTCCAAAGGATAATACTGTGTTAGCCGGGTAGGGGGTGTGGTGGTCTGAGGCATATTTGCGACAATTTTGCTGTATTAATTAAATAAATTTTTATTTTCCAGGGGTTGGGGGTCGCCCCCCTCCCCTCTAAGTCTGCACATGAGGTTTTCTGTTTCAGTCTAAAGACAAAGAAAATAAGCACCACCTTCAAATTTACCTGGTCAGTGTAACCCTGTCAATCAACTGAATTGATTGAGGCCCCAGATTGGATTATAGAAAATGATTGACATTTGTTTAATCGTCCTATGTATACCATGTCTAGTGCTCATGACAATCATGCAATTAACTTATGTCTTTTGATGCTTAATGTGACGCCATGTCTTTTAGCACTATGACAAGAAAAAACTAGTGTTTGACAGAGACTAATTTTTCTGCTATTGAAAATAGTAATTAAAAATTTACTTGTACTTGGTTATGTACAATACCAAACACGCTGATTACCAGCAGTCTGTCAAATTCACATGACGCCGATCATCCATGAAAACGTCCTTTTATTAATAAAGATCTTGAGAATATAGAGAACATAGAATTAAATTGAATCAAATATTGCATCCACGATTTATAACCTTAGTTATCATATTTCTTTGAAAATATCATCACGAGCCGAAACCAGAAAGGGAACAAGTACAGACAACTCTGGTACATGCGTAGCTTGTGCACTTTAGCAGCTGATCCCCAAAGTAATACAAACATATGCTTATCACTATTGAGTTGTAAAAGTCAAAAAGGTTAATATAAAAAGATTTGGCCTCCATTTGCTGATTTGACTCCCATTTGGTGGTCAATCGCCCATGTGATACATGTACTTCTAATATGAATTTATCTACCTAATGGTGGTTTAACTTTTTTTCATCTCAAATTACATATTTTTGGGCATTATGTCAAATAATAGGACAAGTAATTTGGCAAGTTAATTTTGAAATATTACATTAAATATTCTCTTTTTAACAAATTATTTGTGTGGGTTTATTGAACATGCATTTAAAAATATGATCACATGACATGGATTGCATGCAGGAGGTCGTTATAAATCAATGTGTCTGTGTTTGTTCATACGACTGATTTTTTTCGGAATAGGACATAATCTCAGTTATTTTGACTTCTACTTTCAATTTCATCATATGGAAATTTCCGAAAAATGAAATACATAGAAGAAAAAATACAAAACAAAGATCTTCACAGACAGACATACCAAATGGGGGTTGAGTGGGCCGGGGGTCAAACCTGATAAATGGATTTTTCGAAAACTTGGGAAAATGGTTAAGGACGTCAAATAGAAAGATTACAATTTAAGTAACACATATGTCTTTAATTTTTTTAATTATTCTTAGTAACTTGTTATTTTGAATTTAAATTGTTGATTTAAAAGTTTAAAATTTTTAAATAGGTGTATTTTAAAAGTGAGAGCACATGGCTTAGTGGTCATGGGCGTTAGGCCAGTAACCGAAAGGTTGCTGGTTCAAACCCCGCTGTGGTCAATTGATGTTGTGTGTTGTGCACTTAGACAAGGCACTTTATATACATTGCCACCCAGCTGAAATTGGGTACCAGCTTACGCTGGGGGTTAACCTGCGATTGACTGGTGTCCCATTCAGGGGGAGTCCAATGACTCTCATCCGCTTAGCACCACGGAAACCTGGGATAAGCACCGGCCTTATGTGCCTTCATGGCACGGAGAAGGATTTAATTAACTAACTTATTTTAAAAGTGAACAATTTTTTTTAAGTACATGTTTATTGATATATTTGGCCAAATTAATAAAATATCCATGTTCCTCACTTTCACTAATTTGGGGTTGGCTGCCATTCAATCCGCTTGCGGTGTACCTATATTCTGTCTAAAACTATAGTTTTTCGATGAACCTTTCAGTTATTGAATCTTTGAATTTTTGGTGCTACACAAAACAATGAAGCCCATGTGTGATATCTCCATTCTGTGGAGTGGTTACATATAAAGTAAAATTGACTATTTTTTTTTCAGATCATGGCAAAGTATGGAAGTAGTCATAGATCATCAATAATTTCTGATCCCACCCAGCAAGCAATATGTAAAGCTATGCTTAATGGTAGGACAAGTTTTGTACACCATATAATGAAGTCAGACCAGTACAAACAAGCTGTGTTGCAAGAAGTGTGTAAGCACATACACAAAGAAATATGTGAAATTTGCAGAAAAGAAGAAAATCAACTTCACTATCATACAGAAATTGCAGACTGGGAGAGTCTTTTGCATTATTTAAAGGGAAAAGCCCCTGTCACTGTTAGGCTCTTACAAAGTGTTTTATTGAAAGATGCATCAGAACAAGAAGTGAAAGGTCATAAGGTTATAAGCCTTTGCACAGGATTTTCAGTCTTTTTGTATAGCAGAAACCACACTCTATCAAGACTGCAATACACAATTGGACTGCTGTTGGATCAATGTGGAGCCACAAAAGAGGTAGGTTGATTATTTGGATAGTTTTATTTTTCATCTTACATGTATTGAAGGAAAACAAAATATTAATTTCTATCTCTTTAATTACTGTTGTTTCAGTGTTTGATATTGTACATAGATTGAATTTTTATTTTTTATATAGGCTATATCTATATTGCATGACCTAGGATTCTCGGTTTCACCAAGTGCATTGCATAGGAAAAAAAGAGACATAGTTCTGAAACAAGAGGAGAGAATTGACAATACAGTTGCAAGATATGTGTCCGAGAGGCGAGATGTTATGACTTGTGAGAAAATCATAAAGGACAATGAAGACACAACCTATCAGCTGACTGAAAAAGTGGAAGGTCCAATTCAAAGTCCTAGAATACCAGTATGCAACATGCACTGTACTTTGTTATCAAATGGGTGTGGTGCACAACTGAATGCTTTTACAACTTTAGAGCTTTGGGATTGCTCCAGAACAGCTTTTTCAAGTACAAAGCTTTCAAGTGAAGTTACTTTTTCAATGAATTACAGAAACATGCACACTACTAGTGCCATGCAAAAACCAGAGACTGTAGTTTTTGATACAAGAGTGAACAAGGCGTCCAACACAGAGACACTTAACTCATCAGGAAATCAAGAAAACCTTGTGGCATATTTAAAGAAGAAGATGTTAAGAAGAAAAGACAATCCATGCATACCCATTGAAATTCTGGGGGACAATGTCGACATTCTCATTACTCCTGCAAATATGACTTCAGACAGACAAAGGAAATCATGGCATTGGTTTCTCCTTCTGGCAACCCAGAAGAGAATAATTGATCAGGAGCTCCCTACAAATAAGCCTGTAGCCGACATAGAAACAATCAGTAGTTGTGTGTTTTTTCCATCTAAAGTGGAAATTCTTGATTTTCAAAGAAATATTCAATTTCATGTTGCCAGAATCTTATCAAATTTTATTGGAGAACTCAAATCATTCGAAAAACTTCTTCCAAACTATATACCACACCCACAAATTGAAAAAACGTCCCAGAAATCTGTGTTTATAAACTGTGACTTAATTGACGAGAGTGAAAATTCTTCCGATGGAATGATTAGAATAATGCAGAGAGTTCACTCTCTAGCTGTGCCATTCATTGACGGAACCGTTGAAAAAGTAGTTCTAGGAGGTGATGTTTTGACAAACGAACGTGCTATGAGTGCACAACAAGCGATGAGAAACAATGAGTCAAGCTATGAAAAGCTTCTTGGTGTAATACATAGACCTGAGGGACTGCACAGACAGATGAATTTTCTGATGGTATCATGGGTTGTAGTTGGTTATCTTTGTGAGTTTTGTTTTGTTCTTTCATCAGTTTGTATAAAGTTTTGCATGTTAAGAGAAATTTCAATTTCAAATCTTATCATACATCATGATTTCATAAATTTTAATTTGCAATGCAAAAATTTTCATGCAAGACTTTATTAAATGTTTCATATTTTTTAGTTCTTTATTCTAGCTTGCAAGTTGGTTCAAATCATTGTATCTCAAAATTTTTCTTTCCAAAAAAAGGTTGGATAAACAAATATATTAAAGATAAATTCTAATTATAACTCACCAGAACATAAATAATATCAAATATCTAGCATTTTGAATAAGCTCTTCAATTTAGGTATTGCTTGTTTTTAAAAATCTTATGGGCATACTCATTTAATATTTTATTTTTCATAGAATGATAATTTAAAAGAGAAAATTTTTTTGGAGGGGAGAGGTATGAGATCAACAACTAGATTTGGCCAAGTACATGAATTAACTATGGTATTTGTTATTGTCATTGTTTGTGTTTACACATTTTTATTCCATTGTGTTTAGAGATGTTTCACCATTGAAGTTTGAAGGTTACAGTTTTTGGTTTACTAATTTCTTGGGTAAGTCAATTTGTTTTGGCAAACATCAGGTATCAAAATGTTTATGTAAAAAACATGTTGATTAATTTATTTATTTTTTGGAAACATAGAACTAGGTAACGATTAAGTTAAAATTTTTGTATCAATCATATATTACAAATATTACACTTGAGTAAGCAATTTAACAGTATAGTGTTGAAAATCAATATGTGTCAGCATGTCAAGTTTAGATATTTTCAATTTACTTCAGAGTGTATATCAAGAGTTTTACAAAGAAGAAAGCAGCAGCGATGGGGGCAGTCTCTATCAACTTAGAAACCTAATCAACAGGAGAAATGTATCTGGAGCAGAGCAGGTCACTAAAGATTTCAGGTAATAGATATGTTTGTATTATCTTTATGTTTAAAAACATAATTTTTCCATTTTATGTTTGCTTAGATACTTTTATGTTGGCCAAACAAGATTATGTGCAATTTGTCCAGCTATAAGCAAGATACAAAGCTCAAAGGATTTCCTTTATTACCTATTTAGGTCACACATGAACTTTGTGGTGGATGCAATGAGTGGATATGTGGTTGCAGCATTTATGAGCCTACACAGCATGAATGATATGGATGACAAACCTGGCAGCTTTCCATTATTCTCCCTCATGAATGAAAATCAGAAAACAGACTGGTTATATGATCAAGCCGATTTAGTAATGGATGTACTAGGAGTTAAAGATACAGCATATATAGATGAGCTAAACGAAAACATCAAGCAGTTAGATATAGACTGTAATAAACTTTGTGAAATGAAGAGTGCAACTGGTTTTCAGTGTGCATTGTGTGACAAACACTATGTAACAGAGGGCCACTTCAGGAATCATCTTAAAAAGAAGCATCAATGGCAGTTCCATGAGAGTACTTTGACAAAAAGATCCGACAGTGTTGTATCAAGTTTTATAAGGATGGCTCTATTGCTAGTCGACAGTTGTGATGCCTACAGGATGGGAGACGGTGAACGTTGTCTTCGGAATGCTAAATTTGAATGGATGTATGCAGGTGCGCTTGGACATACTAAATATAAGTTGTGGCTGTGGAGATATATTGCCTACATTGTTGCGATACTCAGCCCAAAAGAAAGTTTCGAATATAAATGGAACATATGCCAGAATTTGATGGGAGGAGTGGACCAAAATATACCGAATGATAACTGTGTGGAACTACAGATCAAAAAGATAAAATCTCAGCTGAACACACAGGGTTCAAACAAGTCTTTCAATTCTGCCAAGGTAGTTACAATGTCCACACAAGTTATTGATAATATGAAACAAAAACTTATGCAAGTAAACAATACAGTGAGAGCTGGGAGGAAAAGACCACAGGTGGACAAATCTGTGGATATCGGTCGAATTGCAGAATGTGTACTCAAAAATGGACACGGTGTTGTAAAGGATTGGCCATCGTTCAGTAAATTTAAAGACCCAATATCCAAGCTTGATCCTAAATCCTTGCATCAGTGGATGGGCACGCAGAAGAAAATTGCTTCTAAATCGCTGCAGTGAAATGTTAACATTGGTCCTTTTTCACCTAGACTCTCTTGTATGTTTTGACTGAATATACATGTCCATATGTTATGTGTTACACACAATATCAATATTACAAAACTTATTGCATTGCAGTATCTTATTATCAATTATGTGATATGAATCAGAACTATTTCATTGATACACATATCTGACTGTATGAATATGTTGCAGTGATTTTCAAATTAACTTATAATTTATAAGGATTAAAATCTCTAATCCTTCGTAAAGTTGCAATGTTTACTTTGACCAATAAGTATGACCTTGTCCTTTATGCTAAAGAAAATAAACCAATTAAATTTTATGTTGTTGCTTTGAATGGGTTAATACATTTGCAATTCCTCTTGGGTAATTTCTATACCATGTACCAGGTAATGAAATACATGTACTAGAAACTCTTCCAACAAAAGATATTTCAGTTGGAAAAAATCTGGTAATCCCTCATTTAATTTTGAAAAAAAAATGCATGCAAGTGTATTAAAATATTTTACTACATGTACTTTTATTAGGACGAAAAGATATCGCACAAAAAAAAATTAATTTGAAATTTCATCGCTCCCAGTTATTTTTTTCCATCTGGAATAGCCTTTAGCCTCTTGAGTAATTTTCAATGTAAAACAAGTTGCATTGGATAAAGTAAAGAAATAAATCTGGCTAATACAGGAAAAAATGTATGGAAGGGTTAGAAGGCACTTTTTATATGTTTTTTTTTTAAGGTAGGGTAGGGGAAATATCTAAATGTGAAGGTGGGGTAAAATGGAAAGTGCCTGTCCCTTTACATTTATTCTTGGAATAGCCACATTTATTCTTGAAATAGTCAAGAATAAAAACTAGAAACATTGTTTCATTCAGCTAAATCCTTCCATGATTTCTAGTTCATCTGTTATAAGTTGAAACAGGAATAGACATTAACAGTTACTAAATGCAAGTGTTTAGAATTATTAAAGCACGAGTATACTGTGTAGCAAAAAATATATTTAAAAAATCCAGTTCACCCCTATCCATAAAAAAAGTAAGGGTTTTTCTTTCAGAGGAATGTGCCCCCCCCCCCCCCTATCCTTCCTCTAAAAATTTTTAGCAACTTAATTTTTGAAAAGCCATTTAGAATTAATGTCTATCCCACTAAAAACAAGTTGTGAAATCAATGTTCAAGTGATAAAGAACAAGATTTAAATGGTTTATATTACATGTACATTGTTTTAAATTTTATAACAGTGAAACATTGGAAAAAAGCTTTCTTACTCCAACTCTGGATATGTATCATCTATATCAAGTACATCATCACTTTCTAAGTCTGTGCTATCTGACATGCAAGAGTTGTCATCACTAGAAACATCATCACTTTGAAATAAAAAATATGGATGTTGATACAGTTCACAACAGTCACCACTGCAATTACAATTTTGGGAACATATATCACAACATAAATGTTTTACAAGTTCTACATTAGGAAGCGAATCATATGATTCCAATATTTGAAGTCTACGACACTTATCTTTATTTTCAATATATGTCTTCATGTCAGCTTCAAGTTTATGAGTATGTCTACTATTATAAAGAAGCAGATGTAAGGACTGACTACCATCACGGCCAGCACGACCAAGCTGCTGAACAAAGCTATCCATATCTTTAGGAGGACTATAATGTACAACATTGTTTACTCCTTTGTAATTCACTCCCATACCTGCAGCACTAGTAGCAATTAAAACTCTAATATTTCCATTATCATCATTCATGTCCTCTCTAATTGTTTCCTTAACATTTTCAGATGTACATGAATGAAACATATTAACAAATTCCATTACAGAGTTGTCTAACACCATTAAAAATGCAGTGTATATGTCTGCACAAATTTTTATGCTTGAACAAAAAATAAGTGTTCTTGGACAGTCTTTTTTTCTCGTAGATAAATCATGTGTCAACCAGCCAAATGTTTCATCGATGGGCACAGTGTTTTTTAACTTTTGAACAAATAACTTTATGTTCTCTCTATCAGGACTGTCAATAATGTCCACACAGTTGTTTAAAGCCAGTCGCTTCTTAATCACTTTTCTTGCCTCCTTGCTAGCAGTGGCTGTAATCACTAGGGCTGGACAACTTATCAATGACCTGATCTCACCTGTCCGTGAAAACCATTCCCTGAAAGCTTGTCCATGTTTTGTATTTTCACCCCTAAAAATAAATTAATAAAAAAAAGTAAATACCTCTCTTAAGTTAAAAGTATGGTACATGTACCAGTAATACAAATCCTACACACATTCAATTTTTTATCTTTAATTTTTGAAACTTGGGCCAAAATAATGAAGCACTCTGAGACCACTGCATGAGCAGTATATATTCCCTACCGGAATCCCCCATTCCTCCCATTTCTTACTATTTATTAGTCCCCTACAGGTTTCACCGGAGCCTTCCACGCTTTTTTCCTCTAAGCGTTTAAGGAATAAATTAAACTTCCTATGTAGGTTCAAGTTGTCAAACTACAGAACAACTTTTGTTTCGTTAGATCGACAGATGATATCCGAGAAAAATAATTATTTACATACCATATTATGGGGATCAAAATATAAGAAACAATAAGATATCCACCTAAGTTATTGCCACAGATTTCCTTGGCAAAATAATACTGTTTGCATTCATATAATTTAATAAGTAATTAGTATAAATTAATTTGGCCGAGGTGTCAACATCTTGGTGTTGCCAAGGTGGCAACACTCATTGGCCGAAGTGTCTGTCTGCCAATCAATATCCCCCTTCAAAAAACACCTCTCCCTCTTTTGAATTTGTTATGCCATTGCCCTTTCAACATAACTTGTAATAACTACTGTTTAATATTTTTATATACTTACCAATGAACAAGAGTGTGGGCTTCATCCACAACGAATAATCCAAAGGATTTGGATCCTGACAACATATCCCGCCATTTATCGTTCTGCAGTATAGCTTCTGGTGACGGAAAGACAAATTGGTATTTACCGTCGAGTATCGAGGCATCCTCAGACTTGTCTTTGCCAATGAATGTGGCGGTAAACCCCTTTGATGCTAAAAGATCCGTCTGTTCCTTCATAATGGACAAGAGGGGACTGATAATAAGAACTTGTGGTTGCACATCCAATGAATTGCTATATTCATAAAAAATAGGGAAGGCCATGTAGCACAAAGACTTCCCACCACCTGTCCTAAGAGAAAGGAACACATCCTTCTTTGCCAAAAGACTGTCGATAGCTTTTTCTTGTTCTGCGCTTAATTTCTCTACTTCAAATATTTCCTGCAATGTTGTTATGCTGGGCGCCGCCATTGTTACTGTACTTCCAAATATCGTCAGTAAGGCGTTCAGTGATTGGTTTGATATTTTCAGACTCTCCGAGTAAAAACTTGCTCGGGTGCAATTTGATTGGTTTATTAGGTTCATGCATAATTCATGAGAATCACGCGAACTAACTTCGAGACAACCACGGGTTTGAGGAAACTTGTGGACTCAAAACCGTGGTTTGCGACGATGTATCCAACATCGACATATATTTTATGGGTTTAAATAAGTATTGGTTCTTCTATATTAACTAAACCAAATAGCTGCTTAGTTGTATTCTCTGGGGAAACATCATTTTTATCGTCATTAATTCAATCCGAATTTTCCCGGAGAACACAGTTACAGCTCCGTGCTACATGTTTACTCTTTTGACATCGGTAATTGTACGATATAATTTTCAAATGCAAGTAAATCAAAACGAATGCTTGACAATTATTACCTCTGCTAAATCCATCCTGCAGTTCGATCTTCTGCCTCCGTGACGTAAAAATGTGACGTATATTTTGTCATCGACAAAACTAAAACCGATTTCGTATTAATTCCGGATTCGTTATCGAATTAATTCTAAGAAGACACGTGGCTTCTGTTAATGAAACAACTTTATTTATGCATAGTTTAAACCAATAAACACGCACAGTAGCAAGGCTTTTCTTCACACATGTTCACATGCATTCATTTCAGAGACATGAGTGATAAAGCAACATCAGACATGTACATGCAGATCATGCGCGGATCCAGAATTTTTTTTCCGGGGGGGGGGGGGGGGGGTAGGGGGTCCGAAGGATAATTGTGTTTGCCCGGGGAGGGGGGGGGGGTGGATCCGAGGCATATTTGCGATAATTTTACTGTGTAAATTTCATAAACTTTCATTTTCCGGGGGGGGGGGGGGGATCCCTCCGACCCCCCCCCCCCCCCCCCGCCCATTAGATCCGCGCATGCAAATAATTTTAATGATTAAGTTATTCAAATGCATGCCTTCAGTTCACACATATGTAAAACATATATATTATTAACGCACGTGTAACATGGTTTTTAGAACTCATGTTAACCATGTGTTTATTAACATATGTGTAACATGTGGTTGAGATCTACATATGTAAAACATGTGATTCACATATGTTTAACATATGTAAAATCTAACGTATGTTAAACATATGTGATGTTGAACGTATGTTATCACACGTATGTTAACCATGCGTTTCTCAACATATGTTTAACGTACGGTTTAACTTCACATGTGTGTAACGTATGTTTAACGTATGTTGTACGTGTGTTAAGTTCAAACATATGTGAAACGTATGTGGCACAATTAGCTGTGTACCTTATATAATGTTAATGACAACATAACACAGACAATAAAAACTGTTTTAGGCAATCAATGGTTTGGAGCTCCTATTAGTCAGTTTTTTGTAAAACTCGATCAAAAATGGGTACAATTTAGGAAATTGATAGAGGAAATTCGGACTAAATTAAACTTAAAATATGAGCTTAAAACGATTCATTCAAATATAAAATTAGTAAAGCTATTCGTATTTTATGATTTCCCAACCTACAAATTGTTTTATTATTTTTAATGATTAAAAAATAAAGAAAACCTTGAAAATGGTGGACAATTTTGACAAGTTTTAACAATTTTTTCAAAAAACATTTAGAGGTCACTAGCAGAAAAAGTGGGTCATTGCCCTACTAGTGATTTGAAAGTGAAAACTAGCACCACAATAGTGGGGCTACAATGAACAATAAGTAGTTTTTTGTTCCTATTAGTGGATTTTTTTTCGCCCCTGAGTAAACGTAATCCTTAAGCAATCTTATGAAAATTTCACGAAGTAGTTGAGTTATGGTTAATTCATTATCGTCTCTTCATTTTGTATATGGACATTGATGGTAACCTAACAACAAAACTTTATGATAAACGCAATTACTTAAATTTTTCTATAGTCAACTTCTCTTGCTTATGTAGCAATATACCTTCATCACCTGCATATGGTGTGTTTGTTTCTCAGTTGATTCGATACGCAAGGGCCTGCTCTTCTTATGAACAGTTTTTAAGACGAAGCAAGCTACTGACAAACAAGTTGATAAAACAGGACTATCAACAGTCTCACTTGAAGTCATCTTTTCGCAAGTTTTATGATCGCATGATGACTGACGTTTTTCATACTAATTGTTAGATCATTATTTAATCACCCAATTGTGTACGGACTTTTCCGATTTTTTTCCCGATTACGACAAAGAGCACACGGCGGGTGCTCACTCAGCCTAGGCACCTGATCCTACCTCTATCTTTCTAGAGGTCCGTGTTGCTCTGCTTTGAATTTGTATTTCGTTTGATGGATTTTGGAGATGGTTCACGGTTTGTTATTGTCATTTTTTCATAAAAAGGTGGAAACCAGTAGTTTATTTTTTATAACGTTTAATTGAGTTTTCTATCATCATTAATGATTTCGAAAGCAATCTAGAATAATTATTGTTTATTTTTTGCATAGGGTTTATGAGTATTGGGAATTATATTGCCATGTCATTTCTTTATTAAAATAAATAGAGATGATTTATAACTTCACTATATTATTGATACCCTTTTAGAGAGAATAAAAATCATGTACTTGTACCCGTGGTAGTTGAAAGGAATTTACAAGCTTCAATGTTTCCAACCCGAAAATATAAAACGAAAATTGCTACGAGAAATGAATCAACATGATTATTTCTTATCATCCAAAATGCCATTTGAAGACCGCAAGGGGAGTAATAGATAAATAGACAAGAATATTTTAAATTAAATTGAATTATAAGCAAAGATATAGATAATACATCGATATCTTATGATTAATTTTACTCAACTGTTCGTTTTTTCCCTTATCTACTATCAGTGGGATTCTGCCAGGCCTTGCAGGTGTCATGTGCAAGCTATGTAATTTCACCCATTTCTCAGTCATCCTTTGGACTATTACGTAATCTTAAAATTTTTCAGGGTGGATTTCTACTCAATGGCATTCTTTCAGCAAATCAAAATAAGCTATATGGTCACGTGTTCTGATGCTGTCTGTAACTGACCAGTTAGCGTGGGGTCATTCCCACCTTACCATTGCTGTTGAAAGCAACAACATTTTTGATACACCCACCTCCACCCTAAATTTACCAACGTAACTTACATGTACCTGTGTATATGTATAAATGGCAATTGTAATTTGTTTGTCTTTTTTTAGCACTGATTTTTATTTTTTTGTAGTGCCACCTTTTAGTTGTTACTTATTGTGCTGCATAATAGTTTGACATATATTTTTTTTCTGTAAGTTCAGGCGATCAGCATATAGATATGTCACTTTAGTAATTTGTATAAATAGCCTGGAGTCTGATCCATAATTTGATATTACTTCGTATTATTTTCGACATTGCAACAAATGACACATGGGTGTTTGATTCATTTTTTTTAACTGGGCAAAAATCTAGCTGCCATTAATGTGTGGGGCAGCATGTGAGGAAACATACATTTCTTTTGTGCATAATGCATAAAATCACCGTAATAATATTTCAGTCTATCAATACGTCGAAATACAATTGCAAAGATGTCAACTTAATGCTGGCCAAAAGATCTGGAAAGGTGAAGTAATAATATAACTATACCATTCATTCACCTTTCAGTCGCTCTAAGTTGACTAATCGGCAGAGTTGCATCCTTTGTTATTTTTCAAGTTTTCTAATTCTTTGTAATCCTTTCGTTGATTTAATCATTCTATCAATGTGTTTAGTAAGTAGCACAGTGGACAATGTATCAATCTTCGCTTCTCACCGCTGCGACCTGAGATCAGTACTCTTGATAGACAGTGGTTTTATGTGATATGGTATAGTGGTCGCCCTCTTAGTCACGAGGAGTTTTCTCCGGGTACTTCGGCTTTCTACCACATCAATAACCCCCTTGCGCTAACGTCTGTGCAAACGAGAGAGAATTAATCGTTCTTTAATGAATAAATTTCAGTTTATATTCTACTAAAATTTGTACAGATATCTTAAGCTGCCCATTATATGTATCAAATAAATTAAAACAAAAATTAATCGTGCTCTGTTGTCGCTAAGTTTCATCTAAAAGCCACCTGCAATGAATTATTTATTTATGATAACATACATTTACTTTACTAGTATGCAATGATTTTTGTCATTTGTTAATTGCTAATGAATGGCATTGTAATAAACAGTATTGGACAAACGGAAAAAATCTTTTCGATTATAGAAACATTGGATTAAAAAACAAGTTAAAACTGCAATAAAAATCATTATCAATTACCCTGTTTTCGGCGTACATTTACACTCCTTTCTAACGAAATCTTTTCATCAAACACCTCTAATAACGGTCTAATAAAAAGAAAAGATTATTTATATAATACTTTTAACATGTAAAGAATTTTCTTCTTCATTTAAATTTGTATTGTATTTTGCCTTAAAAAATCAAGAGAAAAATATCTGGATAAGATGTGGTGAAGGAAAAATAAGACACCTTTTAATCAAATTTGATTCTAGATAATGATAATTTCAAACAACATGTATTTGATGTATTTGATGATATGCAATTGATATCTTGTGTGATTTAAAAATTGATGATGCCATTTTGAGTAGAAATCAGTCAACCTAATGCTCTCTGAAATTCAGCATTAAGCTTAACAGCACTTTGGAAACCGTGCCTCTTGGCAGCATTGGCCAAATAACAGTCCCCATGAACTGTCGTACATCTTTGACGTCCCGATTTTGGTTTACTTTGACAATTTCCCGCTAAAAATATTGGTTCCTTAAAAAAACAATCACACTTTGGGAAACATTAGGTCTTTCTGCAATGTGGCGTTGCGTTTTGCCTGCTTCTAGCATCCCTACTGCCCTGGATGTTCGGCCCATGCTCATATGCTTACTCATAGCGTCAGATCACCAGTTCCGACCAGAAGGGGTGTACTTGTCTTACGTTCATGAAAGGAAACCTTATTTGATACTTTCGAAACTCCTTTGATCCACTCATTTTTTAACGCTTCGTCCGTTTTGGGGTATTTGTCGCAAAACTAATCAAACAGTTAATACTCCTGTATAGAATCGTATGAATGACAGTTCTTTTTTAACCACTAAAGCCTGGTTGGCACATAAATTCAAACTACGAAAATTTCTTAAGTGTAAAAATATGATCCCTAACTTATTTTGCCCAGTATATTCAAATCGTTGTTCATCTCACTACCGCTAAACAATCATGAACATTTTTATAGAGCTACTCCTCAAATATTCACTAACAGATTAAAATGCTAAGCTGGAGTCTTTCTCCTAAGAGTGCGCACTTAAAACGGAAAACTCATTTGTATTTGTTCAGTAAAAATGTTGAAAGACTAGAAGAACTTATAACTGCAAAAAAATATTGATTTCGCAGATGAAGAAATGCGATCGCCACTGACATACAAAGAAGCAATCAAGGTGAAAAGCTACATGAAATGTAGAAGTGGGCATCCTCTGCTGACCGCTCACACCTGCCGTATGCTCTCAGTCGTAATCGGGGAAACGGAAAAATCCGTAGACCATACGTAAGAATGGAAGTAATACTTGTTAATTGATGATAGATCGTCGATATACCTAAAAGTTAAGTTGAAGGCCACAACGAGTGATTTCTATTTTTCACGAACATATATATACATGTAATATGCAGGCGATGTGTACATATACATGTATCTTTAGTCCAGGTGAGCAGTTAATTCGAAGTGCCTCTTGATTAATGATGAACTCAAGGCAGACAAGCTCATTTTTAAAAAGGTACGGATAATTCTATAGATACCTACATGACTCATTAATTATTAGCTAAGATATTAGCTAAGAAAAATGAAAAAAATGATGTAATACCGGTATTTGAATTTGAGTATTTTATATTATATGCATCTCTAAAATTTTATGTATCTTTAATAAAATTTTTGATTGAAAATATTCGTCATATGAATGGTAAAACACGTTAAAATTTTGCAATCCCCTCCCCCCCCCCCCCCCCCACAGGGGAGGGATATAGCCGTAAGTTCGTCGTAGCCGTGTTCGTTATATACGGCAATTTTCTATAGATTTATATAAGAACTTTGCAAGGACAAACATAAAAATTCGTTTTAGCCGAAATTTTGCTATAGCTATATGCGACACTCCTTGCTCATGGATTTAGAGGGGGGAGGGGGTCCGCCCCCCCCCCACCCCCCCGGAAAATTCCATATAAATTCACACATGCAGTAAAGAGGGAGGGACCGGATCCCATCCCTCGGAAAATTTAATTTTATTGATAATATATAATAAAATCTCCAAAATATGTCTCAGACCCCCCCCCCCCCCTCCCCCCGACAAATATAATTATCTATCGACCCCCCCCCCCCCCCCCCGAAAAAGTTATGGATCAGATCTGTGCAGGCTAAAAATGCTAAAAAGTTCATCGACTTCCTCTGATGTCCTTTTATATACAGCTGAAATTGTCTTTAAACGATAGAGAGCTCCACAATTATGAAAGGCGAGGGCGAAAACGCGAAGATGCGAAGGCGAGAGTGCGAAGTTGCGATGACGAAGGAGTGATAGTAGTATCGCTTCTTCGCCTTCGCAACTTCGCACTCTCGCACCTCGACCTAAAGGCAAAAGTGCGAATGTCGAAATGGCCCCATCGGAACACCATACCTTTAGATCAGTGCTTGGGGCAACTATTTTTTCTGTGAAATAGTCAACCAACAGGTTTTCTAACGAAAAACCAATGAATCTTTAGATTCCTTCCTTGATTTAAATGCCACAAAACAAGGACGACGGGACCTTAAGTAGGATGTGTTAACGCCAAATGCCGTGCACATATGCATAGAGATAATTGAGATAATGTTATTTCAACTTGTATGAATTAAACGTTATGTGATACTATGGATTTTTTTTTAAAAACTCAGATAACAAAAGCAGAAACTCAGCCATTGATTCCAAGAATCATTATACATGAATATCGTATAGATCAGACACGTAAACCGCTCAATACAAGCTCTTAACGACACGGATTCCACTTCAGAGAAAAACTGAAGTTCCACGTCGTAGGATGGATGAAGGCCATCTACAACTTGCCATTAGTTTCTTTTTTGACCCACAGCTTGTGTCATATGGAACTAGAGATCTAAAACTTCAGCATGTTGCTTGTACTGTTATATTTGCTCCCAGTTATTAGACTAAATGATTAATTTTCTTTTAATTGATATTAGCAACAATAATTCTTTCATTTCTACATGTATATGAAAACAAATACATTAAAAAGTTGCCAACTGGATATTTAAGTTACCGTATAAAATGCTCTGTATGCTAGTCGTCACTTGCTATGAAAATACGTTGTCAATTAAATGATTGTATGTCTATAAAGCCAGGCCAGTATCAGTGATCATTACATGTAAAGTTCACAGAACATGATTTCTTTTTCAGAACCTCAAGTAAATATACATGGATGTTATATATATCTTCATTACAAGTACATTCTTTCCCAAGATATCCTCGATTCACAATTTGCTTAATTACTCAAAATTTGTAAATAACACAGGGTTCACACGGGTAACACACGGCTAAAACATGTTATGTCTACGGGAATTTTCTATAGCATCTGACCCGGATGATAACGTTGAAAAAGTGTGCGAGGTGTTCCGAGTGACTTGAGAATGGAGAAAAGATGTCAACATTTCCCATCATGAATCTCCGTGACAGTTTTCGTTTATGTGACTTTTTCCCGAGTGAAAAATGATGATGTGTAAATGAAATCATCTTGTATATTTTCCCTTTCATCAATTTCAATTGCATTTATTTCACAGGTATGTGTATTTTAATTAAAAATCTTCCAAATCTGCTGCATAAATATCTAGGGATAGGATTTACCTACATATTTACCTTTAAACATAAAAAATGTAACTGTAATAATGAGTTATGGTATTAGGAAAATGCTAGCGTTTCTAAAGAACTATATATGATAAGAATTGAATTTGGCCCCCATAATTCGCCATTTTTTAAGTGTTTCGGGTACAATAAAATGTTAACTAATTTTTTAGAAGAGAGGGAAATATAGAGCGCATGCTTGAACAAGGAAAATTTTTTGGTCACTTATTAGTCTTGGCTAGATACATCTCTGGTTAAAATATTTTATTTGTTCAAGAATGTGCTCTATGTTTTCGGAAGGAAAAACTGCTTGAAAACAAGCTGTTTTACGCTAAAAATGCAAAAATGGCGGGAAAAGGTTGTCTTTACAATTCTAAATTGTGGGCACTTGAACCAAAATGAATATTATGTAAACACATCATATACATATCTTTACTAAGAAAACAAAAAATTATAGTGAAATGATGATGTTCATTTTAGGGGGCCAGTTTAGGCCCTTATCATATATAGTCCTTTCTTACTCTGTCCTAAGTTTCTGCTCCCCCCCCCCCCCCCCCATTTTGCTTAATATTTTGATAATATATTCTTTCGCTTGCTTGTTCTCTCTCTCTCTCTCTCTCTCTCTCTCTCTCTCTCTCTCTCTCTCTCTCTCTCTCTCTCTCTCTCTCTCTCTCTAATACATGTTTACTTTGCATGTATAAAATTGTATACTCCCAATATGTTAATTTTATCAACCATGGATGCTTTAGGAATGTTTACAGCATGTCTTAAAATATTATAATAAGCATTAACAAGTTTTATCAATGAAATCTTTAAAAGAAATCACATCTAAGCAAACTCTACATAATGTTCCCCATCCAAGTTGTATGATAATTAGGGTCTTCCGTTTCCAACGGAAGACCTTGTACTGATTCTGATGGTTCTCCTTCATTAGTATTATTCTTCTTCTAGAAGTTTTTAAATCCTAAATAACTTATTTGTTTGTCATCCGATTTCGTTCTAATTTTCACGGTATATTGTAAATTGACGGAGGTTTCTAGAGCACAAAAAGAATTGAAATCGCAACTTCCGGTTTTGAGTTATTCCCCTTTTTCTAAAATTTTAGGGGCATTAGTTTCCAGACAAAGGCTCCGAAATGGTCCGTAGCAAATAATTTATAGTTAAAAATCTTTATTATTGACACTTTGAATATTGTCCTCTGATTTTTATCCAATTATTCCACTCGAATGAATCAATCGAAATCTATGTTTTAAAATTAGAAAAAAAATTCTCATGTTTTGGCTTCGTAACTTTTTAGTTTGAAATATTTCCTAAATACATATAGAACAAAAGTTGTGCATAATGTTAAGGGCTTTCATTTGACACCAATGAAAAGGGGCTGGCCCCTTAAATAAAGGGCCAGTAGCCCTTAAAATATTTTGCTTAATAACTAAAAAACGGTTAGGATTTCGATATGGCTGTCGCTGAAAAAGTTGTTTGTTGGGATCTCATAAAGGTCGTTACAATGTTATTTTGTAAGTGATTTGTGTAGTATGAGTGTAAAAAGCTTTACATGTTAACATGTACCTGTTTTCATTTGGCAAGTTAACGAAAGTCTTTGTGCGTAAAACTGGCAGAAAGTTACCACAAAAGTATGATGGTTTATACAGGGGCTTTAATTCATGAGAAAAAAATAGAACACATGCTTTTTTAAAGAAGCTTATCAATAAATCATTGTTGTTTAGTTCTTATGGTGCACAATCCTTAAAGACGAGAATCGGAAAACAAAACATTCCTTTTCTTTTGTAGTAAAACACAAAATACGTATTGAAAAAAAATCCATGCATTACATTTTAGTTATACTGCATGCATTTAAAATTCACCTTGAATCAGAGCTGTGTGCGTATCATTGCGTAAGCTATCCCTCGCCCGCGGCCGAGAAAATCGGTCACCATGGTCGCGGCTGGACTACCTAGCGGTCAGCGGTTATCTAATACACGAGAGTTGCGTCTCTCATCTATGAGTTAATTTAGCTGCGAACTGAAGAATTGTTTCAGTTATGATTACACATAAAGGTTTATTATACAATTGGATAAAACGATAGGGTGTCAAATAAGAAATTGTTCAGTTAATTAATAAAAAAAATTAAGATTAACATATATAGTTAATATGTAAATAAAGACTATTAAGCATATATTCTAACTGTTAACATTTTTATCAATCTGCAAGCATTTTGAACCGACCTATAGACCCCTGACTTTCTGTACACAATTACGTTACTGATCCTTCCGACATTGGCCAAGAAGATCCATCGCGTGGGAATTGGCGATCTGCGGTCATCTAAATTACATAATGGTACATAATGCTTCAACAAATTATACCAAAAGGGATTCATGTAACAATCACCTCACCTCCTCTAGATCTGCACATTTGAGCAGTAAATAATTCATGATTTAAATTACGGAAACTTTAATTTCTTGAGATACATATGTGATAGAAAAAAGCAATAAACAAACAAAACGAAAACATGGAACATGCGTCGAGCTTACTTGATGTTCATGTAATATGTAAAAATCCGACCGAATATGTACATGTATCACATTTATTTAGATTTAAATCAAAAAAAAAATCCTAACACCATGCCTGATCTTCCGCCTATTTTTTCACTTTTTTTCAATATACATAAGTAAACTTTTCCCAAAAGATTTACTTTTGATGAATCATCTGATGAGAAGAAAAATTTAACATGAAAATAAGGATTTTTGCAGAAATATTGCATCGACAAGAGAAGTAAAATTCCTTTTCGTAAATAAGGTTATTTTACTTCACGTTAAATAGCGGTGTCTCGATAAATATAAAATAGCGCCATCTAGTGTAAGATTTAGTTTTTCACTTTTGCCTAAATTCTCCCGCTGATCTGGCGAACTAAAGTATTTCCAAAGGCGAGAAAACATATTCACGAGAATCATCTGATACAACGTGATCTTCGCCTAGCTGTAAGTGTTCAGTGTTTAAATAATGCTTAAATAAAATACGGAGTGTCTGTTGTGTGTTTTCGGTGCAATGTTTTGGCGGTTACGCACCTATTGACTTTTCGGCAATGCACCTGAAGAATAAAATACAAGATCGTTAAAGAGATACATGTGTTGAAGTTTGACTTTAATTTATTCTTAGTGTTGTTTTAAAACTATGTTAATTCGTTTTCGGTTTTTTTTACCTACGGTTTCTCGAACGCTGCACAACCTTTCTGAACTGTAACCCCGTTAATGGCGTTGTAGTTAGCAATGATCTCGTCCATTATATCTCACGCTTTTTAAATATATATCTATAACTTGTGTAGGAATTATATCATTATATCGATTGTCAGTAGCCTCTTTTACTGTTTTAAAACTTTTAAAACAGTAGCCTCTTTACTTCTATCATGTTATCCGAAACCCAGAAAAATGCGTCTCAGATTGTCCAGGAGTTGGGGAAATGCCATCAGTTTGATTTATCAATAGGTATAAATTTATTTGAGTAATTTCAAGAATTAATAATTTGTAATATAATATGTATATGGTGTGACTGTTGGGCCAAGCGCAGATATTTTAGTCAGTATGATCTGCCTTTCTACTCAGATCATAAGCTAAACTTAACGTTGCTTGCTCAGTCTACATTATGACGTCGTGTTTCATACGTAAAACATAAAAGTCATGTCTTCAGAAATAGCCTAAAAATAGTAAGTGATTTCGAGAATTTTATATTTTGTCTGTCAATGCTTTACATAAGATAACATTTCATAAGTTGAATATTATCTGTTTATACTTTATTTAGTATCTAAAAAATTGGTTCTTTGATGTTAATGTTTCAATATTTCATCTAAGAATTTGGTAAGACATATGTGAAATTAGTCTTATTTTCTGATTAAAGCATTGTCAACAATTTTAAAATTAAGGGCAACACAGCCCCTTGACCATGGGCTTAGACAGAGAAATATCACTTTGCACTTCCAGTTGCTCTCTCACTTACATGTAGTCCGAAACATTTGTATCAGGGCTGATATATTACTAGCTAGGTACCGGTAAATGATATTAATACTACCGGTAGTTTTATCTCCTGATTTGAGCATTGGTTGAAACTTCTCTTGTTTGCATAGTCCATTATTTTATTAAAGTTACTTTCCATTGAAAACTTGGGAATTTTGTTTAGAGTTAATCGACAATAAAGATAGAAAACCATAAATCATTTAATGAATGTATTGACTTTGTTGAACAAAATGGCGGCCAGTATGGAGGCATCCATGAGCTTGAAGAATTTTTTTTCAGTCCATGGCACCCCTGATTCAATTTCTATTGTCCACTATTTTTCTTACATATACATGTTACTATTTAGCCTCGCTTTGCAAGGCTGGCTTTGCTGAGCTCTCTCTGTACTCATCTTGATTGATGGCAATTTCAATATTTTACAGCTATTAATGCTTGACCAAAAATCTCTCAACAATGTTAATGTAAATCTTGTATTATATTTCACTGAACAAAGAAAGGCCTACACATCATGATTAATATACAATATGTATAAAATTAAAATAAGATTTATAAGCTTATCTGTACAATGCATGCAACTATTTCATTTTCAAGTTAATATCCAGTTGAGCTTAGTATTGTTAAAAAATTAGGTGCCAAGTTTGTTCAATAATAGGGTAGATTAAAAGCATTGTATGTACAAATAAATCAAAAGTGTATGTGATAAACCAAAATCTTAAAAATATGTAAAGTATAAACTACAGACACATGTATGCAGCAAACACTATCATCAGTTTTTACTCTAAATGACTAATTACAAAATAATTCCTGATTCTTTTTATCAATGAATACGTGTGACTTCACAAAAAGTATATCTACATAATATATGCAACGTGTTTCGATATATTCAAAAAGTTTAATATAATATTTTGAAGAAAAAAATGATTATAACATGAAAAAACAATTCCGCAAAGCCAATTGTCTAGATGTAAACATTAATAACATCTTAATGATAAAGATTGTTTTAAAGATTTTGATTAAATACATCGAACAAAAATACAAATACTAGTATTCCATAGCAGAATACAAACTATAAACGCAACCAACGAAAGAATCCCTAAACCAACAAACGAACATCATTCAAAGCATGGCAGACAATGTTCCAGGTTTCAGTTAAGATCAAGCGTTAACGTTTCCGCCGTATGTACATGTATATACATTTTTGTTCTGTTTTTGTTGCTGTGTAATACCAACAGCAACTATGTATTTCTAAAAAGTGTAATATGATCGGTTTACATTTCAATCGACTATTGAGTACACACTTGGTGTATTGCAACTCTTTACGAGGTGATTTCTTTTGCATTTGCCATTAGGATATAAAAAAACCGGGCAACTACCTGTATTATCATCAGACAACAAAATCACACATAAACGATGTTAATCGCTTATATTTGAAATAGATGAAACCGATTTCACTCCTTTTCAGCTTTCCATGGGGAAGATGTCAAAAGAGCAAAAAGAATTACTGAAAGTGTTGGCCAAAGTCACAATCTTCAAGGAGGTTACCAAACAAGATTTTTAAAAAATCCGGAAAAGACGACATTACCTCCCTCAATAAGTGAGACTTCAGGCGTTGAGAGGAAGAAAATGCCAATTAAAGCATACGACAACATGTATTGCTCTAAAGGGAGTAATTAGGACAACGGGTCCAGTGTCTATTCGTCTGACGACAAGAACATTTTTGTTCTTAAAATACAGTCATATTACATTCATGAATGCAAAAAAAATCCGAAAGCCATCTTTAATTTCATCTCATTAGCGATTCATAGTAAAATGCATTGCAGTGTTATATTATTTTGTACCCGTTTGCTTCTTAATAAAGCTAATAAGGTTTTTTTTTATGGTAAACCAATTTCACTTGAAGTATTCCAAACTTACAATAGCCGTTCAAAAAATACACGGACACTGCTATTATCTATTCTTAGAACGTCAAATAGCAATGAAATTGAACAGAAACAGATTTGATTTACAATTGACGAAGTTGTATATAACGTTTAGATAAAGAATTTTTACTTATTTTTTAATCTTGCAAATGTGAACGTGAGGAGCACGCTAAAATGATAATTTAAAAAAAAATTAGAAAATCGAAATGAAATACAATGTTATTCAAAATATGTGTGTGCCAATGTTAGTACGTCCGCCACGTTGCCGAATTCAGTTTCATTGCACTGTGATTACATGAAATGTCCGAAGTAATCGACAAAATTCGATCACAGTTTTAAGTACTTGAAGAAACCCTTTAAGGGCTGAATGTGATAACAATGGTTGTGAATTTGTGTGGATGGTATTTGTTTGTATAAAAAAATAACTTTCCAAATCAAAACTTTAAACTGCCCTCCAGCACTGTTAAAAAATTACGCAGGTGTTAAAATTTTTCTTTCTGTATAGTATAAATATCTGGCCCATACTAAGAGCTAATATCAAAAAGTATCGTATTAGCGCTTCCTTCCCGCTGCGGCACTTGACCATGGGATTGTGGAGAAATATCGTCTGTAGAGACATCCATTGCATGACTGAAATATTGAAATGGTCTGGCATCATAACTGAAACAGTAGGTGTCGTCTGTTCTCTGGCTCATTTCTAAGGAAGCATGTTGTTGAGATGTTGCTTTCTGTGCTGTATATTGCTTGCGTATAGGTGTAACATTTCGAAATGATCTCCAGTTTGATAAGTATGGCCCTTTTATGACAAAGACTATGATAACTGAGACCAAAATGAATGACAAAACAGATAATAGAACAACAACTACGGTTAAGTCTTTCTCGGCAGTGGATTGCACCAGTGACGGAAACTCGTTCTGGTTTGTACCTAAAATTTTAACAATTTCAGTCATTAGTGTTTTTATAGTCTTTATATTTGATACAATATAATTAATCCAAGTAAAAGTAGACAATTATTGTGCATTCTTATGGAAAAAAGGACGTTAACTTTTTTTGAGATTAGTTTTTTGTTTCTAAAGATAACAAAATTATTTGATTTGTTACATACCTGTATAAACGTAACACCCAGTGATGTAATTACAAAATAATTTGGAGCATTGGCATGTCTTTTGACACCCTTTCCCAAAAGTTGGAAATCGGCATTTATCGACACATCTTGAACCAAAATAGCCAATTTTGCACCCAACTGTAAAAAGCAAATAATCAAATTGAGAAAAACAAATGTAGTAGTGACAATGGAAAACTTCCTTTTTCTATCTTATGAACCCTAATACCTTCGAGTGGAGTGTTAATATATTTTTAAAAGTTTTGGCAGTGTCTGTATAAAAAGTTTGCTGTGTGCAAGGAAATATTTGACTTCTTTTTGTTTTCGCCCTTTCTCCCTAGTTGTCAACTGACGAATTTAAGACTGGGCGAATTTCAAACAATTTGTTAATAACTGTGCTAATTATCCCCTCGCTCGACTTGTTGCGAAGGGGGATTAAGCATCGCTGTTGTGCCTGTGTGTATGCATGTGTGTCTACCTCAGCTTGTTAGCAAGATTCAAAGAAAACCCTTGCATGAGTATGTAAACCTGATTTTCCACAAAACAGTTTCATTAGTCTCAGTTACAATTACATGAATTTATATTCCGAAATTATGCATCCCCTACACAATGATTTAATTCTATTTGTAATAAGCAATTTAATTGGCTAAACACAGAAAAATATAATTTACCTTAAATAACCTGGTTAGATATGTAGCTACGCCCCCCCCCCCCAGAACTCAAATTAAAAAAAAAATGTACATGTATACGCTTTTTCTATTAACCTCTTTGCGGATTATGAAGCGTGCAGTTTAAAACCAGGTTATATCGGATAATCTGGGCAAACTTTAAAATCATTCATAAATAATTAATGTCACGAGGGGATGCTCCGCTTAGCGGTGCACTTGATTTAAATAGCATCTGTCTCACAACTGAGTCTGGGCGAGGTCAAGGCGGGGTTAAACCTTTTGAAAGTATAGAAGGACGAAAAACACACGGAGCGAGGGATAATAACCCTGTATACATCCAAATAAACTGTTAACATGCAGACATCAACGCTACAGTTGCAGTGTTACGTAATTTCATATACAGAGTTATACAGGAAAGATAAATCTATGTTTTCTATACTGCGATATTCTTTATTGCAATTTCAGTAACTTTTACAAATGTAAACTTTAATCTTTACGCTATCCTTCTTTTTTTCGAAAACTCAACTTCTACAAAGAAGAAATTATTAAGTCGAGATTATTTTTTCGTAGTTTAAAAAAACAATAAAATACCGTCTGGTGAAAAACACCCTGTGGCAATGTCACAATACTTTTCTTCTTTGCATTCACACAATTTCTGGCACTCCTTTCCGTACGTAGGATATCGGCATATTTTTGAGCAGTTTTGACCCAGATATCCTGGATGGCACTCTGTGTAAGAATTAAAAAATTGATTAATTTTTCCCTTATTTAAAAATCTCTCCTTTTTTCTTCTCTCTCTCTCTCTCTCTCAAATTGATTTATCTTTAGACGCTTCATTTAGAACAATGTTCGTAATCCCCACAATTCATTTAGTGTAGAGTTTGTGTACCAATCGAAATGAATTACATACTATAAAATCGAGCGACAACAACTGTATCCCTGGGAAATAACTCTGGGAAATAACGCTTAAATGCAAGCGCTGTGCTTGACTTGAGTTATACCAAAATTACCTTGAGCATACAGTTTTAATGTGTATTAGTTATTGTTTCAAACATAAACCATACCTTTGCATTTCCAGTCTGTGTTGTCCCAAACTTTGCAGCGGTCAAATCTTTGTAAAATATATGTGAAATTTAGTTTTAAATGAATTGACTTTATATATGAATTTTTTAATCTCATTAAATTATGGTGTTAAAAAATGATATTTTGTCTGGCATAAAGTGATTACATTACCTTTGACTGCTAGCATTTATAAAATAAAAACAAAACAGAAAAACATGAGCGGTATACATGTCTATGGTGTGGCGCCAGATTCTATTGTATGCAGAGTTGGTTTTTTTTTGTCCTTTTATAGTTCACGAAATTATAGACGTTTCCTGTAGTGTGACAATCTTCCACGCCAAGGATTTCCGTTCCTATTCCCTTAAAACGTTTAAATAAAGTTAATATTTATAACTGGCTGTTTTGAATACAGAATTGAAATAATGTAAGAATTAATCATTATTAGTTTTAATCCCAGGGTTGGTTTCACGAAAATATCGTGAGATTTATAATAAAATATAATCATCCTAAGGTACCTCACTATACCTACACTTATACTTTTTGAGACACTACGTCACACGATGGCGATTAAATGTTTTGTTAAACTGTTTATATCGTTCGATTGGGTTGTATATCATCGAAGCTCAGTGGCTAAAGTATTGGGCTTCTGAAGCGCAGATCATGAGTTTGAATCCGCCTGGAGCTTTTATTCACGTTAACTGAATTAAATTTTTGAAAATGTAATTTTTCATTCAAAATTGCACATCTTTTTGCATATTAGACTTTAATACTTCTTATCCATTATGATACGAGGTTTGTCCCAAAAAAGCGTAGACAAGTGGCGTTATTCAGTTAATCGAAGACAAAGGAAGATGAAATTTGTGCCACAAAGGGTTCAAGAAATTTGCATTCAAATAATGTTTTAAAATCAAACATTGTTTGAGAGGAAATTAGTGAAATGAAAGCATGTTAGATCAGAAATTCGACATGCGGCACAATGTCAAAAACAAAAAGTTCAAATCAACATAATGAACTGAAAATTGCGAGGAAAAAAGCTTTTCGAATGAAAAATTCAAATAAAACATACATTGATATTTGATAATAATTCTAAATTTTACTCAGAAAATGTTTTGGCTATAACAAAACTCATTAATATTTTATATCGCGCTTTGTGACAAGTTAAAAAGTTAACTAGTATTAAAATTACGATGTCAGTGTTTAAGGCGGCGCAGCAGTAACGGATACAATTTTGTAAAGACCATGACATAAATCCTAAGCGGCTTTGGAAGTTACTGAAATTAACAAAATCGATTAGAAATGCGTTTTGTGAATAAGTAGTTAAACAACATTAAACATATTTGAACAAGTAAGATGACAATAAGTGGAAAAAAGAAACCCCGAACGATATCAATGGATGTCAAAATGCTGAACGACACATTTCGGCAAGACGGACGTTAGACATCAAGTAATACAGGGCAAGTTTGGAGCCAACAGATCGTTTGTACTTAAAAATATTAAAAAAACAAACAAACAAAAAACTAGAAATATATGTTGAATGTGCACTCAGGGTACATGTTCAAAGATAGTATTTTTTCTAAGACATTTTCGGAAATAAAACGTTAATGTTATCGTAAACGATGTGGAGGGTGTAGCAACAACGTAAAACTTGAAATTTTCGACGTCGCACCTTGCGCCGCCTGACAAAACTTGCTGTTACTAATTATTCATTTTCTCGAGAAAAAAATATGTACAGATTTGAAGTTTTCAGTATTTTTTGCCAAAGGGTCATTGAAGAAAACACAGAATCCTAATGAAATTGCAGTGAACAGATTATAATTTATGTGTCCTGTCTACATTATTTTGGGACAACCCTCGTATCTATCATAATCAAGTAATTTTCTCCTGATTTGAGAAAATATTTCACGGTGTAGTGAGCCACCTTAAGATTGTCATAAGATCTGACTAATGTCACTTTACTTGAAAATGTAAGAAGACGCATTTCATTCTTGCAATGGAGTTTTAAATCACATTTAAATTTGCGTCTAAAAAGAATTTATTTTAGCTGATTAGCACTTATGAATACGCAATGTCACACATAGCTGGGTTTTACAAAACTATCGTTATATATATCAGAAGACATATCTTAAGATTGTCACAAGATCTGACTCTTGACAATCATAAATTCGATCACTTTTTGCAAATTGTAAAAAAAACAAACAACTTTACATTAGCTACGCGGAGACTTTTCTTTAAACAATACACAACTGTGTTTTAAACGATGATCTCTGTAAACGTAATATAATAAATAATTCTTGTTTTCATATGGTAAGCCATAAGGTGTGTATCTTTATTTCTTCTTCTATGTTTCTTGTAGGAATTACTTTAGAGCGAGAAACAACATGTTAGATCATTATTCATAGATTAAGTCAATATTGACACTAATTGTTACTTATTGACACTAATTTGTACTTTTAACTGCTAACAACAACCTATCTTTACAAATTAACAAATCTGTGCAGAAGTTTGTAGAAGAATCTTTGAGATTCAAATAACTTGTCTTTGTGTATATTAATATTTTCTTTGCTTTAAATTTGCAATACAAAATGCAAATTACTAATATACATGACCGTTATCGTTATGTTAAAGGAGAAAACTAGTAAGTTGTTAGAACTTGTTTTTTTATCCTTTTGGGCAATCAATAAAATATGTTTAAAACAAAAGAAAACTTTTCTTTTTGCTTATATTTTTAATTTTTCGATGGTGTATGTTACAAATTAAAGTAAGTTTTGTACTCTAAATTAACTCATTTGTACCAACTTAATATCCTTTACTGACAGTGTTACGGCTTAAAAACTTCTAAAATGAAATAAAAGTTTGTCATATGAGCATGGAACTAGAAATATGTATTTTAGATTATACGTTTTCAACATAGAAAAAAAGTCATTTTTACGAAGTACATGTACATCACAATCTTAGAATAATCGAGCAGTCAAGAATTTGAAGATGGAGACTGCGTTTCTAATGAGCTTAGTCGTGTAAGTATATTACAGGCATTGACCTGTATAAAAACAATGCAAGTCTATGAGAAAACTGACAAAATAAAGCTGTCATTGGTAACCGCAAAAACATTATACGTTTCTTTAAAAAAAAAATCAATTACAATGCGTACTGTTTAGAAAGTTAACTTTTGGATTTTACAGACACATTCAAAACGTTGCAACTTAATCTATGAAATACACGTTGGTATTGACAATTCAATTAAAATAAACCAGAGACAATATATATACACTGATAAGGAAAGCATAAGCTAGTACGAAGTTCACATACCATAAAATGCTACGGATATTGGCTGACTTTGACTTTGATTTATGTAAATTTCCGTTTCTGTTGAACAAAATGGAAAATAGAAATATACAAAACAAATTGATATAAATAGACTTACATGTAATACTTAAACTATCACACTAGTATAATTATTCGATTTACCGCTATTTTTGCGCCTGTACAAATGAAAAAGTAGTAATATCGTAAATGTAACAGGGTATCTTGAATAAAAGTCAGCATGAGTGCATCAAAAGTAGTCCGACAGAAAAATATCTTAAACCAAGTTGTCTGTAGTATTTCTCTACGTTCTTAAGAATGAAAATTATCGATATCCCCTAAGATTTGAATCGTTTTTAAGTAATAAACATCCACTGTATGTCGCCTGTTTATGCAATTAGTCAACACACAGGGGAAACAGAAGACACGTCCAAATACAATATAAATATCGATCCATAATTACATTTGTTGATGTTTTCTACATTGTATTGTACAATGTAATACTAAAACTGAAGAATTTAACTCTGGTTGTAAAGCGGCAATGAAACGAAAATTTTGTTAAATTTATACAACCTGGTTTGCATCTCATAATGCACGCCACAAAGCGCCAACATCAAAAACGTACTAATTTTCGTAACGTTTCGTACGATTTTTTTTTTACAGATAATCATTTTTTAGATTAACTAAAAAGCACTCGATTTGACCAATGAATTGCAAAACATAAATTATAAGGAATAAACATAATATTTACTCATGTTGTGTTTGTAAAACCTGGAATGGAGCAATTTACGCTTTTTATAAATCTGCTTCACGTATTATAAAGCGTCAACTCCCACAAACCCAGTTTATATTCTTACAACGTGTGTAGGCATTGAGTTCTTTTCTTCAATAGCATTACACTGAACGAGAATCACGGAACGCAGAGTTATATGAAGTACCTTGAATGTTATAAAATAAAAATAATATTTCAGGTTTTGTCCACATGAAAAACAAGGACTATAGTATAATTAAAAAAAAGAAAACAATACGATTTTCTATATAAGATAGCAATTAAAATAAGAATTGTTGGATTCAAAAAATAAATCAAACTCATACATTTTCTTGATAATGATCAAATAAATTGTTATCAATAATTTAAAAAGTGTACATTAACAAATCAAAGGTATCCGTATTTCAGTATTTAAATAATTTGATTAATCATAAGTAGAGCTTAAACGCTAGATCCGCTATTGTTATAATTTTGGTCATAACCATTATGTAAACATTTAACAACTGCAAAATCAGTAAAAAAAAACTAGATTCGATCTCGTTGCGAGCAACGAGGAGGTCTTCCGTCCGATTTTTAGAAGAGGAAATGACCTTGCCTTTTATCTTCATCAACGAAACATATCAAGAAATGCAGATGTGATCTCAAAGAGCGATGGATGAAGGATTATACACCCCGTTGGATTCCTAATTTGAAAGACCAGCCCCATTTTGTATCATATTAAATAAGAGATCTTTTGACCTAATAACAGGTCTAATGACCTGTATTAAAAAGAAACCAAAGAAAAAAATGAGGGTCTTCCTTTGTAAACGGAAGACCCTAATAACAATAAGGATAGAAGGGTGTTCCGCTGAAGACGGAAGACCCTAATAATAAAAAACTGTTTTTGTCTAAATCTTAATTGAAGAGTGTTTTTCGACTTGTACTACAGTTTAACAACCCTTTTATGTTGAATATTTTAGTAAGAAAAAGAAATAAAAAGGAGAGAAAGTAATAGAGAGAAAGAGCAAATCTTGGCTCCGGCGAGATTAGAACACACAACCTTTGCAGGTGTCATAAAACATGGCTGACGCGAAATAATTCCCGAATTTGTCTTTGAATTTGGGGCGTTTTCGCCCGGAAGAGGAGCTGAGTTTTTGTATGAGATGAAAAACAATTGTAAGATGTCTGACTAATCAGGTTTGGTAACAGTGCGAGGTCATTTGAAATATTGATGCGTGTTTGTGTCTGGAGGGGGTTGAAAAGACCCGAGCTTGATTTTCGTCTTAAATAAATCGAAAATAGAATTTTGAGGTGTGGATCTCGGATTCGGTTAACAACAATTAGGGGAAGTCCTAAAACAATGACTGATGCATTTTACCCATGTATTTCAGTGTTGAGATTTTTTTGTGTCGTTTACTGTTATGCTTGACTGTTCTATTTCAGCAGGATTGATAAAATCTTTATAAATGTAGAAATAACGAAATCAGTAACACGTAAATTTATTCGGTAAAAATTTAATGACAGTAATTTCCACAGTTCTAATATTCAAAAGTTGTTCACACGCTATCGTAGATACATGTACAGACAAAATGGAAAACAAGAAATATACATGCAACAGAAATATAACGCGGCTGCTTACACCCCTTGTACTGTGTAAATTTTAAGTCTCCGTACAAGCTATACTCGCCGTTTGATCTCAGGAATTTCTTCTGAATTGTTCAATCCGCTGCATATTTGGCAGACAATAAGAATGGGGTCCAAGGTTTTTTTCTACAGTCATGTCAAGCACGCCAATCGAAACTCAAATGCCCAAAAATTTATAACTCTCTTAAAAATGAACGAATATGTCTGGTCATTAGTACAGTAATCTAGAATTGAATTAGGTTGAAAATAAAGGCTCAAGATGAAAGATCCAGTAAAATAAGGCCAGAAAAACTAAATGATTTTGTGAATAGGAAGGGGGGGGGGGGGTCGGTGCGTGTACAGTGTGTAAATTTAATTTCTACGTATAGGCAACAAGCGCCATTTAATCTCAGGAATTTCGTCTTAATTGTTCAATCCGCTGCATATTTGACAGACAATAAGAATGGGGTCAGAAGTTCATTTTCACGAATTTTCATTAGGATTGAGTGAAGGGCTTGGGAGTTCGATTTTTTTTACAGTACATGTCAAACACAACAACTAAAACTCAAATGCCAAAAGCTTCATAACTCTGTTAATAATGAACGAATTGGTCTGGTAATTAGTACAGTAATCTAGAATGGTAATTAGTTGAAATTAAAGGTCGAAGATCAAAGATCAGGTAAAATCGGGCCCTAAAAACTAAATGATTTTATGACTTTGGAGGGGGGGGGGGTCGGTCGGTGACTTCTATATTAAACGTAGAATATTAAATTCTAAATATCACATATTGCAATATGTGGTATTAAATAAAATACATATGTTAAAAACAATGTATAAGCGTTGTTTGAAAGATGTAACTATTGATTTTTTTTTTTACATCTGTTTATTTTTAGGCTCGAACACTCATAAACGGGTGGTCAGTTTTCAAATCTTGTCGCAGTCACCCGTTCGTTTGTATAGTTACGAGTATAAACTTCGGAGGTTTTTCTTAATCCCAGACAGGCAACAGATTTGTATCAGTATATAGACATGCACAAAAAAGGAAAAAGTACACCATCTTTAATAAAAATGACTTTTTAGCGTTGACTTCCAATCAGTAAGAAGACAATCATTAAACAATGAATTTCAAATTATTTGAATCCATAGACATTATCCCGTAACTTGAAATTAATACATGTATAATTTTTGGACGCCAATGTACATTTAGCCTCTATCCAATATACTGCATGTTACCTGTACTTAGTTCTTATGTACTTTAGAGAGGAGAGAGAGAGAGAGAGAGAGAGAGAGAGAGAGAGAGAGAGAGAGAGAGAGAGAGATTTTCTAGTTTTTTGTAGTGTTTAGGCAATCAGTATATCAGCAACGTATGTCAATAAACGCATGCAAACATGCAAGCGTGTATCTATATATGTGAACAAATACTAATCAATCCTCCTTTTAAAGCCATGTAGAATATCGTTGGTGCATTGCTAAATGTTGTGTGCATACAGTCATTGAGATTGCGGCATTTCTTTGATGCCGGCAAAGCGACCCAGTGAACTCTAATGCGGTCGTACTGCAGGGGCGCTTCGGCGGCATGTCTTTGATGGCGGCGATGCGAACTGCTGACAAAAACGAGCTCTCTATTTGTACTAAAAAAGCTGTTATTATTTTTATTTATGATAAAAATAAAACGGAAAACAATAAAAACCATCATTTTAAAGGTAAAATCGTTAAACAAAACAAAATTAGGGAAGAAAAAATAATCGGCACTCGGGGACTGAACTCGGGTCGCCTGGGCACAAGTCCAACACTCTAACGACTGAGCTACGCGGACTCTCGCTTCAGAACTTTTGAACTCAAAATCTCGGGAATGCCTGGATCGATTTTAACACGAATTTCATATTCTGAAGTGTTTTAAGCGTCTCTATCGAATAAAAACATAAATAAAATTCAAATCTAAAAATTTGAAAAATTAAGGTTTTTCATTTCCTTCCGGTGACGACCGGAAGTGACGGCGGACGTTCGGATATGCGAAGGGCACTGCGGCCGTTCACTCTCTACCTTCTCTGAAAATTTGAAGGTTCTATCGTAAATACTTTTTGAGAAAAATCGTGAACAAGCAAAAACGTAAAATCTTTAATATCTCGGTACCGGAAGTGACGACCAAAAAAAGCCCGTGTACTTTTTTTACAAATTTTGTCATGAATAAGATCTGAAAATTTCATGAAGATTGGCTGAAGCATTTTTGAGAAAACGTGACAGAAAAAAAAACAATAAAAATAATAGTGAAAAAGAAACAAAGCAATAACAAGAAGGTCTTCCGTTGGAAACGGAAGACCTTAAAAATTAACCTAGCGTATTTTGTTAAAAAAGTATTCAAAAATGTATTCCATTAAAAATTGTTAGCAGTCAAATAATTCATGACTAATAAAAAAGTGAATGTAAAAGACACTAGCATTTTAATACAAAATATTATCGTTAAATTAATATATGAGCGAATTGTTTTTAAATGTAATCGATTTCGGGAAACATAATAGTTCTTGTAATGTTTTAAATAATAAACTTATATATTTTTACATGCATGTTAATCATGCATCGATATAAACTTGATTTTAGATAAGGCAACGGTATTATATATTTCTTAATTTTTTTATTTATTACATCGTGTTGTACACTGATAATACCAAAATTACATACTAAATTTAGAATGAAGATTAGAATGAGATATACGCAATCTAAATTTTGAACACATCCTGAGAATCCTGAATATCTTGATTAACCTTCTGTAAATAACTTTAGGTGATAATTTTAGTCATTACTTTCCTGTTGAGACTTTCCATGTAAAATTGGGTGCTGCTGATATGCTGAAATACATATTCGTGATTGTCACCGTGGAAAAATGAGGAAGAATTATACAAATCAATTATTTAAAAAAATATTTATGCAGATTGTAACATTTCTGTTTTTGGAAATTAGACCAGTTGTTGCTGAGTATATTAAAGCGGTACGTGAATGCTTAATATATAGCAAAGAAACGTTGAAAACCTCTGAAGTTAAGTTATTAAACCAAACTGCTGCTGTTTAAAATATTTAACTAAATTCAGTTTCTGTGAAAGAAATCATATAATCAGTATTTTCATAATGACACGTGTTAGATGCTGTTGTAAACTTTAAATGAATTCTACCTGATCGTGATCAGTAATTATCGTGAAATTAATAAAAACATACTTTCATTATCGGTATAGTACCAAAAAATGGCAAAAATAAAAGTCTATGGACATGCTAAGTGGATATAGGTCAGTGAGAGTTTGTATCAAAATGCCTGCTTGTCTTGATAAAATGCTGCATAATAAAGTTAAAAGGGAATATAAATTATATATTAACGTATATACAAAGGGGGAAAACAAATATTAAATTCTTAAAAATGCGCCGATTCGTTTCTTAGTTTTGATGGAAAGATGAAATAGAGTGTTCAGATGACAAACATTTTAGACAACTGAAAGATGAACATATATATTGTCTTGACAGTTTTATTGTGGTAGCAAATTTTTTCCAAAAAAATAAGGTTATGTACGAATAACTTCATTTGTACAGAACATTTAATATTTGTAAATTCTGAATGCAGTAAATGAGAGGAAGATATTATAAAGTTTTGTTGTTTCGTTGTCATCAACAAAAAAAAACCCAACAATGACATTTTTCCAAACAATAGTAAAATTTAAGCATTGGCTTGCCATATGCCAAACATGTTTTACGTTTACACAATAAAAAATTAAATGCTGTGCATTTTCTATCTCGGTTCTACATATTTTGCATTTGTTATTTACCCCTTTATTCCACTTACTAATACACAGATTATTACTTAGTAAATTGTTTCGAAGTTTATAATTCAATTTCGCTATACTTTTATGTTTGACATTTTTAATGTTGTTGGAATATACTGATTTCGAAACTTCCTTATCTGAGATTAGGAAATCCCAACCAAGTTTTCCTTGTGAAACTGGACTCTGAAATTTGAGCTTTACACGCTCCGAATAAAAACATTTCGTTTTGTATTTTTCGCCCTTCTGTTGCATTTGAATAATTTGGTAATTTGGTAAAGTTAACATTAAAGTAAATCTTTAAATATTAAACAAATAAAGAAAAAACTTAATATAGAAAAGAAAAAACGACGCCATACACAATATTCCCTTTTTTTAAATCGTTATGCATGGATACATGTATGCATGAATCTGCGATGGGTTGACTTTTAATACAACAGATAAAGCAATAATACAAAGTAAAAAAAAATGCACGTCTAGAGTGTCATTTCACACGCTTGCGCTGGCTATCATCTAGTAAAACTAATATCAATTCTTTGTTCTTTATTCATTGTGTCCAGATTAAATACAATTTGAGTCTGTGAATGATAAAGAAATTCATTAAATAGGCGAAGTGTATTTCAGAATCATTTAGCAAAGAGTGATGGCATTTTCATTATTACAGTGAATTTAATCAGTTGAGTTTTAGATCATAAAAAAAAGAATAATCACTGTTGTTCAAGTGATACATGAACACTTCATTTAAAGAATTTCAAACTCTTGCAATTCTATCTTCCTCAACAGCGTACAAGAAGGGTTCATAAGTACAAGAATTTATATCAAATATTATAGTGCTTGCGGTACTTTCTCGCTGCAACACCTTACGATCGAAGCCTGGATGTGTGAGATCTGTGGATACGTCCTGCGATGATGTATATTTGTGACTAGGTCTTGAATCATCACAGAGACAGTCAATTTTTGGTGTCTCCTTCGTATCTAAGGAAACATGTATTTCCTCTCCTGGTGATGAAAAGTGTTGAGACGTTTTCCTGTTTTGTTACATTTTTTAGTTGCCAGATAACAAGGGTGATAAAAGCTAAAACAAAGAATGAAGACAAGACAGAAACTACAACAGTTACTGCCATAGAACTTCTTTCGGCGGGGTATGGCGTCGTGGTTGGGTATAAGTAGACTCGGTCAGATTTCTGGACAATATCTAAAATTTGAATAAATAAAACTTTTAGTACTTGTACGTTTTTTTCTCACTCTGATAACATCTATTTGTTATATATTAAACTCTTATTTATTTTCTTTATATATATTTTAAGTAGATACATGTAGTAGATTAGTTTTAATTATTATTTGTTTATCTATGTGTATTTTTGGTTGCATACATGAAGAATTGTCACATCCAGTGATGAAATTGCAATCAGATTTAATACAATGACAATTTTTTTGACATTCTTTCCCATAGGTTGGATATCGACATCTGTATACACATCCATCACCAGAATACCCAGTTCTGCAACCAACTGACAAAAAATACATTACATATAAAAAAAAAGTTGACTTTATAAGACTACTTTGTACATTTTACTCTTTTACTCTCTCTCTCTCTCTCTCTCTCTCTCTCTCTCTCTCTCTCTCTCTCTCTCTCTCTCTCTCTCTATAAAACAAACTTATTTTAAAACCTTGATACTGAGATTAAAATTTAATAAATTGGACTCCTCTAAAATTCATTTCAGTTTTATATATAAATATATTTCATTGCCTGTGCACTAGTATACATATTAATGTTCCAAAGTCAATATTTATCATTTAAAATTCAATTATCCATTCACATGTTTACAAAAAAATATCAATGATATATCACTTTGTGAACTTGTATAACTAAATTCTATTGACTATTCTATAAAACCACTATTACTGTAAGCCTTCAAACTTTGTTATCTCTTGGAGATACTACTAAAATACGAAGCCCAGTACTTCTTTCACCAATAGCTTATTAACAATCGTGATCGTACAGTTAAAATTTCAACAATTAAAAGCAGTCCAAATTAAAGAGTCTGCTCAACCTCATTTCACATGGGTATATATAAGATTTTACTTATGATGGACAGTTCTGACTAGTTCGGCCAATTTACGACGATCATGAGTGAACATTTAGTGTTAAAATTAAGATAAATATGTTATTTCTAAATAAAGTAACAACACTTTCAAAACTGCCAATCAAAGAGTACGATGCAGGATTTGAGTCTCCGAGTCCTGAGTCTCGGAGTCCCCTACCTAAGTATAAGGCATCACTTACTCATAATACGTTCATTCATACATGGCATAAAGTTTACAAAGGTTAACTAGCATTACAGGACTAACATGCAATATCAGGGCCTTTATTACGGACACAGGATGCCAAATATGACAATTTGTTGATAACTTGTTTATATATTTTCAGTTTGGATTTTACTGTGCCAGAATCAATTAACCTCATTTAGGACTTAGAGTATTTGGATACAGGCTTTGAATGTCCCGCCTTATTATGACGCATTGCTTGCGTGCAATATTGAAATATTATGTATAAAAATATACATGAGTTAATGGTTTAAAAGATTACATAGAATATGCAATACATGACTCAATATAGAGTACCTGAGCTATTGTTGCAGACACAGAATCGCCAAATATGACACTTATTTATATACCCTCAATTTGTATATTATTCACCTGGTTTCATAACATTAATTAGGAATACTACACAGTGCTACAAGAGTCACATGGTTCATTCTGTTAGATATCATTACCACCATTCAGTGCGCAGTACCTAGGTATACATAAGTATCATAGTGACCAAAATGTAATACTAGCAATTCAAGGTCATACCCTGGCTATCTGTTTACATTACTTTGTATTTTGGAGAGGGTTTTACCTGTTACCTAATTCATCCGTTTGAATTCTCAACGAAATATGTTTGAATTAACGTAGTCAGTCACTAGACTCATCAAAATCATTGTGACGTTTTGCAACTAAATATAATGCCATACGTCGCAAGCAATATTCATATATTTTCCATAGAGTGTTAATGTTTGTTTAACAATTTTCGGTAAAGTATGCACTTTTCAGGTTAATCGGATGTCTTGAATATTATCAATAACGATGATTTGATTGAAAATGTATTTCTATCGTATGTATTTCGTTCTGAATTTATTACCTGGGTTTTCCAAAAAAAAAAAAAAAAAAAAAAAAAAAAAAAAAAAAAAAAACTTAGAGCAAAGCTCGTTGCAAAGCAACGAGTGGGTCTTCCGTTAACGTCGAAAGTAAAGCTGAAAGTTCCTGTAAGAAGCAGAGCTCTTAAACCAATAACAAGAGTAACTAAAATAAATTTTTTTTAAAAAAATCGAATTATTCCTGGTACGACTTAACAAAATCCGAATGATTTTAAGTACGACTTAACAAAAACCTTCCTGATTTCAAGAACGACTTAATAAAAAAAATCAGAATTTGTTCAAGTACAACTTAACAATTATTTTTGGTACGAGTTAATTTTCCTTTGAACATTACACTATTTTTTAAACCAAGAACGCGGAATCAAAATTTCCAGAATAATCAATTTTTAAACCCCAATATCTCTGTAATGCGTCGTTTGATTTTTAAACGAATATCAGTTTCGTATTCAGCATAACCAACTCTACAAACCTCAGAATTATTTTTTATTGAAACGAAAAGTTCGAAAAATTGAAAATTTTAAAACACTTCCGGTTTGGACCGAAAGTGACGGAAACTAAATTCCAGCCTTATGTCAAAAAAAAAACGATCAATGCTTCAACACAGAAAATTCCAAGTATCTATCTTGAAGGATTTTTGAAAAACGCCCTGGACAAAATCACTTTTTTAAAATTTAAAATTTGACGTAACGTAAAAACGGAAGTGACGTTTTAGTTAAAAATATAACATCTTTGAGGCACAATAATGCTACTTAATCCCTGAAAGTTTCATGTAAATCTGTTGAAAACTTTTTGAGATATTAAGCTTTAAAAAAGTCAGAAAAATAAAGAAAAAGAAAAATAATAATTACTAGAGCAAAGCTCGTTGCAAAGCAACGAGTGGGTCTCCCGTTAATGTCGGAAGTAAAGCTGGAAGTTCCTGTAAGAAGCAGAGCTCTTAAACCAGTAACAAAAGAAAGTAAAATAAAAAGATGAAAAAATCGAATTATTCCTCGTACGACTTAACAAAATCCGAATGATTTTAAGTACGACTTAACAAAAACCTTCTTGATTTTAAGAACAACTTAACAAAAAAAAATCCGAATGTGTCTAAGGAAGACTTAACAATTATTTTTGGTACGAGTTAATTTTACTATTAACATTACGCTATTTTTTAAACCAAGGACGCGGAAACAAAATTTCCGGAAAAATCAATTTTTAAACCACGATATCTCTGTAATGCATCGTCCGATTTTCAAACGGATTTCAGTTTCGTATTCAGCATGAACAACTCTACAAACCTTGTAAACATTTAAAATTAAAACGAAAAATTCGAAAATTCGAAAATTTTAAAACACTTCCGGTTTAGACCGGAAGTGACGGAAACTAAATTCCAGCCTTATGTCCAAATAAAAACGAACAATGCTTCAACACAAAAAATTCCAAGTCTCTATCTTGAAGCGTTTTTGAAAAACGCCCTGGACAAAATCACGTTTTTAAAATATAAAAATTGACGTAACGTTGAAACGGAAGTGACGTTGTAGTTGAAAATTGAACATCTTTTAGGGACGATAATGGTACATAATCCCTGAAAGTTTCATGTAAATCTGTTGAAAACTTTTTGAGATATTAAGCTTTAAAAAAGTCAGAAAAATAAAGAAAAAGAATAATAATAACTAGAGCAAAGCTCGTTACAAAGCAACGAGTGGGTCTTCCGTTAATGTCGAGAGTTAAGCTAAATGTTCCTGTACGAATCAGAGTTCTTAACCAATAACAAGAGTTACTAAAATAAAAAGATGAAAAGAATCGAATTATTCCTGGTACGACTTAACAAAACCCGAATGATTTTAAGTACGACTTAAAAAAAACCTTTCCGATTTCAAGAACGACTTAACAAAAAAAATCCAAAAATGTTCAAGTAAGACTTAACAATTATTTTTTGGTACGAGTTAATTTTACGTTGAACATTACGCTATTTTTTAAACCAAGGACGCGGAATCAAAATTTCCGGAAAAATCAAACCCCGATATCTCTGTATTGCATCGTCCGATTTAAAAACGGATTTCAGTTTTGTACTCATCATAAAAATTAGCGTAAGATACGTACGTTTAATTTTTAAAATTGAAAATCATGAAAATTCAAAAAAATTGGTTTTGCTTCCGGTTTCGACCGGAAGTGTCCGAATTAAATTTCCAGCCTTATGTCATAAGTAAAATGGTATTTCTACCTTCTCTGTAAATATCATAGCTTTATCTTAAATCGAAAATGAGAAAAGCTCCGGACAAAATCACTTTTTAAAACGTGAAAAACGTCAATATCTGACGTATTCGATGACGTCATCAAAACGGTTTTTCATATCATAGAGATCTTTTAAAAACACATAAAACCTGTAAATTTCAAAGCAATAGATGCAAGCGTTTTTGAAATATTTGAGTTGGAAAAAAAATAAAAAGAATAATAATAACTAGAGCAAAGCTCGTTGCGAAGCAACGAGTGGGTCTTCCGTTAATGTCGGAAGTAAAGCCGGAAGTTCCTGTAAGAAACAGAGCTCTTAAACCAACAAGAAGAGTAACTAAAATAAAAAGATGAAAAAATTCTGATTTCAAGAACAACATGACCAAAAAAAAAATACGAATTAATTTTACTTTGAACATTACGCTATTTTTTAAACCAAGGACGCGGAATCAAAATTTCCGGAAAAATCAATTTTTAAACCCCGATATCTCTGTAATGCATCTTCCAATTTTCAAACGGATTTCAGATTTTAATTCACCATGGCAAGTTCTATAAGACTGATGTATTGTCTTATTTTGTTCAAAAAAATGAAAATTTCCAAAAATTGAAACTGCTTCCGGTTTTGAGCAAAATTGATGAACAAAATTTTAAACCCCCCAGTACATTATAGAATTGATACATCTATCATCAGTAAAAATTTCAAAGCGATATCTTTAAAGTTTACGGAGATTTCTTCCGGACAAAATCACTTTTTTTAAATTTAAAAATGGCGTCCAAATTTGAACGGAAGTGACGTAAATGCTGAAACTTTCACATCTTTTAGGCACGGTAACTTTACAAAAACTCTGAAAATTTCATTGAAATCGGATGAAAACTTTCCGAGATATAAAGCCGAGAAGGAGTCAGAAAAAAAATAAAAAATAAAACTAGAGCAAAGCTCGTTGCAAAGCAACGAGTGGGTCTTCCGTTAATGTCGGAAGTAAAGCAGGAAGTTCCTTTAAGAAGCAAGCTCTCAAACCAATAACAAGAGTAACTATAATAAAAAAAAATGAAAAAAAACTGAATAATTCTTGGTACGACTTAACAAAATCCGAATGATTTTAAGTACGACTTAACAAAAACCTTTCTGATTTCAAGAACGACTCAACAAAAAAATCCGAATGTGTTACAGTACGACTTAACAATTATTTTTGGTACGAGTTAATTTCGCTTTGAACATTACGCTATTTTTTAAACCAAGGACGCGGAATCAAAATTTCCGGAAAAATCAGTTTTTAAACCCCAATAACTCAATAATGCATCGTCCGATTTTAAAACGGATTTCAGTTTTGAACTTGGCATGAAAATTACTGTAAGACACGTACGTGAAATTTTTAAAATTGAAAAACATGAAAATTCAAAAAAATTGGTTTTGCTTCCAGTTTCGACCGGAAGTGTCCAAATTGAGTTTCCAGCCTTATGTCATAAGTTAAACGGTAGTTCTACCTTCTCTGTAAATCTCATACCTTTATCTTAAATCAAAAATGAGAAATGCTCCGGACAAAATCACTTTTTTAAACGTAAAAAACGTTAATATCTGACGAATTTGATGACGTCATCAATTTTTTTTTTTAAATCATAGAGATCTTTTGGATACACATTAAACCTGAAAATTTCAAAACAATCGATGCAAGCGTTTTTGAAATATTTGAGTTGGAAAAAAAATAAAAAGAACTAGACACGATCTCGTTGCGAGCAACGAGGAGGTCTTCCGTCCGATTTTTAGAAGGTGAAATGACGTCATCGACTTTAATTATCGACAACAAAACATGATATGGAAATAGGGGCGAAGAACTAATGCTTTCCTGTAATGCTTTTTATAAGTTCTTTTATGTTGCTTTTTCAAATAGAAAAAATTTTTCCAATTGAAATATAAACTTTTTAACTCTGGCCCCTAATATCCCTAGTTAGGTAACGCATGAGAAAATCATTATATTGTTGGGATATATAAACGTATTATACATAAAGTCTGTCCCAAGATATTTTTGCCACACATTTTCTCAAATTATTCGATATTTGTAAATATCTCTTGATTCAGACGAGGTTCATTCGATAGTATGAAAAAATCCCAAGATTTCCCTTTTGTAACGTCCCCTCTAGCTTGTCAGGTTTCAATACACGGCTTAAAAAAAATGTCTACGGGGATTTTGCATTGCATCGGCCATTATAAAGCCCGGATGAAAACGTTGAAAAATTGTGCTAGATATTCCGTGAGACTTCCGAATTGAGAAAAGATGTAAACATTCCCCATTATAAATCTCCGTAGGAAATCTGTTTTTGATCCTGTGAATGTTTACGAAGGAAAAATAGTAATTTCTGAATGAAGTTTGACCCCCTAAAAAACGTTAATACCTAATTACGTAACACATGATAAAATCAATAGATTTCTTGGATACATAACAGTTGAGATCGACACAAAATTTAAAATTTTGATTAATTCATGTGATTTTGAATGACCATAGTTGTAAATGGAATTGTAGATCATTTTGGAGAATAAGCGGGTATTTAACATAATTAATGCACATGATCATGCACATGACAAATAAAGTGTCTTACACGTGTAAATCTTAATGTAAAAGCTGCTTGGTCCAATTTTCAATAAAATAATTGTATGCTTTTAAACGATGGTTATGCTAAGTATGTGTGCAATAATATACGTTGCAGTAGTTTTCCCGGTCAATTAAGCCATATTTAAATAAAAAAAATTATGTACATGTTGAAACTCGTTGAATCCGGATATTGTGTATTACGGCATGCTGCCCAATCCGGCGACATTATTCAGCCCCTTGGCCCTTGACATTTTCCCATCATTTTTGTTTTTAAAAAATTGTGCAATCCCGATCCTGTCTATTCTGTAAACCGGCGAAATGAAAAAACATACTGCTTATAATTAGTGAGAGTTATCTCCCGTAGTCCGTCTACTTATCGATCGGTCGGCCTTCTGCGAGATATTTTAAATGCTCAATTATCGACCAATTTTACTGTCGTTGCTATTGATTTAAATAACTGTAAATATAGATCCAAACTAGCAACTCATTTCAGTTAATACCGTAAAGTCTTGTTATGAATTGCAAAAATTAGATAATTAGATTATAATTCACCCCATTTTTTCAGGCCGTGATTCAGGATACTGTGAGAGTAAGACTGCCGATATTGTCTGTTATCCCCGTTGTATGGCTACACGTACAGAGTTGCATATTATTCTAGATCTGTCAAAATGCTATTTTTTTTAAAATAAAATTCTCATTATATTAATATTCATCCATTGTTTCCCTGTATCATAACAGTTCTCGCCATCAGGTGTTTCAGCCACCTGTTGACTTGTTAATGTTTTGTTTAACAATTTACGGTTAAGCATGCACTTTACAGGTAGATCGGATGTTTGAAAAATTATCAATAACGATGATTTGATTCAAAAAGTATTTCCATCGTATGTATTCCGTTATGGATTTATTGTTTCAAAAAAATAATTTAAAATGAAAATTGGTACCGTATAGATAAGATCGATGAAATCTAATATATTTCAGAACAATTGAAAATTTTACAAGAATACACGATTCAGGACCTACTGCATTAAATACTAAAATTAATTTCAAACAATGTCCTCTAAACCGGATGTTGCCTAATCCGGCCATTTTTTTTCAGAACCACCCTCCGCCGGATTAGACAATTTTTGGTGTATATCCACAAAATAATCGACATAAAAGGGTTTTGCGTTATTTCGCCTCGTGTTTAAACTGGCCCCTTACGTTGAAGCTAACATGATTGTATTACGACTTTGACATCTGTCTTTTTTATATAATCTATTATAACATATGAAATATACAGCATGACTATTTAAACAAAAATAAAGCAGTGTACATTTGTTCATTAATAGGTTTTATGTTTACATTGTTTATAATCATTGCAAAACATGCAGGATGAATAAACACAATCACTCGAAGGATGAAACCCAACGGTTTCCTTTTTTAAACATTCCAATGATGTATTTTGAGGGGGTTTTTGTATGCCCAAAATTTATTTTTATTTACTTTGAATATTTCTAACGTTGAAGGGAGAGCAATTCCGTGTAAATACATCTATAACTTTGTAAGATCATTCATTTGGTTTGCAAGGAAAATTATATGATACTGTAATGGCCGACAAATCGGAACATGCAGCTTAAAGAAATTTCTCAACATTTTATACCTCGAAACGTTATTTCAAATCAGGCACCAAACAATAAAGGGAAATGGAAATATTCGGCGGATATAAACGTTAAAGTATTCTTATGATAAAAAATTGTATTTTTGGCAAACATAGATTAATCATTTTTTATCTCCTACAAGATATAATCGCACCTGTGTTTTCTATCCATCTCTTTTAAACTCTTTTTAGCCAAACCTGTAAAAATTCGTGGTCGTTTCACCGTCTTGTTGTAAACCCCGCTGAAATGACTACAATCGATTCGCTGTTGAACGAAAGACTCGACTAGAAAAACTTGCTGCATGGGCCGTCTAACATTATTAATTTTAATGATGAATTCAGAAACTTATAGATTTCAAAAAGTGTCATTTTTTGTTAAGTTACAGGAACATTGTCATTCATGCACATAAATTTGTACAAAATAAGTTATATGTTATTCAACCAGTGTTTGAAATTTAAGACCGTTCTTGAAATATTTGGGAAAGAAATTTTAGGGGTCATCCTTTCATCTTTTTATCGGGCCCGTGTAACAAAATTTGAGCCATTTCCGAATAACTGTGTGCACAAAAATCGTATATTAAAAGAATGCAGGTAACGGGAGCTTTTAACAGGGGAGCAGGGAGTGCTTTAAAATTCATATTGACATGTATTAATTTACCGTGTAAAATTATCAATCATAGGCATTAGATAACTGCTATTGCCTGATTGGCGAATTTGATTTGCCTATTGACTCCATGACATCTACAATTTCGCTTAGTTAAACGATAACATTTTTAAAAAAAACATATATAAGCATGTACTCCAACCAAGTGTTGTACTTTACAGAACGTTTAAAAAATTACGCGATTGCCGAGCGCTTCTTTTTTGGGAAAAATAGTCCTAATCAGACAGCAAATACATAATACAGCATACAGACGGTTTTATTAATATATATATATAATTTATGTATTAACTATTTAAGTGTGCTTGAATATGCAAATTTTAAAGCCAATTCGATTTGTATTAGATAATTAATCTACTAAGTAGTATTTTTAACCATGTGTTCTCTACTCGATTTTTAACTATCCGAATACAATCAAAATATTTACAATGAATGCACATGTACATAAACTTTTAATAACTCACATATTCTTTCAGAATCAAAAATAAAAATAAAATTTGATTAATAATAAATTAATAAAATCAGCAATGAGTATGCTTTTTAATGAATCTGACCACCATTGAGAAGAGGTTATTATACCAATATTGTGACCCTTATTATTTTACGGCCTGAATGTAAATAATTTTTCAACTTCTATAAAATGGTTAGTTTTATCGTGCCCGCACCTACCGCAAGCATGTAAAGTTGTACTTCTTAAGCTGCCTTATCTCGAACGCTTTTTAAATATATTTCAACTTTTACTTACTACATCCTGCTTAACTCTCTCTCTCTCTCTCTCTCTCTCTCTCTCTCTCTCTCTCTCTCTCTCTCAACTCATAAAAAATTCTAATACTTTGTTAGACAAATGAAGAATCACATTATCATAGATTACAGATACTTATGTGAATATCGCCAATATTTTGTTGAAATTGTAAAACGTATTATATTAATTGATGGCAGATTTTTTCCTTTATTTTACGAACTATGATTTAAATCAATGGTTTGATGCATCGTTAACCGATATCATTGGAAATGAAAATAACAACGAATCAAAGAGCATTGAAATGTGTGATAACTTATAAACACGAGAAGCATGTGTCCTACAGCGAATCGGCTGTCCACTAGCGCGGCTTCTCCTTGGCCCGTGTGATGAAAATGTACACTCAACGTGGTGGGTTTGAAATGTTTGCAGTTTGATAACTAAATTTTATTTTCCAACAATAAAACTATTTCATGACATAGACAAGATCACAAAGAACGCCCCTTGTTCAATGACAGTCATACAATCTATTTTTTTTTTATTACGAGAGCAAAAAAGCAATACTTCGTAGGTAATGGTATAATCTTTTTCCATTCACTCTTTAATATCGTTTAAATCTGAATTCTTTGTGTTTGCAGCAAAATAAATAAACCCGTGTGTGTATTACAGTAAGGCGCATATCTTGTGTATTGGATAACGGTAGACCGCTCGCTAGTCCAGCCGCTACCCATTTCCTCGGCCGCGGGCAAGGATCGGATACTTATAATTGTTTACATACATGAAGCTCGGAAAACAGCTAGCTAGATTTTAAATGTGACTCAAATACATTGCATAGAAGTAATTCTTTTACCCATAATGTGTTTCCCCTGAAAAGAATTAAAATGTTTCAACACTTTCCGAATGCAAGCTAGTACACTGTCTATGGTAGTAGGTAAAGGTATAATCTTTTTTTATTTACTATTAAAATCACTAAAATCGGAAGTTTTGTGTTTGCAGCTACATATAAAAATTCATGTGTGCATTACAGCAAGACACAAATCTTGTGTATTTGATAACGGCAGACCCGCTCGCTAGTCCAGTCGTGACCTACTTCCTCGGCTGCGGGCAAGGGTGGATACGTAACTGTTCACATACACAGCTCGGAATACAGCTAGATTTAAAATGCGACTCAAATGAATTGCATAGAAACAGTTCTTTCATCCATAATGTGTTTCACTAGAAAATAACTAAAATGTTTAAACACTTTCCGTATGTAAACTGGTACCCTTTATATCAGTTATACGCACAAATACCCCGTTTACTTGCCAAATAAAACACAAATACATGGTAACAAGTCTGGCTTTTTACACTCATATTACGCAATACCAGTACAAAATAGTATTGTTACGACATTAATAAGATCATAATGAACAACTTTTGCAGCGACAGCCATATTGAAATCTTAACCAATTTTGAGTTATAAAGTGAAAACTTTGAAGGGTTCTAGGCCCTTAATTTGAGGGGCCAGCCCCTTTTTCTAGATGTCAAAGAAAAGATCTTGTAAATATAAATTTGTTTTCTTCTACATGTCTTAACAAAATATTTGTGAGAAAAAAGATAATCTAAGAAAACCAGGCAAAATCACAACACTTTTTTAATCTCATTTTTCGAGCCCTACCGAGCTTTAGCGCCTTTTGTGCCTGAAAGTGATTAATGCCTTATTACATATCTACAATCTTTTGTCTATCATTCCTGAAAATTTGAACTAAATATCTTTTATAGTTTTTCATAACTCTCTTGGACAAGCTGTCCCTCTGAAAATCAAGAAAACGTCGATATTTCAAAAGTGGAAATGACGTCATCAACCAAAAAAATTTCCGATCAAGTTTAAATTAATATCAATAAGATCTGAAAATTTTATCAAAATTGATCAAAGAGTTTCTGAGTAATCGCTGACACAAAATCGGTAAGAAAAAAAAAGGAGAAGAATGAGAAAAAAAAACCGAAGAAAAACAATAAGGTCTTCCGTTGGAAACGGAAGACCTTAATAATAATAATAAGAATAAGAAAAAAAAGAAACCGTAGAAAAACAAAAGGGTCTTCCGTTGAAAACGGAAGACCCTAATTAAGATAAGAAGATGAAAAAAAATCGAATTATTCCTGGTACGACTTAACAAAATCCGAATAATTTTAAGTACGAATTAACAAAAACCTTTCTGATTTCAAGAACGACTTAACAAAAAAAAAAATACCGAATGAATTCAAGTACGACTTAACAATTATTTTTGGTACGAGTTAATTTTACTTTGAACATTACACTATTTTTTAAACCAAGGACGCGGAATTAAAATTTCCGAAAAAATCAATTTTTAAACCCCGATATCTCTGTAATGCATCGTCCGATTTTCAAACGAATTTCAAATTTAAATTCACCATGGCAAGTTCTATAAGACTGTGGTATTGTCTTATTTTGATCAAAAAATGAAAATTTACAAAAACTGGAACTACTTCCGGTTTTGAGCAAAATCGGTAAATAAAATTTTAAACCCCCCAGTACATCATAGAATTGATACATCTATCATCAGTTAACATTTCGAAGCGATATCTTTAAAGTTTTTGGAGAAATCCTCCGGACAAAATCACTTTTTTAAACATTAAAAATGGCCGTCAAGCTTGAACGGAAGTGACGTAAATGCTGAAACTTTAACACCGTTGAGGCATGATAACTTTACAAAAGCTCTGAGAATTTCATGGAAATCGGACGAAAACTTTTTGAGATATAAAGCCGAGAAGGAGTCAGAAAAAAAATAAAAAATAAAATAATAATAAAAAGAAACCGAAGAAAAACAAGAGGGTCTTCCGTTGGAAACGGAACACCCTAATAATAATAAAAAGAAACCGAAGAAAAACAAGAGGGTCTTCCGTTGGAAACGGAAGACCCTAATAAGAATAAGAATAAAAAGAAACAGTAGAAAAACAAAAGGGTCTTCCGTTGGAATCGGAAGACCCTAATAACTAGAGCAAAGCTCGTTGCAAAGCAACGAGTGGGTCTTCCGTTAATGTCGGAAGTAAAGCTAGAAGTTCCTGTAAGAAGCAGAGCTCCTAAACCAATAACAAAAGTAACTAAAATAAAAAGATGAAAAAAAATCGAATTATTTCTGGTACGACTTAACAAAATCCGAATGATTTAGGTACGACTTAACAAAAACCTTTCCGATTTCAAGAACGAGTTTACCAAAAAAAAATCCGAATGTGATCAAGTACGACTTAACAATTATTTTTGGTACGAGTTAATTTTACTTTGAATATAACGCTATTTTTTAAACCAAGGACGTGGAATCAAAATTTCCGGAAAAATCAATTTTTAAACCCCGATATCTCTGTAATGCATCGTCCGATTCGAAAAAGGATTTCAGTTTTGAACTCAGCATGAAAAATACTGTAAGATACGTACGTAAAAGTTTTAAAATTGAAAAACATGAAAATTCAAAAAAATTGGTTTTGCTTCCGGTTTCGACCGGAAGTGTCCGAATTGAGTTTCCAGCCCTATGTCATAAGTAAAACGATAGTTCTACCTTCTCTGTAAATCTCATAGCTTTACCTTAAATCAAAAATGAGAAAAGCTCCGGACAAAATCACTTTTTAAAACGTGAAAAACGTCAATATCTGACGAAATTGATGACGTCATCAAATAATTTTTTCATATCATAGAGATCTTTCAAATACACATTAAACCTGCAAATTTCAAAACAATCGATGGAAGCGTTTTTGAAATATTTGAGTTGGAAAAAAAATAAAAAGAACTAGAGCAAAGCTCGTTGCAAAGCAACGAGTGGGTCTTCCGTTAATGTCGGAAGTAAAGCTGGAAGTTCCTGTAAGAAGCACAGCTCTTTAACTAATAACAAGAGTAACTAAAATAAAAAGATGAAAAAAATCGAATATTCTTGGTACGACTTAACAAAATACGAATGATTTTAAGTACGACTTAACAAAAACCTTTGCGATTTTAAGAACGACTTAACAAAAAAAAATTCGAATGTGTTCAAATACGACTTAACAATTATTTTTGGTACGAGTTAATTTTACATTGAACATTACGCTATTTTTTAAACCAAGGACGCGGAATTAAAATTTCCGGAAAAATTAATTTTTAAACCCCGATATCTCAGTAATGCATCAACTGATTTTCAAACGGATTTCAGTTTCGTATTTAGCGTAACCAACTCTACAAATCTCGTGAACATTTGAAATTAAAACGAAAAATTCGAAAATTCGAAAATTTTAAAACACTTCCGGTTTGGACCGGAAGTGACGGAAACTAAATTCCAGCCTTATGTCCAAATAAAAACGATCAATGCTTCAACACAGAAAATTCCAAGTCTCTATCTTGAAGCATTTTTGAAAAACGCCCTGGACAAAATCACTTTTTTTAAATTAAAAAATTGACGTAACGTAAAAACGGAAGTGACGTTGTAGTTACAAATTTAACACCTATAAGGGACAGTGATACTCCATAATCCCTGAAAATTTCATGTGAATCCGTTGAAAACTTTTTGAGATATTAAGCTTTAAAAAAGTCAGAAAAATAAAGAAAAAGAATAATAATAATAATAATAATAACTAGAGCAAAGCTCGTTGCAAAGCAACGAGTGGGTCTTCCGTTAATGTCGGAAGTAAAGCTGGAAGTTCCTGTAAGAAGCAGAGCTCTTTAACCAATTACAAGAGTAACTTAAATAAAAAGATGATAAAAATCGAATTATTCCTGGTACGACTTAACAAAATACGAATGATTTTAAGTACGACTTCACAAAAACCTTTCCGATTTCAAAAACATCTTAACAAAAAAATCCGAATGTCTTACAGTACGACTTAACAATTATTTATGTTACGAGTTAATTTTACTTTGAACTTTACGCTATTTTTTAAACCAAGAACGCGGAAACAAAATTTCCGGAAAAATCAATTTTTGAACCCAGATATCTCTGTAGTGCATCGTTTGATTTTAAAACGGATTTCAGATTCGTGTTCATCATAACAAACTCTACAAACCTCGTAAACATTTTAAATTAAAACGAAAAATTCGAAAATTCGAAAATTTTAAAACACTTCCGGTTTAGACCGGAAGTGACGGAAACTAATTTCCAGTCTTATGTCCAAATAAAAACGATCATTGCTTCAACACAGAAAATTCCAAGTCTTTATCTTGAACCGTTTTTGAAAAACGCCCTGGACAAAATTACTTTTTTAAAATTTAAAAATTGACGTAACGTAAAAACGGAAGTGACGTTGTATTTGAAAATTTTAAAACTTTGAGGCACAATAATGCTTCATAATCCCTGAAAGTTTCATGTAAATCTGTTGAAAACTTTTTGAGATATTAAGCTTTGAAAAAGTCAGAAAAATAAAGAAAAAGAAAAATAATAATAACTAGAGCAAAGCTCGTTGCAAAGCAACGAGTGGGTCTTCCGTTAATGTCGGAAGTAAAGCTGGAAGTTCCTGTAAGAAGCAGAGCTCTAAAACCAATAACAAGAGTAACAAAAATAAAAAGATGAAAAAAATCGAATATTCCTGGTACGACTTGACAAAATACGAATGATTTTAAGTACGACTTAACAAAAACCTTCTTGATTTTAAGAACAACTTAACAAAAAAAATCCGAATGTGTCTAAGTAAGACTTAACAATTATTTTTGGTACAAGTTAATTTTACTTTGAACATTACGCTATTTTTCAAACCAAGGACGCGGAATCAAAATTTCCGGAAAAATCAATTTTTAAACCCCGATATCTCTGTAATGCATCGTCCGATTTTCAAACGGATTTCAGTTTTGTATTCAGCATGACCAATTCTACAAACCTCATAAACATTTGAAATTAAAACGAAAAATTCGAAATTTCGAAAATTTTAAAACACTTCCGGTTTGGACCGGAACTGACGGAAACTAAATTCCAGCCTTATGTCCAAATAAAAACGATCAATGCTTCAACACAGAAAATTCCAAGTCTCCATCTTAAAGCGTTTTTGAAAAAGCCCTGGACAAAATCACTTTTTTTAAATTTAAAAATTGACGTAGCGTAAAAACGAAAGTGACGTTGTAGTTAAAAATTTAACATCTTTGAGGGACGATGATGTCACATAATCCCTGAAAGTTTCATGTAAATCTGTTGAAAACTTTTTGAGATATTAAGCTTTAAAAAAGTCAGAAAAATAAAGAAAAAGAATAATAATAATAATAATAAAAAGAAACAATAGAATAACAAGAGGGTCTTCCGTTGGAAACGGAAGACCCTAATGAAAAAGAAACAATAGAATAACAAGAGGGTCTTCCGTTGAAAGACCCTAAAAAGAAACTAGAGCAAAGCTCGTTGCAAAGCAACGAGTGGGTCTTCCGTTAATGTCGGAAGTAAAGCTGAAAGTTCCTGTAAGAAGCAGAGCTCTTAAACCAGTAACAAGAGAAAGTAAAATAAAAAGATGAAAAAATCGAATAATTCCTGGTACGACTTAACAAAATCCGAATGATTTTAAGTACGACTTAACAAAAACCTTCTTGATTTTAAGAACAACTTAACAAAAAAAATCCGAATGTGTCTAAGTAAGACTTAACAATTATTTTTGGTACGAGTTAATTTTACTATTAACATTACGCTATTTTTTAAACCAAGGACGCGGAAACAAAATTTCCGGAAAAATCAATTTTTAAACCCCGATATCTCTGTAATGCATCGTCCGATTTTCAAACGTTTTTCAGTTTCGTATTCAGCATGACCAACTCTACAAACCTCGTAAACATTTAAAATTTAAACGAAAAATTCGAAAATTCGAAAATTTTAAAACACTTCCGGTTTAGACCGGAAGTGACGGAAACTAAATTCCAGCCTTATGTCCAAATAAAAACGATCAATGCTTCAACACAGAAAATTCCAAGTCTGTATCTTGAAGCGTTTTTGAAAAACGCCCTGGACAAAATCACGTTTTTAAAATATAAAAATTGACGTAACGTTGAAACGGAAGTGACGTTGTAGTTGAAAATTGAACATCTTTTAGGGACGATAATGGTACATAATCCCTGAAAGTTTCATGTAAATCTGTTGAAAACTTTTTGAGATATTAAGCTTTAAAAAAGTCAGAAAAATAAAGAAAAAGAATAATAATAACTAGAGCAAAGCTCGTTACAAAGCAACGAGTGGGTCTTCCGTTAATGTCGAGAGTTAAGCTAAATGTTCCTGTACGAATCAGAGTTCTTAACCAATAACAAGAGTTACTAAAATAAAAAGATGAAAAGAATCGAATTATTCCTGGTACGACTTAACAAAACCCGAATGATTTTAAGTACGACTTAAAAAAAACCTTTCCGATTTCAAGAACGACTTAACAAAAAAAATCCAAAAATGTTCAAGTAAGACTTAACAATTATTTTTTGGTACGAGTTAATTTTACGTTGAACATTACGCTATTTTTTAAACCAAGGACGCGGAATCAAAATTTCCGGAAAAATCAAACCCCGATATCTCTGTATTGCATCGTCCGATTTAAAAACGGATTTCAGTTTTGTACTCATCATAAAAATTAGCGTAAGATACGTACGTTTAATTTTTAAAATTGAAAATCATGAAAATTCAAAAAAATTGGTTTTGCTTCCGGTTTCGACCGGAAGTGTCCGAATTAAATTTCCAGCCTTATGTCATAAGTAAAATGGTATTTCTACCTTCTCTGTAAATATCATAGCTTTATCTTAAATCGAAAATGAGAAAAGCTCCGGACAAAATCACTTTTTAAAACGTGAAAAACGTCAATATCTGACGTATTCGATGACGTCATCAAAACGGTTTTTCATATCATAGAGATCTTTTAAAAACACATAAAACCTGTAAATTTCAAAGCAATAGATGCAAGCGTTTTTGAAATATTTGAGTTGGAAAAAAAATAAAAAGAATAATAATAACTAGAGCAAAGCTCGTTGCGAAGCAACGAGTGGGTCTTCCGTTAATGTCGGAAGTAAAGCCGGAAGTTCCTGTAAGAAACAGAGCTCTTAAACCAACAAGAAGAGTAACTAAAATAAAAAGATGAAAAAATTCTGATTTCAAGAACAACATGACCAAAAAAAAAATACGAATTAATTTTACTTTGAACATTACGCTATTTTTTAAACCAAGGACGCGGAATCAAAATTTCCGGAAAAATCAATTTTTAAACCCCGATATCTCTGTAATGCATCTTCCAATTTTCAAACGGATTTCAGATTTTAATTCACCATGGCAAGTTCTATAAGACTGATGTATTGTCTTATTTTGTTCAAAAAAATGAAAATTTCCAAAAATTGAAACTGCTTCCGGTTTTGAGCAAAATTGATGAACAAAATTTTAAACCCCCCAGTACATTATAGAATTGATACATCTATCATCAGTAAAAATTTCAAAGCGATATCTTTAAAGTTTACGGAGATTTCTTCCGGACAAAATCACTTTTTTTAAATTTAAAAATGGCGTCCAAATTTGAACGGAAGTGACGTAAATGCTGAAACTTTCACATCTTTTAGGCACGGTAACTTTACAAAAACTCTGAAAATTTCATTGAAATCGGATGAAAACTTTCCGAGATATAAAGCCGAGAAGGAGTCAGAAAAAAAATAAAAAATAAAATAATAATAAAAAGAAACAGAAGAAAAACAAGAGGGTCTTCCGTTGGAAACGGAAGACCCTAATAAGAATAAGAATAAAAAGAAACAGTAGAAAAACAAAAGGGTCTTCCGTTGGAAACGGAAGACCCTAATAACTAGAGCAAAGCTCGTTGCAAAGCAACGAGTGGGTCTTCCGTTAATGTCAGAAGTAAAGCTAGAAGTTCCTGTAAGAAGCAGAGCTCCTAAACCAATAACAAAAGTAACTAAAATAAAAAGATGAAAAAAAATCGAATTATTTCTGGTACGACTTAACAAAATCCGAATGATTTAGGTACGACTTAACAAAAACCTTTCCGATTTCAAGAACGAGTTTACCAAAAAAAAATCCGAATGTGATCAAGTACGACTTAACAATTATTTTTGGTACGAGTTAATTTTACTTTGAATATAACGCTATTTTTTAAACCAAGGACGTGGAATCAAAATTTCCGGAAAAATCAATTTTTAAACCCCGATATCTCTGTAATGCATCGTCCGATTCGAAAAAGGATTTCAGTTTTGAACTCAGCATGAAAAATACTGTAAGATACGTACGTAAAAGTTTTAAAATTGAAAAACATGAAAATTCAAAAAAATTGGTTTTGCTTCCGGTTTCGACCGGAAGTGTCCGAATTGAGTTTCCAGCCCTATGTCATAAGTAAAACGATAGTTCTACCTTCTCTGTAAATCTCATAGCTTTACCTTAAATCAAAAATGAGAAAAGCTCCGGACAAAATCACTTTTTAAAACGTGAAAAACGTCAATATCTGACGAAATTGATGACGTCATCAAATAATTTTTTCATATCATAGAGATCTTTCAAATACACATTAAACCTGCAAATTTCAAAACAATCGATGGAAGCGTTTTTGAAATATTTGAGTTGGAAAAAAAATAAAAAGAACTAGAGCAAAGCTCGTTGCAAAGCAACGAGTGGGTCTTCCGTTAATGTCGGAAGTAAAGCTGGAAGTTCCTGTAAGAAGCACAGCTCTTTAACTAATAACAAGAGTAACTAAAATAAAAAGATGAAAAAAATCGAATATTCTTGGTACGACTTAACAAAATACGAATGATTTTAAGTACGACTTAACAAAAACCTTTGCGATTTTAGGAACGACTTAACAAAAAAAAATTCGAATGTGTTCAAATACGACTTAACAATTATTTTTGGTACGAGTTAATTTTACATTGAACATTACGCTATTTTTTAAACCAAGGACGCGGAATTAAAATTTCCGGAAAAATTAATTTTTAAACCCCGATATCTCAGTAATGCATCAACTGATTTTCAAACGGATTTCAGTTTCGTATTTAGCGTAACCAACTCTACAAATCTCGTGAACATTTGAAATTAAAACGAAAAATTCGAAAATTCGAAAATTTTAAAACACTTCCGGTTTGGACCGGAAGTGACGGAAACTAAATTCCAGCCTTATGTCCAAATAAAAACGATCAATGCTTCAACACAGAAAATTCCAAGTCTCTATCTTGAAGCATTTTTGAAAAACGCCCTGGACAAAATCACTTTTTTTAAATTAAAAAATTGACGTAACGTAAAAACGGAAGTGACGTTGTAGTTACAAATTTAACACCTATAAGGGACAGTGATACTCCATAATCCCTGAAAATTTCATGTGAATCCGTTGAAAACTTTTTGAGATATTAAGCTTTAAAAAAGTCAGAAAAATAAAGAAAAAGAATAATAATAATAATAATAATAACTAGAGCAAAGCTCGTTGCAAAGCAACGAGTGGGTCTTCCGTTAATGTCGGAAGTAAAGCTGGAAGTTCCTGTAAGAAGCAGAGCTCTTTAACCAATTACAAGAGTAACTTAAATAAAAAGATGATAAAAATCGAATTATTCCTGGTACGACTTAACAAAATACGAATGATTTTAAGTACGACTTCACAAAAACCTTTCCGATTTCAAAAACATCTTAACAAAAAAATCCGAATGTCTTACAGTACGACTTAACAATTATTTATGTTACGAGTTAATTTTACTTTGAACTTTACGCTATTTTTTAAACCAAGAACGCAGAAACAAAATTTCCGGAAAAATCAATTTTTGAACCCAGATATCTCTGTAGTGCATCGTTTGATTTTAAAACGGATTTCAGATTCGTGTTCATCATAACAAACTCTACAAACCTCGTAAACATTTTAAATTAAAACGAAAAATTCGAAAATTCGAAAATTTTAAAACACTTCCGGTTTAGACCGGAAGTGACGGAAACTAATTTCCAGTCTTATGTCCAAATAAAAACGATCATTGCTTCAACACAGAAAATTCCAAGTCTTTATCTTGAACCGTTTTTGAAAAACGCCCTGGACAAAATTACTTTTTTAAAATTTAAAAATTGACGTAACGTAAAAACGGAAGTGACGTTGTATTTGAAAATTTTAAAACTTTGAGGCACAATAATGCTTCATAATCCCTGAAAGTTTCATGTAAATCTGTTGAAAACTTTTTGAGATATTAAGCTTTGAAAAAGTCAGAAAAATAAAGAAAAAGAAAAATAATAATAACTAGAGCAAAGCTCGTTGCAAAGCAACGAGTGGGTCTTCCGTTAATGTCGGAAGTAAAGCTGGAAGTTCCTGTAAGAAGCAGAGCTCTAAAACCAATAACAAGAGTAACAAAAATAAAAAGATGAAAAAAATCGAATATTCCTGGTACGACTTGACAAAATACGAATGATTTTAAGTACGACTTAACAAAAACCTTCTTGATTTTAAGAACAACTTAACAAAAAAAATCCGAATGTGTCTAAGTAAGACTTAACAATTATTTTTGGTACAAGTTAATTTTACTTTGAACATTACGCTATTTTTCAAACCAAGGACGCGGAATCAAAATTTCCGGAAAAATCAATTTTTAAACCCCGATATCTCTGTAATGCATCGTCCGATTTTCAAACGGATTTCAGTTTTGTATTCAGCATGACCAATTCTACAAACCTCATAAACATTTGAAATTAAAACGAAAAATTCGAAATTTCGAAAATTTTAAAACACTTCCGGTTTGGACCGGAACTGACGGAAACTAAATTCCAGCCTTATGTCCAAATAAAAACGATCAATGCTTCAACACAGAAAATTCCAAGTCTCCATCTTAAAGCGTTTTTGAAAAAAGCCCTGGACAAAATCACTTTTTTTAAATTTAAAAATTGACGTAGCGTAAAAACGAAAGTGACGTTGTAGTTAAAAATTTAACATCTTTGAGGGACGATGATGTCACATAATCCCTGAAAGTTTCATGTAAATCTGTTGAAAACTTTTTGAGATATTAAGCTTTAAAAAAGTCAGAAAAATAAAGAAAAAGAATAATAATAATAATAATAAAAAGAAACAATAGAATAACAAGAGGGTCTTCCGTTGGAAACGGAAGACCCTAATGAAAAAGAAACAATAGAATAACAAGAGGGTCTTCCGTTGAAAGACCCTAAAAAGAAACTAGAGCAAAGCTCGTTGCAAAGCAACGAGTGGGTCTTCCGTTAATGTCGGAAGTAAAGCTGAAAGTTCCTGTAAGAAGCAGAGCTCTTAAACCAGTAACAAGAGAAAGTAAAATAAAAAGATGAAAAAATCGAATAATTCCTGGTACGACTTAACAAAATCCGAATGATTTTAAGTACGACTTAACAAAAACCTTCTTGATTTTAAGAACAACTTAACAAAAAAAATCCGAATGTGTCTAAGTAAGACTTAACAATTATTTTTGGTACGAGTTAATTTTACTATTAACATTACGCTATTTTTTAAACCAAGGACGCGGAAACAAAATTTCCGGAAAAATCAATTTTTAAACCCCGATATCTCTGTAATGCATCGTCCGATTTTCAAACGTTTTTCAGTTTCGTATTCAGCATGACCAACTCTACAAACCTCGTAAACATTTAAAATTTAAACGAAAAATTCGAAAATTCGAAAATTTTAAAACACTTCCGGTTTAGACCGGAAGTGACGGAAACTAAATTCCAGCCTTATGTCCAAATAAAAACGATCAATGCTTCAACACAGAAAATTCCAAGTCTGTATCTTGAAGCGTTTTTGAAAAACGCCCTGGACAAAATCACGTTTTTAAAATATAAAAATTGACGTAACGTTGAAACGGAAGTGACGTTGTAGTTGAAAATTGAACATCTTTTAGGGACGATAATGGTACATAATCCCTGAAAGTTTCATGTAAATCTGTTGAAAACTTTTTGAGATATTAAGCTTTAAAAAAGTCAGAAAAATAAAGAAAAAGAATAATAATAACTAGAGCAAAGCTCGTTACAAAGCAACGAGTGGGTCTTCCGTTAATGTCGAGAGTTAAGCTAAATGTTCCTGTACGAATCAGAGTTCTTAACCAATAACAAGAGTTACTAAAATAAAAAGATGAAAAGAATCGAATTATTCCTGGTACGACTTAACAAAACCCGAATGATTTTAAGTACGACTTAAAAAAAACCTTTCCGATTTCAAGAACGACTTAACAAAAAAAATCCAAAAATGTTCAAGTAAGACTTAACAATTATTTTTTGGTACGAGTTAATTTTACGTTGAACATTACGCTATTTTTTAAACCAAGGACGCGGAATCAAAATTTCCGGAAAAATCAAACCCCGATATCTCTGTATTGCATCGTCCGATTTAAAAACGGATTTCAGTTTTGTACTCATCATAAAAATTAGCGTAAGATACGTACGTTTAATTTTTAAAATTGAAAATCATGAAAATTCAAAAAAATTGGTTTTGCTTCCGGTTTCGACCGGAAGTGTCCGAATTAAATTTCCAGCCTTATGTCATAAGTAAAATGGTATTTCTACCTTCTCTGTAAATATCATAGCTTTATCTTAAATCGAAAATGAGAAAAGCTCCGGACAAAATCACTTTTTAAAACGTGAAAAACGTCAATATCTGACGTATTCGATGACGTCATCAAAACGGTTTTTCATATCACAGAGATCTTTTAAAAACACATAAAACCTGTAAATTTCAAAGCAATAGATGCAAGCGTTTTTGAAATATTTGAGTTGGAAAAAAAATAAAAAGAATAATAATAACTAGAGCAAAGCTCGTTGCGAAGCAACGAGTGGGTCTTCCGTTAATGTCGGAAGTAAAGCCGGAAGTTCCTGTAAGAAACAGAGCTCTTAAACCAACAAGAAGAGTAACTAAAATAAAAAGATGAAAAAATTCTGATTTCAAGAACAACATGACCAAAAAAAAAATACGAAATAATTTTACTTTGAACATTACGCTATTTTTTAAACCAAGGACGCGGAATCAAAATTTCCGGAAAAATCAATTTTTAAACCCCGATATCTCTGTAATGCATCTTCCAATTTTCAAACGGATTTCAGATTTTAATTCACCATGGCAAGTTCTATAAGACTGATGTATTGTCTTATTTTGTTCAAAAAAATGAAAATTTCCAAAAATTGAAACTGCTTCCGGTTTTGAGCAAAATTGATGAACAAAATTTTAAACCCCCCAGTACATTATAGAATTGATACATCTATCATCAGTAAAAATTTCAAAGCGATATCTTTAAAGTTTACGGAGATTTCTTCCGGACAAAATCACTTTTTTTAAATTTAAAAATGGCGTCCAAATTTGAACGGAAGTGACGTAAATGCTGAAACTTTCACATCTTTTAGGCACGGTAACTTTACAAAAACTCTGAAAATTTCATTGAAATCGGATGAAAACTTTCCGAGATATAAAGCCGAGAAGGAGTCAGAAAAAAAATAAAAAATAAAATAATAATAAAAAGAAACAGAAGAAAAACAAGAGGGTCTTCCGTTGGAAACGGAAGACCCTAATAAGAATAAGAATAAAAAGAAACAGTAGAAAAACAAAAGGGTCTTCCGTTGGAAACGGAAGACCCTAATAACTAGAGCAAAGCTCGTTGCAAAGCAACGAGTGGGTCTTCCGTTAATGTCAGAAGTAAAGCTAGAAGTTCCTGTAAGAAGCAGAGCTCCTAAACCAATAACAAAAGTAACTAAAATAAAAAGATGAAAAAAATCGAATTATTTCTGGTACGACTTAACAAAATCCGAATGATTTAGGTACGACTTAACAAAAACCTTTCCGATTTCAAGAACGAGTTTACCAAAAAAAAATCCGAATGTGATCAAGTACGACTTAACAATTATTTTTGGTACGAGTTAATTTTACTTTGAATATAACGCTATTTTTTAAACCAAGGACGTGGAATCAAAATTTCCGGAAAAATCAATTTTTAAACCCCGATATCTCTGTAATGCATCGTCCGATTCGAAAAAGGATTTCAGTTTTGAACTCAGCATGAAAAATACTGTAAGATACGTACGTAAAAGTTTTAAAATTGAAAAACATGAAAATTCAAAAAAATTGGTTTTGCTTCCGGTTTCGACCGGAAGTGTCCGAATTTAGTTTCCAGCCCTATGTCATAAGTAAAACGATAGTTCTACCTTCTCTGTAAATCTCATAGCTTTACCTTAAATCAAAAATGAGAAAAGCTCCGGACAAAATCACTTTTTAAAACGTGAAAAACGTCAATATCTGACGAAATTGATGACGTCATCAAATAATTTTTTCATATCATAGAGATCTTTCAAATACACATTAAACCTGCAAATTTCAAAACAATCGATGGAAGCGTTTTTGAAATATTTGAGTTGGAAAAAAAATAAAAAGAACTAGAGCAAAGCTCGTTGCAAAGCAACGAGTGGGTCTTCCGTTAATGTCGGAAGTAAAGCTGGAAGTTCCTGTAAGAAGCACAGCTCTTTAACTAATAACAAGAGTAACTAAAATAAAAAGATGAAAAAAATCGAATATTCTTGGTACGACTTAACAAAATACGAATGATTTTAAGTACGACTTAACAAAAACCTTTGCGATTTTAAGAACGACTTAACAAAAAAAAATTCGAATGTGTTCAAATACGACTTAACAATTATTTTTGGTACGAGTTAATTTTACATTGAACATTACGCTATTTTTTAAACCAAGGACGCGGAATTAAAATTTCCGGAAAAATTAATTTTTAAACCCCGATATCTCAGTAATGCATCAACTGATTTTCAAACGGATTTCAGTTTCGTATTTAGCGTAACCAACTCTACAAATCTCGTGAACATTTGAAATTAAAACGAAAAATTCGAAAATTCGAAAATTTTAAAACACTTCCGGTTTGGACCGGAAGTGACGGAAACTAAATTCCAGCCTTATGTCCAAATAAAAACGATCAATGCTTCAACACAGAAAATTCCAAGTCTCTATCTTGAAGCATTTTTGAAAAACGCCCTGGACAAAATCACTTTTTTTAAATTAAAAAATTGACGTAACGTAAAAACGGAAGTGACGTTGTAGTTACAAATTTAACACCTATAAGGGACAGTGATACTCCATAATCCCTGAAAATTTCATGTGAATCCGTTGAAAACTTTTTGAGATATTAAGCTTTAAAAAAGTCAGAAAAATAAAGAAAAAGAATAATAATAATAATAATAATAACTAGAGCAAAGCTCGTTGCAAAGCAACGAGTGGGTCTTCCGTTAATGTCGGAAGTAAAGCTGGAAGTTCCTGTAAGAAGCAGAGCTCTTTAACCAATTACAAGAGTAACTTAAATAAAAAGATGATAAAAATCGAATTATTCCTGGTACGACTTAACAAAATACGAATGATTTTAAGTACGACTTCACAAAAACCTTTCCGATTTCAAAAACATCTTAACAAAAAAATCCGAATGTCTTACAGTACGACTTAACAATTATTTATGTTACGAGTTAATTTTACTTTGAACTTTACGCTATTTTTTAAACCAAGAACGCGGAAACAAAATTTCCGGAAAAATCAATTTTTGAACCCAGATATCTCTGTAGTGCATCGTTTGATTTTAAAACGGATTTCAGATTCGTGTTCATCATAACAAACTCTACAAACCTCGTAAACATTTTAAATTAAAACGAAAAATTCGAAAATTCGAAAATTTTAAAACACTTCCGGTTTAGACCGGAAGTGACGGAAACTAATTTCCAGTCTTATGTCCAAATAAAAACGATCATTGCTTCAACACAGAAAATTCCAAGTCTTTATCTTGAACCGTTTTTGAAAAACGCCCTGGACAAAATTACTTTTTTAAAATTTAAAAATTGACGTAACGTAAAAACGGAAGTGACGTTGTATTTGAAAATTTTAAAACTTTGAGGCACAATAATGCTTCATAATCCCTGAAAGTTTCATGTAAATCTGTTGAAAACTTTTTGAGATATTAAGCTTTGAAAAAGTCAGAAAAATAAAGAAAAAGAAAAATAATAATAACTAGAGCAAAGCTCGTTGCAAAGCAACGAGTGGGTCTTCCGTTAATGTCGGAAGTAAAGCTGGAAGTTCCTGTAAGAAGCAGAGCTCTAAAACCAATAACAAGAGTAACAAAAATAAAAAGATGAAAAAAATCGAATATTCCTGGTACGACTTGACAAAATACGAATGATTTTAAGTACGACTTAACAAAAACCTTCTTGATTTTAAGAACAACTTAACAAAAAAAATCCGAATGTGTCTAAGTAAGACTTAACAATTATTTTTGGTACAAGTTAATTTTACTTTGAACATTACGCTATTTTTCAAACCAAGGACGCGGAATCAAAATTTCCGGAAAAATCAATTTTTAAACCCCGATATCTCTGTAATGCATCGTCCGATTTTCAAACGGATTTCAGTTTTGTATTCAGCATGACCAATTCTACAAACCTCATAAACATTTGAAATTAAAACGAAAAATTCGAAATTTCGAAAATTTTAAAACACTTCCGGTTTGGACCGGAACTGACGGAAACTAAATTCCAGCCTTATGTCCAAATAAAAACGATCAATGCTTCAACACAGAAAATTCCAAGTCTCCATCTTAAAGCGTTTTTGAAAAAAGCCCTGGACAAAATCACTTTTTTTAAATTTAAAAATTGACGTAGCGTAAAAACGAAAGTGACGTTGTAGTTAAAAATTTAACATCTTTGAGGGACGATGATGTCACATAATCCCTGAAAGTTTCATGTAAATCTGTTGAAAACTTTTTGAGATATTAAGCTTTAAAAAAGTCAGAAAAATAAAGAAAAAGAATAATAATAATAATAATAAAAAGAAACAATAGAATAACAAGAGGGTCTTCCGTTGGAAACGGAAGACCCTAATGAAAAAGAAACAATAGAATAACAAGAGGGTCTTCCGTTGAAAGACCCTAAAAAGAAACTAGAGCAAAGCTCGTTGCAAAGCAACGAGTGGGTCTTCCGTTAATGTCGGAAGTAAAGCTGAAAGTTCCTGTAAGAAGCAGAGCTCTTAAACCAGTAACAAGAGAAAGTAAAATAAAAAGATGAAAAAATCGAATAATTCCTGGTACGACTTAACAAAATCCGAATGATTTTAAGTACGACTTAACAAAAACCTTCTTGATTTTAAGAACAACTTAACAAAAAAAATCCGAATGTGTCTAAGTAAGACTTAACAATTATTTTTGGTACGAGTTAATTTTACTATTAACATTACGCTATTTTTTAAACCAAGGACGCGGAAACAAAATTTCCGGAAAAATCAATTTTTAAACCCCGATATCTCTGTAATGCATCGTCCGATTTTCAAACGTTTTTCAGTTTCGTATTCAGCATGACCAACTCTACAAACCTCGTAAACATTTAAAATTTAAACGAAAAATTCGAAAATTCGAAAATTTTAAAACACTTCCGGTTTAGACCGGAAGTGACGGAAACTAAATTCCAGCCTTATGTCCAAATAAAAACGATCAATGCTTCAACACAGAAAATTCCAAGTCTGTATCTTGAAGCGTTTTTGAAAAACGCCCTGGACAAAATCACGTTTTTAAAATATAAAAATTGACGTAACGTTGAAACGGAAGTGACGTTGTAGTTGAAAATTGAACATCTTTTAGGGACGATAATGGTACATAATCCCTGAAAGTTTCATGTAAATCTGTTGAAAACTTTTTGAGATATTAAGCTTTAAAAAAGTCAGAAAAATAAAGAAAAAGAATAATAATAACTAGAGCAAAGCTCGTTACAAAGCAACGAGTGGGTCTTCCGTTAATGTCGAGAGTTAAGCTAAATGTTCCTGTACGAATCAGAGTTCTTAACCAATAACAAGAGTTACTAAAATAAAAAGATGAAAAGAATCGAATTATTCCTGGTACGACTTAACAAAACCCGAATGATTTTAAGTACGACTTAAAAAAAACCTTTCCGATTTCAAGAACGACTTAACAAAAAAAATCCAAAAATGTTCAAGTAAGACTTAACAATTATTTTTTGGTACGAGTTAATTTTACGTTGAACATTACGCTATTTTTTAAACCAAGGACGCGGAATCAAAATTTCCGGAAAAATCAAACCCCGATATCTCTGTATTGCATCGTCCGATTTAAAAACGGATTTCAGTTTTGTACTCATCATAAAAATTAGCGTAAGATACGTACGTTTAATTTTTAAAATTGAAAATCATGAAAATTCAAAAAAATTGGTTTTGCTTCCGGTTTCGACCGGAAGTGTCCGAATTAAATTTCCAGCCTTATGTCATAAGTAAAATGGTATTTCTACCTTCTCTGTAAATATCATAGCTTTATCTTAAATCGAAAATGAGAAAAGCTCCGGACAAAATCACTTTTTAAAACGTGAAAAACGTCAATATCTGACGTATTCGATGACGTCATCAAAACGGTTTTTCATATCATAGAGATCTTTTAAAAACACATAAAACCTGTAAATTTCAAAGCAATAGATGCAAGCGTTTTTGAAATATTTGAGTTGGAAAAAAAATAAAAAGAATAATAATAACTAGAGCAAAGCTCGTTGCGAAGCAACGAGTGGGTCTTCCGTTAATGTCGGAAGTAAAGCCGGAAGTTCCTGTAAGAAACAGAGCTCTTAAACCAACAAGAAGAGTAACTAAAATAAAAAGATGAAAAAATTCTGATTTCAAGAACAACATGACCAAAAAAAAAATACGAATTAATTTTACTTTGAACATTACGCTATTTTTTAAACCAAGGACGCGGAATCAAAATTTCCGGAAAAATCAATTTTTAAACCCCGATATCTCTGTAATGCATCTTCCAATTTTCAAACGGATTTCAGATTTTAATTCACCATGGCAAGTTCTATAAGACTGATGTATTGTCTTATTTTGTTCAAAAAAATGAAAATTTCCAAAAATTGAAACTGCTTCCGGTTTTGAGCAAAATTGATGAACAAAATTTTAAACCCCCCAGTACATTATAGAATTGATACATCTATCATCAGTAAAAATTTCAAAGCGATATCTTTAAAGTTTACGGAGATTTCTTCCGGACAAAATCACTTTTTTTAAATTTAAAAATGGCGTCCAAATTTGAACGGAAGTGACGTAAATGCTGAAACTTTCACATCTTTTAGGCACGGTAACTTTACAAAAACTCTGAAAATTTCATTGAAATCGGATGAAAACTTTCCGAGATATAAAGCCGAGAAGGAGTCAGAAAAAAAATAAAAAATAAAATAATAATAAAAAGAAACAGAAGAAAAACAAGAGGGTCTTCCGTTGGAAACGGAAGACCCTAATAAGAATAAGAATAAAAAGAAACAGTAGAAAAACAAAAGGGTCTTCCGTTGGAAACGGAAGACCCTAATAACTAGAGCAAAGCTCGTTGCAAAGCAACGAGTGGGTCTTCCGTTAATGTCAGAAGTAAAGCTAGAAGTTCCTGTAAGAAGCAGAGCTCCTAAACCAATAACAAAAGTAACTAAAATAAAAAGATGAAAAAAAATCGAATTATTTCTGGTACGACTTAACAAAATCCGAATGATTTAGGTACGACTTAACAAAAACCTTTCCGATTTCAAGAACGAGTTTACCAAAAAAAAATCCGAATGTGATCAAGTACGACTTAACAATTATTTTTGGTACGAGTTAATTTTACTTTGAATATAACGCTATTTTTTAAACCAAGGACGTGGAATCAAAATTTCCGGAAAAATCAATTTTTAAACCCCGATATCTCTGTAATGCATCGTCCGATTCGAAAAAGGATTTCAGTTTTGAACTCAGCATGAAAAATACTGTAAGATACGTACGTAAAAGTTTTAAAATTGAAAAACATGAAAATTCAAAAAAATTGGTTTTGCTTCCGGTTTCGACCGGAAGTGTCCGAATTGAGTTTCCAGCCCTATGTCATAAGTAAAACGATAGTTCTACCTTCTCTGTAAATCTCATAGCTTTACCTTAAATCAAAAATGAGAAAAGCTCCGGACAAAATCACTTTTTAAAACGTGAAAAACGTCAATATCTGACGAAATTGATGACGTCATCAAATAATTTTTTCATATCATAGAGATCTTTCAAATACACATTAAACCTGCAAATTTCAAAACAATCGATGGAAGCGTTTTTGAAATATTTGAGTTGGAAAAAAAATAAAAAGAACTAGAGCAAAGCTCGTTGCAAAGCAACGAGTGGGTCTTCCGTTAATGTCGGAAGTAAAGCTGGAAGTTCCTGTAAGAAGCACAGCTCTTTAACTAATAACAAGAGTAACTAAAATAAAAAGATGAAAAAAATCGAATATTCTTGGTACGACTTAACAAAATACGAATGATTTTAAGTACGACTTAACAAAAACCTTTGCGATTTTAAGAACGACTTAACAAAAAAAAATTCGAATGTGTTCAAATACGACTTAACAATTATTTTTGGTACGAGTTAATTTTACATTGAACATTACGCTATTTTTTAAACCAAGGACGCGGAATTAAAATTTCCGGAAAAATTAATTTTTTAACCCCGATATCTCAGTAATGCATCAACTGATTTTCAAACGGATTTCAGTTTCGTATTAAGCGTAACCAACTCTACAAATCTCGTGAACATTTGAAATTAAAACGAAAAATTCGAAAATTCGAAAATTTTAAAACACTTCCGGTTTGGACCGGAAGTGACGGAAACTAAATTCCAGCCTTATGTCCAAATAAAAACGATCAATGCTTCAACACAGAAAATTCCAAGTCTCTATCTTGAAGCATTTTTGAAAAACGCCCTGGACAAAATCACTTTTTTTAAATTAAAAAATTGACGTAACGTAAAAACGGAAGTGACGTTGTAGTTAAAAATTTAACACCTATAAGGGACAGTGATACTCCATAATCCCTGAAAATTTCATGTGAATCCGTTGAAAACTTTTTGAGATATTAAGCTTTAAAAAAGTCAGAAAAATAAAGAAAAAGAATAATAATAATAATAATAACTAGAGCAAAGCTCGTTGCAAAGCAACGAGTGGGTCTTCCGTTAATGTCGGAAGTAAAGCTGGAAGTTCCTGTAAGAAGCAGAGCTCTTTAACCAATTACAAGAGTAACTTAAATAAAAAGATGATAAAAATCGAATTATTCCTGGTACGACTTAACAAAATACGAATGATTTTAAGTACGACTTCACAAAAACCTTTCCGATTTCAAAAACATCTTAACAAAAAAATCCGAATGTCTTACAGTACGACTTAACAATTATTTATGTTACGAGTTAATTTTACTTTGAACTTTACGCTATTTTTTAAACCAAGAACGCGGAAACAAAATTTCCGGAAAAATCAATTTTTGAACCCAGATATCTCTGTAGTGCATCGTTTGATTTTAAAACGGATTTCAGATTCGTGTTCATCATAACAAACTCTACAAACCTCGTAAACATTTTAAATTAAAACGAAAAATTCGAAAATTCGAAAATTTTAAAACACTTCCGGTTTAGACCGGAAGTGACGGAAACTAATTTCCAGTCTTATGTCCAAATAAAAACGATCATTGCTTCAACACAGAAAATTCCAAGTCTTTATCTTGAACCGTTTTTGAAAAACGCCCTGGACAAAATTACTTTTTTAAAATTTAAAAATTGACGTAACGTAAAAACGGAAGTGACGTTGTATTTGAAAATTTTAAAACTTTGAGGCACAATAATGCTTCATAATCCCTGAAAGTTTCATGTAAATCTGTTGAAAACTCTTTGAGATATTAAGCTTTGAAAAAGTCAGAAAAATAAAGAAAAAGAAAAATAACTAGAGCAAAGCTCGTTGCAAAGCAACGAGTGGGTCTTCCGTTAATATCGGAAGTAAAGCTGGAAGTTCCTGTATGAAGCAGAGCCCTTAAACCAATAACAAGAGTAACTAAAATAAAAAGATGAAAAAAATCGAATTATTCCTGGTACGACTTAACAAAATACGAATGATTTTACGTACGACTTAACAAAAACCTTTCTGATTTCAAGAACGACTTAACAAAAAAATCCGAATGTTTTCAAGTACGACTTAGCGATTATTTTTGGTACGAGTTAATTTTACTTTGAACATTACGCTATTTTTTAAACCAAGGACGCGGAATCAAAGTTTCCGGAAAAATCAATTTTTAAACCCCGATATCTCTGTAATGCATCGTCCGATTTTCAAACGGATTTCAGATTCGTGTTCAGCATAACTAACTCTACAAACCTCGTAAACATTTTAAATTAAAACGAAAAATTCGAAAATTCGAAAATTTTAAAACACTTCCAGTTTAGACCGGAAGTGACGGAAACTAATTTCCAGTCTTATGTCCAAATAAAAACGATCATTGCTTCAACACAGAAAATTCCAAGTCTTTATCTTGAACTGTTTTTGAAAAACGCCCTGGACAAAATTACTTTTTTAAAATTTAAAAATTGACGTAACGTAAAAACGGAAGTGACGTTGTAGTTGAAAATTTTAAAACTTTGAGGCACAATAATGCTTCATAATCCCTGAAAGTTTCATGTAAATCTGTTGAAAACTTTTTGAGATATTAAGCTTTGAAAAAGTCAGAAAAATAAAGAAAAAGAAAAATAATAATAATGAAAAAGAAACAATAGAATAACAAGAGGGTCTTCCGTTGAAAACGGAAGACCCTAATAATAATGAAAAAGAAACAATAGAATAACAAGAGGGTCTTCCGTTGAAAACGGAAGACCCTAAAAAGAAACTAGAGCAAAGCTCGTTGCAAAGCAACGAGTGGGTCTTCCGTTAATGTCGGAAGTAAAGCTGAAAGTTCCTGTAAGAAGCAGAGCTCTTAAACCAGTAACAAGAGAAAGTAAAATAAAAAGATGAAAAAATCGAATAATTCCTGGTACGACTTAACAAAATCCGAATGATTTTAAGTACGACTTAACAAAAACCTTCTTGATTTTAAGAACAACTTAACAAAAAAAATCCGAATGTGTCTAAGTAAGACTTAACAATTATTTTTGGTACGAGTTAATTTTACTATTAACATTACGCTATTTTTTAAACCAAGGACGCGGAAACAAAATTTCCGGAAAAATCAATTTTTAAACCCCGATATCTCTGTAATGCATCGTCCGATTTTCAAACGTTTTTCAGTTTCGTATTCAGCATGACCAACTCTACAAACCTCGTAAACATTTAAAATTTAAACGAAAAATTCGAAAATTCGAAAATTTTAAAACACTTCCGGTTTAGACCGGAAGTGACGGAAACTAAATTCCAGCCTTATGTCCAAATAAAAACGATCAATGCTTCAACACAGAAAATTCCAAGTCTGTATCTTGAAGCGTTTTTGAAAAACGCCCTGGACAAAATCACGTTTTTAAAATATAAAAATTGACGTAACGTTGAAACGGAAGTGACGTTGTAGTTGAAAATTGAACATCTTTTAGGGACGATAATGGTACATAATCCCTGAAAGTTTCATGTAAATCTGTTGAAAACTTTTTGAGATATTAAGCTTTAAAAAAGTCAGAAAAATAAAGAAAAAGAATAATAATAACTAGAGCAAAGCTCGTTACAAAGCAACGAGTGGGTCTTCCGTTAATGTCGAGAGTTAAGCTAAATGTTCCTGTACGAATCAGAGTTCTTAACCAATAACAAGAGTTACTAAAATAAAAAGATGAAAAGAATCGAATTATTCCTGGTACGACTTAACAAAACCCGAATGATTTTAAGTACGACTTAAAAAAAACCTTTCCGATTTCAAGAACGACTTAACAAAAAAAATCCAAAAATGTTCAAGTAAGACTTAACAATTATTTTTTGGTACGAGTTAATTTTACGTTGAACATTACGCTATTTTTTAAACCAAGGACGCGGAAACAAAATTTCCGGAACATTCCGTAAACATTTTAAATTAAAACGAAAAATTCGAAAATTCGAAAATTTTAAAACACTTCCGGTTTAGACCGGAAGTGACGGAAACTAATTTCCAGTCTTATGTCCAAATAAAAACGATCATTGCTTCAACACAGAAAATTCCAAGTCTTTATCTTGAACCGTTTTTGAAAAACGCCCTGGACAAAATCACTTTTTTAAAATTTAAAAATTGACGTAACGTTGAAACGGAAGTGACGTTGTAGTTGAAAATTTTAAAACTTTGAGGCACAATAATGCTTCATAATCCCTGAAAGTTTCATGTAAATCCGTTGAAAACTTTTTGAGAATTTAACATCTTTTAGGGACGATGATGTTACATAATCCCTGAAAGTTTCATGTTAATCCGTTGAAAACTTTTTGAGATGTTAAGCTTTAAAAAAGTCAGAAAAATAAAGAAAAAGAATAATAATAATAACTAGAGCAAAGCTCGTTGCAAAGCAACGAGTGGGTCTTCCGTTAATGTCGGATGTAAAGCTGGAAGTTCCTGTAAGAAGCAGAGCTTCTAAACCAATAACAAGAGTAACTAAAATAAAAAGATGAAAACAATCGAATTATTCCTGGTACGACTTAACAATATCCGAATCATTTTAAGTACGACTTAACAAAAACCTCTCTGATTTCAAGAACGACTTAACAAAAAAAATCCGAATGTGTTTAAGTACGACTGAGCAATTATTTTTGGTACGAGATAATTTTACTATTAACATTACGCTATTTTTTAAACCAAGGACGCGGAAACAAAATTTCCGGAATTTCCGTAAACATTTTAAATTAAAACGAAAAATTCGAAAATTCGAAAATTTTAAAACACTTCCGGTTTAGACCGGAAGTGACGGAAACTAATTTCCAGTCTTATGTCCAAATAAAAACGATCATTGCTTCAACACAGAAAATTCCAAGTCTTTATCTTGAACCGTTTTTGAAAAACGCCCTGGACAAAATCACTTTTTTAAAATTTAAAAATTGACGTAACGTTGAAACGGAAGTGACGTTGTAGTTGAAAATTTTAAAACTTTGAGGCACAATAATGCTTCATAATCCCTGAAAGTTTCATGTAAATCCGTTGAAAACTTTTTGAGATATTAAGCTTTGAAAAAGTCAGAAAAATAAAGAAAAAGAAAAATAACTAGAGCAAAGCTCGTTGCAAAGCAACGAGTGGGTCTTCCGTTAATGTCGGAAGTAAAGCTGGAAGTTCCTGTTAGAAGCAGACCTCTAAAACCAATAACAAGAGAAACTAAAATAAAAAGATGAAAAATATCGAATCATTCCTGGTACGATTTACCAAAATCCGAATGATTTTAAGTACGACTTAACAAAAACCTTTCCGATTTCAAGAACGACTTAACAAAAAAAATCCGAATGTATTCAAGTACGACTTAGCAATTATTTTTGGTACGAGTTAATTTTACTTTGAACATTATGCTATTTTTTAAACCAAGGACGCGGAATCAAAATTTCCGGAAAAATCAATTTTTAAACCCCGATATCTCTGTAATGCATCGTCCGATTTTCAAACGGATTTCAGTTTCGTATTCAGCATGACCAGCTCTACAAACCTCGTAAACATTTGAAATTAAAACGAAAAATTCGAAAATTCAAAAATTTTAAAACGCTTCCGGTTTGGTCCGGAAGTGACGGAAACTAAATTCCAACCTTATGTCCAAATAAAAACGATCAATGCTTCAACACAGAAAATTCCCAGTCTTTATCTTAAAGCGTTTTTGAAAAACGCCCTGGACAAAATCACTTTTTGAAAATTTAAAATTTGACGTAACGTAAAAACTGATGTGACGTTGTAAATAAAAATTTAAAATCTTTGAGGCACAATAATGCTACATCATCCCTGAAAGTTTCATGTAAATCCGTTGAAAACTGTTGGAGATATTAAGCTTTAAAAAAGTCAGAAAAATACAGAAAAAGAAAAAAAATAATAATAAAAGGAAACAATAGAATAACAAGAGGGTCTTCCGTTCAAAAACGGAAGACCCTAATAATAATGAAAAAGAAACAATAGAATAACAAGAGGGTCTTCCGTTGAAAACGGAAGACCCTAACTAGACACGATCTCGTTGCGAGCAACGAGGAGGTCTTCCGTCCGATTTTTTGAAGAGGAAATGATCTTGCCTTTTATCTTCATCAACGAAACATATCAGGAAATGCAGATGTGATCTAAAAGAGCGATGATGAAGGATTATAACCACGTTGGATTCCTAATTTTTTTTTTGTTTTTTTATTTCGATACATTTTGAGTAAAAAGTTTAGAAATTTGTAGCCGTTCTTGATTTATCTGGAAGAGAGCGTGGGAACGGATAACAAACAAGTTTTGGTTGCAGATTATTAATCACATTTTTTAGCGTATTTTGTTCAATATTGCTCCTTAAAATTGCTTTTTTTTTTAATTTTGGGACGTTGATGATAAGTTCGGACTTTTGACCCCTTAAAATCCCTTATTACATAACATAGGAGTAAACAATTTTCATGTATAGGTACATACCATTTCGATGAACATAATTGCTTCCGTAATGTAATACAAAATATTTTACAATTAAAAGTTATGATTAAAAGACTTTAGAACTCTATCGGCTCCTAATTTGAATAGCCAGCCCCTTTTTCGTGATATAAAAAAAAAGCTCTTGTCATGTTAAACACATTTTGTTCAACAAGTATGTAGAAATTATGTACCGTTCTCGAGATCTCTGGAAGAGATCGTTTTAAGGGCTGACCCTTTAACTCCTTTTAGGGACCGGATAACAAAAAAAATTATGGTTGCAAATTGTTAACGACATTATTTGGAGCATCTTTTGTTCAACATTGCTTTTCAAAATTTCTCTCCATTTTCAGATATATAAGATCAAAATTTCGGACTGCTGGCCCCTTAAAATCCCTAAATACGTAACAAAGGAGTAAACAACTGTCATGTATAGGTACATAACGTTATGATAAACATAATTGCTTCTATAAAGTATTACAAAATATTTCACATTAAAAAGATATTATTAGAATACTTTAGAGCCCTTTCGGCCCTTAATTTCAAGGGCCAGCCCCTTTTTGATAATGTCAACTGAAAGTTCTTGACTTTCTAAAGTTTGTTTGTTCTATAAGTCTTAACAAAATACTTTTGAGAAAAAAGATATTCAAAGAAAACCACAAAAAAATCATGACGCTTTTTATCTCAATTTTTAAGCTCAGGCGAGCTTCGGTGTTTTTCGTCACAGAACAATGAAAATGCTTCTGTCATATCCACAAACATAGGTCTACAAACCCTGAAAATTTGAATCAAATATCTGTTTTCGTTTAGGAGAAAATCACCGGACAAGCCGACCCTCTAAAAATCGTAAAAACGTCAATATCTGTAAAACGGAAATGACGTCATCAATATAAAAAATTTCCAATAAGGTTCAGATCAATATGTGTTAGTTCTGAAAGTTTCATTAAAATCAGCCAAGCCGTTCCCGAGAACTCGCGTGCACAAAAATGCGTAAGAAAAAAAAAGAATAATAACTAGAGCAAAGCTCGTTGCAAAGCAACGAGTGGGTCTTCCGTTAATATCGGAAGTAAAGCTGGAAGTTCCTGTATGAAGCAGAGCCCTTAAACCAATAACAAGAGTAACTAAAATAAAAAGATGAAAAAAATCGAATTATTCCTGGTACGACTTAACAAAATACGAATGATTTTACGTACGACTTAACAAAAACCTCTCTGATTTCAAGAACGACTTAACAAAAAAATCCGAATGTGTTCAAGTACGACTTAGCGATTATTTTTGGTACGAGTTAATTTTACTTTGAACATTACGCTATTTTTTAAACCAAGGACGCGGAATCAAAATTTCCGGAAAAATCAATTTTTAACCCCCGATATCTCTGTAATGCATCGTCCGATTTTCATACGGATTTCAGATTCGTGTTCAGCATAACAAACTCTACAAACCTCGTAAACATTTTAAATTAAAACGAAAAATTCGAAAATTCGAAAATTTTAAAACACTTCCGGTTTAGACCGGAAGTGACGGAAACTAATTTCCAGTCTTATGTCCAAATAAAAACGATCATTGCTTCAACACAGAAAATTCCAAGTCTTTATCTTGAACCGTTTTTGAAAAACGCCCTGGACAAAATTACTTTTTTAAAATTTAAAAATTGACGTAACGTAAAAACGGAAGTGACGTTGTAGTTGAAAATTTTAAAACTTTGAGGCACAAGAATGCTTCATAATCCCTGAAAGTTTCATGTAAATTTGTTGAAAACTTTTTGAGATATTAAGCTTTGAAAAAGTCAGAAAAATAAAGAAAAAGAAAAATAATAATAACTAGAGCAAAGCTCGTTGCAAAGCAACGAGTGGGTCTCCCGTTAATGTCGGAAGTAAAGCTGGAAGTTCTTGTAAGAAGCAGAGCTCTTAAACCATTAACAAGAGTAACTAAAATAAAAAGATGAAAAAATCGAATTATTCCTGGTACGACTTAACAAAATCCGAATGATTTTAAGTACGACTTAACAAAAACCTTCTTGATTTTAAGAACAACTTAACAAAAAAAAATCCGAATGTGTCTAAGTAAGACTTAACAATTATTTTTGGTACGAGTTAATTTTACTATTAACATTACGCTATTTTTTAAACCAAGGACGCGGAAACAAAATTTCCGGAAAAATCAATTTTTAAACCCCGATATCTCTGTAATGCATCGTCCGATTTTCAAACGGATTTCAGTTTCGTATTCAGCATGAACAGCTCTACAAACCTCGTAAACATTTAAAATTAAAACGAAAAATTCGAAAATTCGAAAATTTTAAAACACTTCTGGTTTAGACCGGAAGTGACGGAAACTAAATTCCAGCCTTATGTCCAAATAAAAACGATCAATGCTTCAACACAAAAAATTCCAAGTCTGTATCTTGAAGCGTTTTTGAAAAACGCCCTGGACAAAATCACGTTTTTAAAATATAAAAATTGACGTAACGTTGAAACGGAAGTGACGTTAAAGTTAAAAATTTAACATCTTTAAGGCACAGTGATGTTCCATAATTCCTGAAAATTTCATGTAAATCCGTCGACAACTTTTTGAGATATTAAGCTTTAAAAAAGTCAGAAAAATAAAGAAAAAGAAAAAAAATAATAATAAAAAGAAACAATAGAATAACAAGAGGGTCTTCCGTTGGAAACGGAAGACCCTAATGAAAAAGAAACAATAGAATAACAAGAGGGTCTTCCGTTGAAAACGGAAGACCCTAATAAGGGAAACAGAAACAAAGCAATAACAAGAAGGTCTTCCGTTGAAAACGGAAGACCTTAACTAGACACGATCTCGTTGCGAGCAACGAGGAGGTCTTCCGTCCGATTTTTAGAAGGTGAAATGACGTCATCGACTTTAATTATCGACATCAAAACATGATATGGAAAAAGGGGTGAAGAACTAATGCTTTCCTGTAATGCTTTTTATAAGTTCTTTTACGTTGCTTTTTTAATTAGAAACATTTTTTCCAATTGAAATAGAAAAGATTAAACTATTTTACCTCTGGCCCCTAATATCCCTAGTTAGGTAACGCATGATAAAATCATTATATTGTTGGGATATATAAACGTATTATACATAAAGTCTGTCCCAAGATATTTTTGCCACACATTTTCTCAAATTATTCGATATTTGTAAATATCTCTTGATTTAGACGATGTTCATTCGATAGTATGAAAAAATCCCAAGATTTCCCTTTTGTAACGTCCCCTCTAGCTTGTCAGGTTTCAATACACGGCTAAAAAAAGAATGTCTACGGGGATTTTGAATTGCATCAGCCATTATAAAGCCCGGATGAAAACGTTGAAAAATTGTGCTAGATATTCCGTGAGACTTCCGAATTGAGAAAAGATGTAAACATTCCCAATTATAAATCTCCGTAGGAAATCTGTTTTTGATCCTGTGAATGTTTACGAAGGAAAAATAGTAATTTCTGAATGAAGTTTGACCCCCTAAAAACGTTAATACCTAATTACGTAACACATGATAAAATCAATAGATTTCTTGGATACATAACAGTTGAGATCGACACAAAATTTAAAATTTTAATTAATTCATGTGATTTTGAATGACCATAGTTGTGAATGGAATTGTAGATCATTTTGGAGAATAAGCGGGGATTGAACATAATTAATGCACATGATCATGCACATGACAAATAAAGTGTCTTACACATGTAAATCTTAATGTAAAAGCTGCTTGGTCCAATTTTCAATAAAATAATTGTATGCTTTTAAACGATGGTTATGCTAAGTATGTGTGCAATAATATACGTTGCAGTAGTTTTCCCGGTCAATTAAGCCATATTTAAATGAAAAAAAATTATGTACATGTTGAAACTCGTTGAATCCGGATGTTGTGTATTACGGCATGCTGTCCAATCCGGCGACATTATTCAGCCCCTTGACATTTTCCCATCATTTTTGTTTTAAAAAAATTGTGCTATCCGGATCCTGTCTATTCTGTAAACCGGCGAAATGAAAAAACTTACTGCTTATAATTAGTGAGAGTTATCTCCCGTCGTCCGTCTACTAATCGATCGGTCGGCCTTCTGCGAGATATTTTAAATGCTCAATTATCGACCAATTTTACTGTCGTTTGATTGATTTAAATAACTGTAAATATAGATCCAAACTAGCAACTCATTTCAGTTAATACCGTAAAGTCTTGTTATGAATTGCAAAAATTAGATAATTAGATTATAGTTCACCCCATTTTTTCAGGCCGTGATTCAGGATACTGTGAGAGTAAGACTGCCGATATTGTTTGTTATCCCCGTTGTATGGCTACACGTACAGAGTTGCATATTATTCTAGATCTGTCAAAATGCTATTTTTTTTAAATAAAATTCTCATTATATTAATATTCATCCTTTGTTTCCCTGTATCATAACAGTTCTCGCCATCAGGTGTTTCAGTCACCTGTTGACTTGTTAATGTTTTTTTAACAATTTACGGTTAAGAATGCACTTTACAGGTAGATCGGATGTTTGAAAAATTATCAATAACGATGATTTGATTCAAAAAGTATTTCCATCGTATGTATTCCGTTATGGATTTATTGTTTCAAAAAAATAATTTAAAATGAAAATTGGTACCGTATAGATAAGATCGATGAAATCTAATATATTTCAGAACAATTGAAAATTTTACAAGAATACACGATCAGGACCTACTGCATTAAATACTAAAATTAATTTGAAACAATGTCCTCTAAACCGGATGTTGCCTAATCCGGCCATTTTTTTTCAGAACCACCCTCCGCCGGATTAGACAATTTTTGGTGTATATCCACAAAATAATCGACATAAAAGGGTTTTGCGTTTTTTCGCCTCGTGTTTAAACTGGCCCCTTACGTCGAAGCTAGTATGATTGTATTACGACTTTGACATCTGTCTTTTTTATATAATCTATTATAACATATGAGATATACAGCATGACTATTTAAACAAAAATAAAGCAGTGTACATTTGTTCATTAATAGGTTTTATGTTTACGTTGTTTATAATTATTGCAAAACATGCAGGATGAATAAACCCAATCATTCGAATGATGAAACCCAACGGTTTCCTTTTTTAAACATTCCAATAATGTATTTTGAGGGTTTTTTTGTATGCCCAAAATTTATTTTTATTTACTTTGAATATTTCTAATGTTGAAGGGAGAGCAATTCCGTGTAAATACATCTATAACTTTGTAAGATCATTCATTTGCAATTCAAAAAGTGTCATTTTTTGTTAAGTTACAGGAACATTGTCATTCATGCACATAAATTTGTACAAAATAAGTTATATGTTATTCAACCAGTGTTTGAAATTTAAGACCGTTCTTGAAATATTTGGGAAAGAAATTTTAGGGGTCATCCTTTCATCATTTTATCGGGCCCGTGTAACAAAATTTGAGCCATTTCCGAATAACTGTGTGCACAAAAATCGTAAATAAAAGAATGCAAGTAACGGGAACTTTTAACAGGGGAGCAGGGAGTGCTTTAAAATTCATATTGACATGTATTATTTACCGTGTAAAATTATCAATCATAGACATTAGATAACTGCTATTGCCTGATTGGCGAATTTGATTTGCCTATTGACTCCATGACATCTACAATTTCGCTTAGTTAAACGATAACATTTTTAAAAAAAAAACATATATAAGCATGTACTCCAATCAGGTGTTGTACTTTACAGAACGTTTAAAAAATTACGCGATTGCCGAGCGCTTCTTTTTTGGGAAAAATAGTCCTAATCAGACAGCAAATACATAATACAGCATACAGACGTTTTTTATTAATATATATATATAATTTATGTATTAACTATTTAAGTGTGCTTGAATATGCAAATTTTAAAGCCAATTCGATTTGTATTAGAAAATTAATCTACTAACTAGTATTTTTAACCATGTGTTCACTACTCGATTTTTAACTGTCCGAATACAATCAAAATATTTACAATGAATGCACATGTACATAAACTTTTTATAACTCACATATTCTTTCAGAATCAAAAATAAAAATAAAATTTGATTAATAATAAATTAATAAAATCAGCAATGAGTATGCTTTTTAATGAATCTGACCACCATTGAGAAGAGGTTATTATACCAATATTGTGACCCTTATTATTTTACGGCCTTAATGTAAATAATTTTTCAACTTCTTTAAAAATGGTTAGTTTTATCGTGCCCGCACCTACCGCAAGCATGTAGCATTGTACTTCTTAAGCTGCCTTATCTCGAACGCTTTTTAAATATATTTCAACTTTTACTTACTACATCCTTCATAACTCTCTCTCTCTCTCTCTCTCTCTCTCTCTCTCTTTCTTTCTCTCTCAACTCATAAAAAATTCTAATACTTTGTTAGACAAATGAAGAATCACATTATCATAGATTACAGATACTTATGTGAATATCGCCAATATTTTGTTGAAATTGGTAAATTTAAATGCATTTAATTCTCAGCAGCAAAATGTCACCAATAGAAACAGGTGAATTCATTTACATTTCAAATCGTACGACTGTAAAACGTATTATATTAATTGATGGCAGGTTTTTCCTTTATTTTACGAACTATGATTTAAATCAATGGTTTGATGCATCGTTAACCGATATCATTGGAAATGAAAATAACAACGAATCAAAGAGCATTGAAATGTGTGATAACGTATAAACACGAGAAGCATGTGTCCTACAGCGAATCGGCTGTCCACTAGCGCGGCTTCTCCTTGGCCCGTGTGATGAAAATGTACACTCAACGTGGTGGGTTTGAAATGTTTGCAGTTTGATAACTAAATTTTATTTTCCAACAATAAAACTATTTCATGACATAGACAAGATCACAAAGAACGCCCCTTTTTCAATGACAGTCATACAATCTATTTTTTTTTTATTACGAGAGCAAAAAAGCAATACTTCGTAGGTAATTGTATAATCTTTTTCCATTTACTCTTTAATATCGTTTAAATCTGAATTTTTTGTGTTTGCAGCAAAATAAAAAAACCCGTGTGTGTATTACAGCAAGGCGCATATCTTGTGTATTGGATAACGGTAGACCGCTCGCTAGTCCAGCCGCGACCCATTTCCTCGGCCGCGGGCAAGGATCGGATACGTATAATTGTTTACATACATGAAGCTCGGAAAACAGCTAGCTAGTTTTTAAATGCGACTCAAATACATTGCATAGAAGTAATTCTTTTACCCATAATGTGTTTCCCCTGAAAAGAATTAAATTGTTTCAACACTTTCCGAACGCAAGCTAGTACACTGTCTATGGTAGTAGGTAAAGGTATAATCTTTTTTTTATTTACTATTAAAATCACTAAAATCGGAAGTTTTGTGTTTGCAGCTACATATAAAAATCCATGTGTGCATTACAGCAAGACGCAAATCTTGTGTATTTGATAACGGCAGACCCGCTCGCTAGTCCAGTTGTGACCTACTTCCTCGGCTGCGGGCAAGGGTGGATACGTAACTGTTCATATACACAGCTCGGAATACAGCTAGATTTTAAATGCAACTCAAATGAATTGCACAGAAACAGTTCTTTCATCCATAATGTGTTTCACTAGAAAATAACTAAAATGTTTAAACACTTTCCGTATATAAACTGGTATCCTTTATGTCAGTTATGCGCACAAATACCCCGTTTACTTGCCAAATAAAACACAAATACATGGTAACAAGTCTGGCTTTTTACACTCATATTACGCAATACCCGAACAAAATATTATTGTTACGACATTAATAAGATCATAATGAACAACTTTTGCAGCGACAGCCATAGTGAAATCTTAACCAATTTTGAGTTATAAAGTGAAAACTTTGAAGGGTTCTAGGCCCTTCTTTTGAGGGGCCAGCCCCTTTTTCTCGATGTCAAACAAAAGATCTTGTAAATATAATTTTTTTTTCTTCTACATGTCTTAACAAAATATTTGTGAGAAAAAAGATCATCTAAGAAAACCAGGCAAAATCACAACACTTTTTTAATCTCATTTTTCGAGCCCTACCGAGCTTTAGCGCCTTTTGTGCCTGAAAGTGATTAATGCCTTATTACATATCTACAATCATTTGTCTATCATTCCTGAAAATTTGAACTAAATATCTTTTATAGTTTTTCATAACTCGTCTGGACAAGCCGTCCCTCTGAAAATCAAGAAAACGTCGATATTTCAAAAACGGAAATGACGTCATCAACCAAAAAAATTTCTGATCAAGTTTAAATTAATATCAATACGATCTGAAAATTTTATCAAAATCGATCAAAGAGTTTCCGAGTAATCGCTGACACAAAATCGGTAAGAAAAAAAAAGAAGAATGAGAAAAAAAAACCGAAGAAAAACAATAAGGTCTTCCGTTGGAAACGGAAGACCTTAATAATAAAAAGAAACAATAGAATAACAAGAGGGTCTTCCGTTGGAAACGGAAGACCCTAACAATAGAATAACAAGAGGGTCTTCCGTTGGAAACGGAAGACCCTAATAAAAAGAAACAATAGAATAACAAGAGGGTCTTCCGTTGAAAACGGAAGACCCTAAAAAAAAGAAACCGTAGACAAACATAATTAAATGAAAATTGATACCGTAAATAAAATCTAATATATTTCAGAAGAATTGAAAATTTTGCAAGAATATGCACGATCAAAACCCACTGCATTTAATACTATAATTAATTTGCAACAATGTCCTCTAAACTGGACGTTGCCTAATCAGGCCAATTTTTTAAGAACAACCCTCCGCCGGATTAGACAGGTTTTGCTGTACATTGTACAAATTTATTTTCAAAATAAACGACATAAAAGGGATTCGAGTTATTTCATCTCGTGTTTAAACTGGCTCATTACGTTGAAGCTAGTATGATTGTATTACGACTTTGACGTCTGTCCTTTTTATATGATCTATCATAACATATACAGCATGTCTATTTCAAAAAACAAAAATAAAGCAATGTACATTTGTTGATTATAAGTTTTTAAGTTAACGTTGTTTATAATCGATGCTAAACATGCAGGATGAATAAACCCAATCATTCGGAGGATAAAACCAAACGCTTTTTATGAAATATATTTCAACTTTTACTAACAACCCCATGCTTAATTCATATACTCTCTCTCTCTCTCTCTCTCTCTCTCTCTCTCTCTCATAAAAAAATCCAATATTTTGTTAGCCAAATGAATTATAACAAATTACAAATACTTAAGATGTGCGATTGGAATAACCATGTCGTGAATATCGCGCTTTTTTGTTAAAATGGTTAGTGTAATCCACTAAATTCTCAGCAGCAAAATGTCAGAAATGGACACAGGTGAATGTATTTACATTTCAACTCGTACGACTGTAAAACGTTGTATTATATTCATTGATGGCATTTTTTCCTTTATTTTACGCACTATGATTTGAAGCAATGGTTTAATTTGATACATCGTTAACCAAAATAATTGAAAATTGAAATAATTTAACAACGAAGCAATGTGTGATAACGTGTACATGTAAACACGATAAGCACGTGTCCTAGACTACACCGAATCGGTTGTCCACTTGCGCGGCGTCTCCTGGCCCATGTTATGTAAATGTACACTCAACGTGGTGGGTTTGAAATGTTTTCACTTTGATAACTGAATTTTATTCTCCAAAAATATCACTATCTTATGACATAAAAAAGATCACAATGAACGCATTTTTTCATTGATAGTCATACTATCTATACTTTTTTGTTAACTACGAGGCCAAAACAGCATAACTTCGTAGTTAATGGTATAATCTTTTTTCATTTATTCTTTTAATATCGTTAAAATCGGAATTCTTTGTGTTTGCAGCTACATAAATAAACCCATGAGTGCATTACAGCAAGACGCATATCTTGTGTATTGGATAACGGGTGACCGCTCGCTAGTCCAGCCGCGACCTATTTCCTAGGCCGCGGGCAAGGAATTGGATACAAATAATTGTTTACATACATGCAGCTCGGAATCCAGCTAGATTTTAAATGCGACTCAAGTGCATTGCAAAGAAGCAGTTCCTTTACCCATAACATGTTTCCCTTGAAAAGAATGAAAGTGTTTAAACAGTTTTCGAATGTAATATGGTAGTAGGTAAAGGTATAAAACAATTATTTACTATTAAAGTCGTTAAAATCGGATTTTTTGAGTTTGCAGCTACATGTGTGCATTACAGCAAGACGCAAATCTTGTGTATTAGATAACGGCAGACTGCTTGCTAGTCAAGCCGCGACCTATTTTCTCGGCCGCGGGAAGGGATCGGATACATAATTGTTCACATATCCAGGTAGATTTTAAATGCGACTCAAATACATTGCATAGAAACCGTTTTTTTTTTTTCTATAATGTGTTTTACTAGAAAATAACTAAAATTTTCAAACAATTTCCGTAATGTAAACTGGTATCCTTTATGTTCGTTATACGCACAAATTCCACGTTTTTTTGCCAAATAAAACACAAACACATGGTAACAAGTCTAGCTTTTTACACTCATATTACGCAATACCCAAACAAAATATTAGTGTTACGACATTAATAAGATCATAATGAACAGTTTTTGCAGCGACAGCCATATTGAAATCTTAACCGCTTTTGAGTTATGGAGCAATAACTTTCAAGAACTCTAGGTCCCTAATTCGAGGGGCCAGGCCCTTTTTCTTGATGTCAAATGAAATATTTTTTAAACATGAATCTTTTTTGCTCTACATATTTTAACAAAATATTTCCAGGAAAAAAGATAAACTAAGAAAACCATGCAAAATCACAACGCTGTTTATATCTCATTTTTTGAGCCCTACCGAGCTTCGGCGCTTTTTGCGCTGAAAAATTATAATTGCTCTATTGCATATCTACATTCTTTTGACTATCATTCCTGAAATTTTGAACTCAATATCTTTTTTAGTTTATGAGAACCTTGGTGGACAAGCCGACCCTCTAAAAATCGTTGAATTGCTAATATCTCAAAACCGGAAGTGACGTCGATATTAAAAAAAAATCCAATAAGGTTCAGAGCAATATATTTGCATATCAATTTTCTTTCCCACTGTAAGTCCATACGGAGGAACTGCGATTATATTTCTATAATCGCAATTGCTCTGTCTGTATACTATGACGTCATAAAGGTGTGACGTCATATACTTTACCATGACGTTATATTTTTAAACCACTATACGATACATTATGTGTTTTTTTCCAACTTCATAAAATTGATGTAGTTAATATTAAAACTTGTATATTAACATTTTAAAGGAATTATATCATTGATTCTGTTAACAAATCTACTTGAATTAAAAAGATACATTACAGTCTGAATGTTTATTTTTGATGCAATAGCTAAATGTCAAGGTCTAGGCTAATACAAGGTATTTGCAGGTGGTACAATGCAAATATAAGTAATAAACAACGATTATTTATTGAACATGGCGTTATATGAATAGCAACTGCTCTGCTGGCATATTTTCCATGATGCGCTTGCGCACATCATGGAATATGCCAACAGATCAATTGCTATTCATAACGCCATGTTCACTAAATAACGTTGTTTGTTTCTTAAATCTATCAGATCTGAAAGTTTCATGTAAATCGATAGAGTAGTTTATGAGAAATCGTGTACACAAAATATGTAAGAAAAAAAATAATAGGGAAAAAGAAATCGAACGAAAACAATAAGGTCTTCCGTTGGAAACGGAATACCTTAATAAGAATAATCTTACAAGAACAATAATAGTTAGGTCTTCCGTTTCCAACGGAAGACCTTAATGACTTGAAGGGGCATGGTCACGATTTTAGTCAAATTCTATTTTTCTGTTTTTAATTTTTACAATTCCTAAGGAATGCATATCTGCATTTGTAGTTATCAAATGAAATTTGAGAGCCAGTCGTAGAGATAAAAGCGAGAACAGGACTTACAATTCCTTGTCATGTGAACACGGCTCATGCCCTGTTTTTGTTTACATAGGTGTAATATACCAGTAAAAAATCGTGATTAAGCTGATTAGTCTATCTCCTTTTTCATTTCAAGCATATTTAACTTCTAACTCCATCATTTTAGGTCTAAAACTGGAATTTTTACCTCAACATTCATAATGTAAACAAAAACTTTGTTTACATACGAAATAATTATAAGCTCTGTAAATCGCTTACAACTCAATGAATGACACTCAAACCTTGGTTTCCTGTTTAAAATGCATTATAGTAAAGCATTGTAAACATTAAGATCGAAAAATATTTTTTTACAAACATTGTGAGTTGGCCCCTTTAATAAGTGTCCATTTTACAATTTTCGGGCATTTACCCTACTTCCAAAAAAAACCCTTTTATTTTACTGATAGAATTGAAAACAACTAATTTGCGAATGGCATACATATATATATATATATATATATATATATATATATATATATATATATATATATATATATATATATATATATATATATATATATATATATATATGTGTGTATGCCATTCGCAAATTAGTTGTTGCATATATGCCTGTATCTTTCAACAGATTGTTTTGAACGAACATTTTTTTAATATGAAAATATAAAATTAAAGTGAATAAGGAACCCTATATTGAGGCAGTTACAGCATTAATGTGCAAGATTCCAACTTTTCCCCAACAAATGGTAGAGAGGGCACTAATGAAACCTTTTTATAATTTTTAAGATTTTTAAATCTTCAAAATCAGTTTGGAGCTGCGTAGTTCTATATCCGTTGCTAGTGATTAATAAAGATATTGTTCTGTTCTTACATGCGTAATCTGCAAACAAATAACCTGTAAAACCTCATTTTTATTGTTTTTCTATTTTTTGACAATAATTTCTGTTAGTGTTTAGCAAAAACAAGCCAGTTCAAAGGAAGTTTACATTTCGACCCCCCCCCCCCCCAAAAAAAATGGCTGCACATCCCCCTGAAACTATTTAATCCTCACTTAAAGCTGAACAGTGCTCGTTAAATGCATTGTCCGCCATATAACTCTCTCAACGCCGCCCCTATAAGCCGCAGACCTAGGCCTGACGTGTGTTATTCGCAATGGATTAAATTTTCAAACCTTACTCACTTAGTCCAAGTCATGAGAATACTAACATAATATTAAAAAGAAAAAAAAGTCAAATAGTATATTATTTACTAACAGAAAATGCCTGTGAGACAACAAATAAATATAGTTCTTTTTAAAAAAAAATAAAAAATATGAACACAAAATAAATGCTACACAACGGTCATGAGTTTCAAATGTGCAATCGGTTATAATGAAATTGAAGGATTTATACACCTGCGTTGCGTTGCCTTTAAATGAATGGTGTTCAGCTTTAAATAATTCAGCAAAAATTGTGAAGACGATCAATTCACAACACACGACGGCCGACCCAAGAAAAAAACTTAATGCCCAGGAAATGGCACTTAACAAATCTGACCTTCAAACAAGAAAAAACGCAGATCTGAGTTTTAAATAGATACTTAAAGATTAAATATGACAATCCACGTGTTAATTTCTCAGGTATGCTATTCAAACAGAAAAAAGGCAGCATATTCCAGCTAGGAAGGAACTGTCAGCGTCGGAGTATATAATTCTATCACTTGCATGCAAAGGTACAGTTGTGCGTAATGTTTATTTGCAATGTTTGCTTATAATTGTTGCTAGAAATGTGAAGTGATTTAGCAGATGTGTGAAGTATTTAGGATAATTTACCTATGTCTACAGACATAACATACCCAAACCCATAAACTTAAGTTACCAGAATAACCGACATTGTTTAAGACTTAAGTTGAGTTCCGGTCTTACTTCAAAACGTAAGGCGTGTTTGCGTTTCATGAAGATTAAGATCTAAAAATATTCATGACAACGCCGCACGGCACATGTGCAAGGAAAATATTTCTTTAAAGGGTACCTGCAGTGCCGGTCAATTTTTTATATAATGAAGATCTATGTGTAAAAACAGCATCCTGAAAATTTTACAGCGATCGCATAAGTAGTTTTCGAGATATTTGGGGAAAACCCGATTTCACACTTGAACGAGTTTTGAATCAAGCCGATTTGGCGCGAGATGAACTGTGACGTCACGGAGTCAACGCGACTGTATGAGAAACAGGAATATCGTATGAAAACTGTTCGTTTTCTTGCATTGTTTTATCGATATATGAACATATTTTTCTGTTGTTTTATTTCCTTATCAACCCTGGATGACTAAATATACTGTTGTTTGAGTTTAAACCCGGTTTTTTTTTCGAACAAAAATGCCTAATTCAAAAAATTGTTTGCTTCATGAATTTAGTCAAATGTGTAATACATTTTGCATATAAATGCACAGCATATGTAGCAAAATGGCAATTAATCAAACTTTTGTTTTAAGAAACAGTTTTGTTAATATTGTCATTCTGTTGAATGATTTTTACGTGACATTATTAACTGCTTAATAATATTGATAATACATATTTCGTAAAAGGTAACGCGGGGTCTATTCCTCGTATAAGGCATAAAATTACAAATCATTTCGCCGGATTATTCAATAATAATGATATAGGACTAATAACAATCAAAATAGTATGCATTCTTTAACAAACAAACACGGGATTATAAACGGATCAAGGCGAAAGTCCAAGATGGATGCATGATTGAGTCTGTCTCGTATTCTTTTAAAAATACGATAATGGAATTTCATTTTACATTTATTTACATCCTCTGTCAAAATGTTCAAGTTTATTCAGATTTCATAATGATCCGCTGTCAGTATAACAATTTAAGTAATGTGGAGTTAAAGCGTTAAATTGCTGACCAAAGTGCTCGAAAGAAAGTTGCACTTGATTAAATAAGGAATTAAGACCAACGTAAATGTAATTACTTCCTAAATAATTACTTGATCACAGAAAAAAGGTTTAAATTGCTGAATTGTAAATTTGATCATTATTTCAGTGATTAGATAATTAACAATAAAGGCATTTACTTCGAACATTAGTTTTACTATTTGATAGTCTAAAACCACTGATTGACATACTATATACATGACTGCTTACGAATGCTTGATTCACACAGCCTATTTTTTTTTCTTTTTTATTGTTTAACAATTGAGTAGCTAATTATACACAATTCAATTTACCAGTCCAGAGGTGTGAAACCCTCTCTTTGTTCACCAGACTCGTGTACCATGTGTATACATACCCCAGATACACGTGTGTCTGGAGCAGTGGCTTCGTTAGTTTACCTGTTTACCTGTGTCATTGTCTCGGGTCACTCGTGTGTGAAAGGATATTATGTAATCAAAGAATGAATAATAAACATAAATCTGCCCATGCAAGCGTTTTAAGATATCGTATTCATCGGTAAAAGGGCGACGAGAATAGCAAATTTTAAAATCCCTTAAAAATGAATATGACTGTAATAAAATAATTACGGATACAAATTTCTAAATCTACAATACTTAAAATAACTAGATACGTCAACACATCAGACATATATTAATCATTTTGGCTGAAAAATCGAATTTAATTTCTCTAGCTTTGTAAAGAAATTTCCCTCCTGTTGACCTCGTGACGTCACTTCCGCTGAAGCCTCGTTATCGCCTAATTCTGTTTTCTCTTGATTAGCTTTCCCAAAGCAGGTAAAAATAGCCACTTTGAAGCGGCGTAACTCCGTTTTTTTTGCATCGATTTCGATGCGGTTTTTTGAATTAAATTTTGGTAATTAAACTCTTTGACATATGTTTCACATCGGCTTGGCTACAACTAATTTTTGTGTAACGTGTCGACGGGTCCGTTACCTAGTCGATTCTAGGGTCTAGGGTTGAATTTAAAAATATCAAACATTAATAATTTTCCTCTCTAAAATGATTGGTGATTACAATTGGCCTACAGATATTTACAAAATGGTCTTCCCTTACTTAGGGTGAACTCACAAATGAATATGTTCGGCCGGGATTGAAGCGGTATTGATACCACGAGGTAAACACTATTACATGCCTTTTTTAGGCGGTAGTGAATACCCGCGGCACGCCCTAGCTATATAACCTACTCAAGAGGTAAACCCTCAGCAGAGGCAGGCACTGTGTTAACGCCTTGTGCAGGACGGACAGTGTACAACCTCTAACTAAAGGCGTTCACCTTTCCTAATACTACTAATAGAGTATCAGCGACGACTAACTTAGGCTGGTCTCCGCTAGGACAGCCTCTATAATAACCGACTAGTGGCCGGCCTCCAAACACGATTGGTCCCATAATTATCAATGTGGTAAGCCTCTCTCTCAAGGCAACCCACCTACCAAATCGTACTTTGGTCTCGCAATTCCTCTCCGTTGGAACTCTGCTAGGGAAGAGAACGCTGCAACTGCGACGCGCTCGTTTATATACCCTCTTTGGGTCACGTGGCAATCTCCGTTGGTTGCTAGGCGACAATACAAACGCAGTCGTCATGTGCCGTAGGCATGATTCAACATTATCTATACTACTACATATAAATAATAGACTCGAATTTTTGGTCTTTAATACCGACAAATCGGAATAGTACTGTCTTTTGTTTTATATATTCTAAACATCATTGGTACTTGTAGATTACCAATTTGTTTTTATTTTTTCTCAGTCAAGCTTCGCTAATTAATTATCAACGAGAATTTCTCAAAAAAATTCCGGAAATCATCTGAATTTTTTAATTTTACAATCTTGCGCATGCGCATTACATTCACTCTAAATCAGGGGAGGCTCTTTATTTTATGTTTCCACAATATCACATTTGCATGGAGAAACTCAGAGACGATAAAACAAATGCGTGTAAATTTTCATTGGAAATATTTTTTTCTGTTCATCAAAGAAATTACGGGAGATAACTCTAACACAGTGCATTTACTTTAAAAAATCCCGACAGTTTCCAATGTCAACATGGTGTGTAAAAACGTTGTTGAAGAAATGTTGAATTCTGTAATTATAGAATTAAACTTTTCGAAGAAAGGTATTTACAGCTTCAAAATGGTTTGTTATGAACAATTTGACTGTTACATGTACTTTCAATGCAACTTCATTAATTTTCTCCAAAATCGTTTTAGAGCGATTCTGCAATTTTCTACATTACGGGTAAATGGGAGACGTTTTTATTAACTGTGGTGACGGCCTTTCCCCAGGCACAGTAACATTATTCCAACTCAGCAGAGTGTAGTGGAATTAATAGCATTATTGTAGGCTTAAAGCTTGGTTATGCAAATATCAACAATATACGGTGTGTCGATGTATCTATTTCATATACCGGTATGTCCAATATCATATGCTATGTCAACCCGTGCACACACGAGACAAAATCTAGCAAAACATAAAATTGTTACATTTGTTTACATTATCATAACGCCTCCAATACTATTTGATAAAAGTCCACTAGGGGTTAGATGGAGTGTTATGATACAATGTATTTAATTTATTTAGATCCTCGAGATCTTTGTTCCAGCATGGCCACACCTGGCAGGTGTCATAGCCAAGGTGTTTCCGGAATGTCTCCTCCTCTACATGGGGAGTAGCCCGTGTCCCAGTCTGTATAAAAGAGGAGGCAGAAATACAGCTTCCAGATGACTACTGGAGAGCTGTGTTTCCCGCACCCCCATTTTATACACACGGACACTGCTCTACAACATTCTCCTCCTAATAAGTAAATGCGATCAAGTGCATACTAATGATCTGACGCACTGTGGTCAGTAGTAGCGTTTTATTTAGACTTCTGACCCGGCGTCGACAGGTTCATCACTGGACTTAATAACACATTTCTCCGTGAACATAAATAAACATACGCTATCTATCTAACGCATGTACTTTAACCAATTTCTATAGAATTTCCGTTACGATAACATGGTGAAAAAATAAAACAATTACAGCATAATTATATATTTCTACAGTGTATTTTGAAGGTGAACACTCAGATTACCATTTTAATTCTAAACACCATGATTGTTTTCCGAAAAGTAATTACAGGGCCTAAATCCTATTGTTTCAATTTTCTCAACAGTAAGGAACATTTTGTTATGACTTGAAGAACAAATAGAAAAAAAAGAGTTTAGTTTTTTTAAGATTTAAGGAAGGGGGGGGGGTGGCTCTAATAAACTAGGATGAAAAGGGGTCAGAATTCTCAGAAACGATTGGAAATTTGTTTAACATTTTTTTGAAATTGAATTAAAATGTAGAGCTGTTTTAAAATGACAAAAATATTTTGTTTCGTGGATTGATATTAGAGAAATTAACTTAAAAAGGGGTCGTTCTTGCATAAAGATCTCCTTAACTTTTATCAACAATTTGATGTTAAAATTACTACTTAAACAATCATGGCTATTGTTTCACAAATCATTGGACGTAATTTGAATTTTGTTTGCTTTTCAAATGTGATGACGCCATTACCGGTTTAAATTTATAGCTGATTTTGTAATAATTACAACCAATAGTGTGCAGAACGGAAATCGAAACCTGACAGAGATTTAAGATATGAACTTTTAAGAATAGATAGACACTAGTTTGAATTTATTCATTATGCAATTTCTTTACCCAGTGGCGACATTCATATGATCGAAGGTAAAATTGTCGCAATTTTTGGCTTTAAAAAATTCAGACATTTTCTATATATTTGCATAATTTTATGCTTAATGTCTATCACTCTCTCAAAATTTAGTTTTTTTTACAAGTCACACAGGACCTAAAGAACATTCAAAATTCATAAAATTGCTTGTTACTGTCATTTTGGTCTAAAAACCTTCTGCACGAGAAAATAGTTCCCAAAAAACTTAATGAATGTTGTGTAATTATGAAATGATGATCTTTCTGTTAGGATTAAATTAATAAAATCATATTCATTTCAAATATAATGACCATATTCGCAATGAAATAAAACGTGAGGAGTGAGATACCTTAAATGTTTTTTTTTATTTAACGTGAAACGAATAATTGTCCGTGCAGCTCTTGTGGGGCACAGAAAGACATCGATACGATTCACTTGCAGGTGACCTTCGACGCTAATGTTATGACTGTCGTCAGCAAGGCAAACGTACGTCTGGTGCATGGCAATCGAAATACGGAAGCACGGTTCCTACGGGCATTGCACGTTGTGAGTGGCAACCCGTCTTTAAAGAAAATTGTACGTGACTTATAAAATTTCATCGATCAATTTTGTGTGCCCAATCCATATCTTTCGTATAGAGAGACATTGGAAGTTCTTACATCACACAAAGATTGCTTATGACCTGGGGAGATGTGCCATGGCCTTGACTCAAGGTCATACGGGCAAGGTCACTGGCAGAAAAAAGTGCCAAGTTCGGGTCTGGTCCATATCTTTTTTATTGTGTGACATTAGAAATTCTTAATTCACTCAAAGATTGCCTTTGATCTGAAGGTATGTCATGACCTTGACTCAAGGTCATTTGGGCAAGTACAAAGTCATTTATTTAAAATGTGTTTAATTCTTATATGTGTTATGTCTTTTATGAATGGAAATGCTTAGAAGGTAAAATTTGACACAAAGCTGTGTCTAAGGTGAAATAAATTTTCGGTTTAAAAAAAATCGGGCATGGTACATGTATACCAAAATTTTAATGGCTGCTTGACATGTGGATTATCATTTGATTCCAGCCATGTTTGTTATCATAAGGATCCAAGTGTTTTCAAGCATTAACAGTTAATTTGAAATAAAATGGAATTTAAAGAATAAAAATTGCTTACTCATAATTGTGTACCCATATTAGATTAAGAAATTAAAAAAAAATTGAGCAGTTGTTGTTGATAGAAAATGGACGGTCAAATAGATAGCATTCATCGTTTGTATGCTCCCCCCCCCCCTTCAAAGAAGGGAGGGCATATTGCTTTGCTCCTGTCTGTCGGTCAGTCGGTCCACCAAAGGTTTCAGTTCATTTACTTCGCAGAGGATGAACATATTGAAATGGCATTTGGTATACAGGGTTATCATGGTAACATCTAGATCAAGTTTGATATTGGGTACGATCATGCAATTTTCAAAAGAGTTATTGGTCTTGGACGTAGAAAGATTCCAGTTATTTGAAGTTTCCCCTCATTTTCTTGATAATATCTAAGTCAAGTTCGATTTTGTGTGCCATCGAGCAATTTTCGACAGAACTTTGCCCCTTGGACGTAGGAAAAAAACAATTCTTTGCAGTTTCTATTCATTTTCTTAGCAGAGGATGCACATGTTATAATGATATTTGGTATACGAATTTATCATAATGATATCTAAGTCAAGTTTGATTTTTGGTATGATCAAGCAATTTTCGACAGAGTAATGCCCCTTGGATGTAGAAACATTCCAATTATTTGCAGTTTGCTTTCATTTTCTTCGCAGACGATGCACATAATGAAATGAAATTTAATATACAGGTTTATCATAATAATATCTAGGTCGAGTTGAATTTTGGGTAAGATCAAGCATTTTTTGACAGAGTTATGTATTTTAAAAAATTCAATTATATGTAGATTCCGACCATTTTCTTCGCAGATGATTCCAAGGAAGATGGGCATAAGTGTTTTACAAACATCTCTTGTCTATAATAGCAAACTACTTGAGTTATGATTTTTTTCTTACCCGGGGGGGGGGGGGGGGTTATGGTAGTTATGGTATTTTGTTTATTCTTTCGGGAGATATAGGTTAATGCAATTCGAGCATTTATAATTATTTAATTATTTCCTGAATCATTTAAAGAGTGTGTCTATTCAATCATTTGGTTTATCACTCGTAACGAGATCGTATTTAGTAATTATTAGTTTTTTCTTTAAAATGTTTTGCACACTTTTTTTTATAAATGGTGGACCGATCTCGATCATTTTCCCACAGATATGTGCACGTGATCTGTGTTTCATGATTGTGAATTTTTTTTTATGATATCGCTTTTGGTACATTTTGTTCTTTCCAACAAAATGAAAAAGAAATCAGCTGCCATCTTTTGTGAGTGGCCAAGTGACTTGTAAAGCGTTTTGACATCAATTATTTAAATTTTGTAAAATAATGTTTTATGGAAGCAAAGTTCTTAACTGTAACAAAACCTTTCTTAAAAAACACATTGACACACCAACTTGTTAGGTATAGATGAATATTTTAAAAGAGGTCTAAACCTTAAGTATTTAAGGTGCCATTTGTAAAAAAAAAACCCACTTTTGACTCTTTAAAAATCGTATCCAGTCATATTTTGATCTGCTCAACATGATGTTCAAATGATGTGAAAAGTTTCCAATTTTAAATGCACATGTTCAACTGACCTAGCTTTCTCGAAAAAATAACTGAAGTCAAATCTCGGACTAACGTCTGAATTTTTATTAAATATTTGAATTTTTGGATACTTTTCTTGTCCAGTTCTGACAGTCTGTGGATATATTGCATTTATTCACAATTTTTCTCGATAGCTTAAATGGTGTGAAGTACTTCTTTTCATTTATTTTCCATTGTCGAGTTTCGACTGCGTTAACCTATAATGAAATGATATGATTTGGTGTGACTAAATGTCTTGTACCTAAAACATTTCCAATAATTACATCGTACACTGGGTGTTCTATACACTGTAACGCATGACGTTCGTCCAAATATGGGGTATTGATAAACACTTCTGCCACCGGAGTAGTAATTTTGAATCCGTCAGCTAAGACAAACACTTGCTGCTTACCATGTACAAAGCGTTTAGCACAGGCTTTGCCTTTTTGTTCAACAGTTCCACCTCATCTGGATGCTCTCAAAACTATTTCTATATTTCAATTAGCTTGCAGATATCCGTAAAATAAGCTGTAATTTTGACACGCAGTGTTAAAGTAATAAGCGAATTGTTCACCATCAAATCTACGATAAAATCTGAAGGTTAGCTAATAACAGAACGAACATGTTTTTCTTTCACCATTTAATAAAACATATCCTATCTGATTGTCTGAAGAATTGCTTTCTACAGTATGTCCAACTTTAAATCCTGCACTTTCTAGCCAACTCGATTACATTAAGGAATTTTTGATAAATCCTGTCGGTTTTACTTGCTTTCTCTTTTGAAATCCGTTCTCTTCTCTGAATTGTTCTGGTGTTTTTTTGGAAGGGGGGGGGGTGAAAGAATCTCTGATAACTCATGACTACTGCCTGAAATATGCTCAAGGTTCTTGAATACCAATATTCAATAAAAAAAAAATTACTGTATGTTTTTGCGTCAGGTAATTTTCATCTAAAATACGTATGAATGCAGTACAGATACAGATATGTAATTTAAAATAACTCAATTTAATTGCAAATGAATCAATATTTCAACATTGTCACGATTTTTTGTGTAATAATATCCCAGCTTTGTCAAATGCCCAAGCGGTCAGTTATGTGTCTTTACTAAGCTGGTCAGTTGCTTTTACGAGCCAAGACGTAATTTTCTGTATTATCTTCTACCTACAAAAAATGACTTTTTAATCCTAGTTTATTAATTTGTGGAGGATGTTAATTCGTGGATAAAAGATACCCACGAATTCCGCGGAAAATGAGCCACCACGAATTCTAATGATTATAGAGTTTTGATTTTGATCATGGACATCATAAAAAAAACAAGGAATGTTGGAGCTTTAGGCAAAAATTGATATTCAGTTTGAATCGATTATGTAATCTTTTACGAATATAACCTCTTTGATTCGTAATGTTTCTGTACTTCCTTTTTATGCTCAATGTTATGCCATAATTTCTCCACTTACACTTTATCTGCTTAATAACTTGTGTTTTGTGTTACCACTTCTTTGTGCCGGTCTCTTTGCATGCTGAATAGATGCTCTCTATTAAAATCTCTTCACTTGCCTCGGATAGTCTTTTAAACACCATCACCAGTCCCGTAAATTCATGTGGTGCATTTTGTTTACATGTAAAAATGGCGACTCTCGATCTCGATGTAAATTCAACATACTTGATTTTCCGAGGTCAGTAGCGTGTTTCGGAGAAAGTCTGAGGCAAAAAAAGAGGTGACATCAGTAGTAAATTGCATGAAGAATTTAATGGTACTTATTGATTTCACAGAATTTGCGTTTAAATAAGGTAAATTAGTCGAAAACTAGCGCACGTTTTTCTGCGCAATAAATATACAATTTTTTCAAAGGGTGGCCCTGTAGCTCTCCGGTCAGTCAATATTTTTTCCCGAAGAGCTACAGTTCTGCAACTAGTGAAGTATGGGCTAAATAGGGATATACGTGGAGAGTGCATATGCTTTAAAAAAAGGTCGATATGACCATAACCTTCAAACATCATTAAAGTTTCATATTATGCTTTGAAAACAAATTTTCCTGCATATATATATATATATATATATATATATATATATATATTATATATATATATATATATATATATATATATATATATATATATATATATATATATATATATATATATATATATATCAGGGTAATGCTAAAAGTAATGGTAATGCATTGCAATGCATTACATGTCTTCAAAGTAATGCTAGTAATGTGTAATGCCACAAAATTAGCATTACAAGTAACGGTAATGTAATTCATTACTTTCCAAAATTTAGTGTAATTCAGACATTACATGGCATTACTTTGCATTACTATGCTTATTTGTGAATGTTCACTTTAAAAAATGTGATGCATAAATGAATAGCTGAAATTGAATTTGAATAATTTTATTATAAAGAAATCGGTCGGTCCACCATCAGTTTCCGTGCATTTTCTTTGCAGAGGATGAACATATTGAAATGAAATTTAGTATACAGGTTTATCATAATAATATCTAGGTCAAGTTCGATATTAGGTACGATTGAGCAATTTTCAACAGAGTTATGGCCCTTGGACTTAGAAAAATTCCAGTTATTTGCAGTTTCCGCTCATTTTCTTCGCAGGTAATTACATTATTGAAATGAAATTTTATATACAGGTTTATTATGATAGTATCTATGTCAATTTCGATATTGGGTATGATCAAACAATTTTCGACAGAGTTATGGCTCTTTAACTTAGAAAAATTCCAGTTATTTGCAGTTTCTGTTCATTTTCGTCGCAGAGGATGAACATATTGAAATGAAATTTGGTATACAGCTTTATCATAATAATATCTAAGTCAAGTTCGATATTGTGTACGATTGAGCAATTTTCGACAGAGTCATGGCCCTTGGACGTAGAAAAATTCCAGTTATTTGCAGTTTCTTCTCATTTTTTTCGCAGGGGATGAAAATATGGAAATGAAATTTGGTATACATGCAGGCTTATCATGATAATATCTAGGTCAAGTTCGATGTTGGGTGAGAATGAGCAATTTTCGACAGAGTTATGGCTCTCGGACGTAGAAGAATTCCAGTTATTTGCAGTTTCCGCCCATTTCATTTTCAGAGGGCGAAAATTTGAAATTTGGTATACAGGTTTATCGAAATAATATCTAGGTCAAGTTTGATTTTGGTATGAAAGAGCAACTTTCGACAGAGTTATACCCCTTGGACGTAAAAAAATTCAAAATATTTGCAGTTTCTGCTCATTTTCTTTGTGGATATTTCCAAGGGGGGAGGGAGGGGGGCATAAGTGTTTTACAAACATCTATTGTTAAAAAAGATTTATAAAAATTCATTTTTAAATTGCTCATATTACTAGATATAACAACAATTTACTCCAATTAGTTTGCACTTCAATAAAGATGTGTCAACAACACACTATGCCCCCAGGATAACCTAAGTATCAAAACAATCTAGTGTTATCAGAAGTGATAAACACCCAAATCCCCTTCCCTATGCCATGTCCAAATAGAATAGAGGACAGACACCTGGAATAAACTGTCCATCAATGATGAAAATCAAAATCACTTTCAATATTATAACCCATTTGAAAATAATTTACTCTCTCTCTCTCTCTCTCTCTCTCTCTCTCTCTCTCTCTCTCTGTTGTATATTATGCCCCAGTCACACATTCACAGATTAAATGCCGGATTAGCTACGGAAGCGATCCGGAATCATTCGTGGCGATATGTATTGACCCGTGGCTTTTCCGTCTGTTATCATATCCAAACGAAGCAATACTTGTATAGCTGCGACAACTGTTAAAAATTCCACTACGGATAAAACCACCGTAGTACTTCCTTAGAAAATCTTACTAAACCGTTTTAGAACATATAAGTCCGTTTAAACTCTATGTATTTAAATTCGTATGTATCAATTTGTATCCATTCCGTAGTGTATCCGTACTAACTCCGTATCATTAGATTTTCCGGTGTCAACCGTGGAAAATATTCCGTAGTAGAAACTAGGAGTTGATCTGTGAATGTGTGACTGGGGCATTAACGATTATTTGATTTTCTGGTGTCAACTGTGGAGTTGATCCGTGAATGTGTGACTGGGACATTAAGTACATTAGTTTGGACTGATAGGAAATACAAGATTAGTGTAATTTTTGCACTTAATATATCCTAAGATAAAGATTGTCAAACAATCTTTCAGTCCCAGCTTCCACTGCTCCTGTAGACGTTTATTTAGTATAGCTGGGAAGATTTCAAACTAATAGGATGCAGTTAAAAGATGAAACCTTTGAAACTTTGATCATAAAGTGCAACATCAATCTTTTGTGTTAAAGTGTCCTCAGCATAAAGAAACCCTCTGTTTATAAATTAATACAATACAAGTGTTCAAAATTATAAAAATTATAAAAATTGGCATAATCTGGGGAAATATCTCTATTTAGCTTTTTAACAACGGCATCATTATTCCATAAAGTGTTTTCTATTATGCATGAATTCTGTGTCGACATTGTATCATGCCAAATGTCTATAAATATCTTTTTACTTAATATGTAATATGTTGTTCATAATGCCATAAGATGATATATATTGAGCAAATAAAGAATGACTCTTGTATATGTAGTCATTGAATTTGAACCCGATATATATACTGAACATGAACCTGTAGATATATGTTAAAGAGTGTTTTATATTTGAAACATTTGCAAAAGCTCTTTATTAGCTTTACTTTTTTAAAACAAAGTAATGGTAATGGTTATGCATTACTTTACTCATGTAATGGTAATGTAATGCATTACTTCAAGAAAATCAAGTAATGGTAAAGGTAATTTAATGCCCAAATTCATGAAGTAATGGTAATGTAATGCATTACTTTACAATGTAATTCGCCCCAAGCCTGATCTTATATGTATAGAGGATATCTATATTGTGTGATTTTATATTTGCTTTACCCAACGAGTTGAAATGGTGTATATATTCACGAGGCTTGCCGAGCAAATATAACCATTTCAACGAGTTGGATAAAGCAAATATAAATCACACAATTATAGATGTTCTATTTATCTCATACAATTTGATTTATATTATGAAGCTTTTGAGACTGTCCCTTATGTGACCCGAATTGTTTTTTTCCAAAGATTATAAACGATGATGCAACGTTGTGTTATGCGGCTATTGTGACCTTGCGCAATACAATTTAGTACGTCATTCCTGAGATAAATCCAACTGTTTTAATGTAAAGTTTCACTGATATAAACCGTAAAATAATTTTTTAGCTCTAAATAATTTTTCTTAGAGCTTATTCACTTGATTAAATGGAAATTCCAATTAGAAGATTTGAATAATCAAGTTTGTTGACATGCACAAAGTTGCGAATGCTCGTTAGTTTGAATTGACTCGAACGAAGAACAGTTGTTGATGTTTAATAAAACACACACTAGGCTAGCCTATGATTCGAAATTGAAAACAGCGATTAAGGATGCTTACTGGTGGTAGAATAAAAGTCTTATGAAACATTATTTTGGTAAGTTCTTGTATATAAACACAACAAGAGCGCTCTCTTTTCATCGCGTCGTCAGGATGGACTCCTTGATAGTTAACGTAATTTGCAATTTTATAAACTTCACAAAGCAAATTGAAAGTTGGAGGTGGCTAAATTTATCAAAAATCTTGACAAACAAGAAAAAAGGGTCTTGTGGTTACGGTTAAGAATAACTATGCAAAAAAGGCGTGGGGGGATTTGCCCCCCCCCCCTCCCCCCCGGTTCCGATGCCTGTGCTACGCAGTTATGTGTTTTCCTTCACATTTGTAATTTAAATCTTTGACAAAATAAATGTTATATTAATTTTTGTAGTAGATACAATTATGTTGAAAGTACTAGCAAATCTTCGAAAATAGGTCACCGAAGCGTTGAAGCGAGGGGTTGTGTCAAAAATAGTTCGGACCGGAAGTATTTGATAAAGCATCACCCGTTTGATAAAGCAAAGGTTTATCACACGGGTAATATACACCACACGTGTGAGATATATATATATATATATATATATATATATATATATATATATATATATATATATATATATATATATATATATATATATATATATATATATGTATATAATTTAATTTTTTTAAATTCAAACAAATAACATTTCTATTAGCATGATAAAACATCAACCATTTTTTGAATAACTTTTCTATGGAATTTCAAATATCCATTACTATTATCCTCAATCGCAACTTCTCGGGAACTTCTCGGGCAGGCTCGGAAAAACACCTCGAATATATTTACATTACCGGATGTTAGAATTTTATACAAAATGGGGTCGCTTCCCATTAAAATAAGTAAAGGCTAGACAGCCTTACAAGTCGCTTCTGTGTTGTATTTTTAGGGTTAGCATTTACTTTAATGAAGTCTAGCTTACATCTCAATAGATCGTAAAATGTGTTGTTTTTAAATCAAGTTTTAAAAAAAGGGAGGGGTTGTCATGGGCGCCTCGGTAATACATTTGAGATGTTTTTCCGAACCTGCCGGAAAGGCCCGAGAAGTTGCGATTGCTATTATCCAATAAAACAATTTCGAAATTTGATGAACATACATAAGACCAAATACTTAAAAACACGATTCCCTGAATTCCAGGTTGCTTGAAACAGATCAATACATCGTTAGAATATCTTACACAAAAGTAATAACTTAAAGCATTACATATTGTTATATTCATGTATTACGTATACATGATTACACAGACACTAAATTACTAAATAGATATTTGCATTATTGATTTATTTAATGATAAACCAAGTTATGCTAGTTTGATGTTTATGTACTGAAATTATGTAAAAAAAAAATTATGAAAACACGAAAAATATACATCGCTTTGTTTTCAATTTTTACGTTCAATCATACGTTTAGTAAACTAAGTTTATTTCTAGATTTAACAAATACATATGATAATGCAAAACGTAAAATGTGCATTTTAAAACTGTATCATTTATGATAACATCATAACATGTAATTATCCATATCTATTAAATAATGACAGCTTAACAAGCACTTTACACTTTTTAGGAATTTCGTCGGTCATACAACACACCAAGTTGTGCATACAAATTGTATATTGAGTGTTACAGGACCGACGAAAACCAAATATAAGCATTCAATAATACTTATAATAATGTTTACATTATATTTTTCTTTATGTATTTTGTATCGTTGCTTTAAAGCCATTATAAACTCTCTTTGTCAGGGATATGAATAACAGCAAAAAAAAAAAAGAAGAAATAAAATGTTGTTCGAACAGCTGTTTATCAACAGGTCAGCTAATTTTCAGAAGATGAAATCAGCTGTCTCGCTAAGTCTTATTTACAGACTGAAGAATGGGGCTTTTTATTTACATAAACGAACTCATTTAAACTTAGTTCTACCAGACTTTGACCCGTGCACGGGTTGGCATTGCACATGATATCGGAAATTTACAAAAAAGATACATCGACACACCGTATTGTTGAGATTTATATAAACAAGCTTTAAGCCTACAATAATGCTATTAATTTTACTACACTCTGCTAAGTAAGAATAATCAAACAGTGTCTCGGGACAGGCCTTCACCACAGTTAAAATGTATCCCATATACCCGTATTCTTGCGAAAAATTGCAGAGTCGCTCCGAAACGATTTTGAAGAAACTTAATGAAGCTGCATTAAAAATAACAGTCAAATTATTCATAACAAACCATTTCGAGACTGTATTGAATACCTTTCATCCAAAAATTGAATTCATATAAATGAAGAACTCAGCACTTTTTCACCGACGTTTTTACTCGCTTTGAATTTACACACCATGTTGATATTTGTAACTCTCGGGATTTTTCATATTAAATGCACAGAGTGAGAGTTATCTCCCGTATTTCCTTTGATGAACAGAATATATGACATATTTTCATTTAAAATTTTCACGTATTTGAAATATCGTTTCGGAGTTTATCCATGCAAATGCGATATTGTGGAAACATAAACTAAACGGCCTTCTGTGATTTAGCGTGAATGTTATGCGCACGCAAAAGATTATAAAATCCAAATAATCCAGATGTTTTTATAGGAATTTTTGTTGATTATTAATAAGCGAAGCTTGATTAAGAAAAAATAAAAACAGATTGGTAATTTTCAAGTACCAATGATGTTAAAAATATATAAACAAAAAGACAGTACTCTTCCGATTTTTCGGTATTAAAGCCCAAAAATTCGATTTTTTTATTTAAATAAAGGAGTATAGATTATAGTATGACATTTCAGTCCGAGAAAAAAAAACAATTATCGATTGTTTTCAGATCAAATACAAATACACAATATTTCAATGTGTACACAACACCACGTGATAAATTATCAAACGATTGCTATCATTGGGGGCACCATCTGCACGTGTTTACAACAAATACTGCGTCCGACGAACACTTTCTATCAACCTCTAATTATAAAACGCCGCCTAATGATACAAATATTATTAAGCGTTGCATTTGCAACCCCTTATGCTATAGATTCTTGCAATGATAGTTGACATTATCAGCTGCTAATGATAAATCGCCGCCTAATGATACAATTTTACCATTGAGCGTCGCAAATGCAGAGCAGACGTAACGCCTAATGAAACAAGCCAAATGCCACATGGTCAACCACTAATGATACAAACATTTTTACCATTAAGCGTTGCAATTGCATTCTTAATGATATACATGTACATTAAATATATACCAAAATGTAGAACTATGGCTATATTTTAAAGATCAAGGAAAGAAAAACAAGGATTGATGGTAGGAAAATTTGACATACAGAAAGAAGAATGTACAGTTTCATTTAATATTTGCCCTTAAAAATGCAAAGGTTGTTTTAATCTGATAAAAATACACATATACTATCTTGAATATGTGTGTAAATAAAGTACAAAGTTATACACTTTTTCTATTGTTTCAAGCAATAATAATGACTTCAACATTATGACATATTTTTAACATTAAGTCAAAAGTGATAAGAATGGCGCATTTTCTCGTAGTTTTTTGAAGAGAAAAATGTGTCTGCAACCATTACCCACAATGGAATTAATGTGTTTTAATGTGATATCACATATTAATGAGTTTATAATGTGAGTTTCATCGTCGGACACAGTTTTCTATTTAAAAATAACACCGAATATTAACATTTTCTGCTCAGTTTTATAATATTTCGAGAACAAAACCGCACCGTCAATGTCGTCACTAGTATCCGTTTGGAGGTTTATTTCGGAAACATTGATAGGATTCTTAGTTTATGTGTATTTTTGTGGAAATAAATGTTACATTTGAATTTCCTGTGAATTTATTTAGAATCGCTTTAAAACTGAAACTGTACCTAGTTCTTTACGAATACTTCAAACCCTTTGGTTATTGGGAGTTGATTTTTAATCAACTCTCCTATGCAGTCACTCGGACAAACCGAAAGTGAAACAGCACAAATCATTGCTCCTGACATGACTTAGTTCTTGAAAATAATTGATGAATTCGATGTAATGTATGCTAAAGCATTGTTTTTCAAGGAAACTTATTTACAAATACCTTAAAAATAGTCAGATTTTAAATGGTACGAACAATTTTAATATTTTTGTAGTCGTATGTATTCCTACGCCAGAGTTCAATATAGTCTCGTTCAACTCGACGCTCGGCTGTCTCCGTAAACCCTTGTCGGATATTTACGGTGTCAGCCGAGCGTTTGGTTGAACGAGACTAGAGTTCAATATTGCTTGGATCCATACAATTTTCGAGAAATATTTCTACCACTGATACATAGTTTGATTGAATTAATTTTATCTTTTAATATTATTTAACATGATTCATATGGAGGTTTCTCGACATTCTAGTCGAAAAAGTTCAAAAATTCATATCATAAAAATATGCGTAATTCAAATTAGAAACTACGTATACATGTACTTGTCATGCAAAATAACATATCATTGAATTTAAAATAAATAAACATCGACAAAATCAACTCCCGCCAGTTCTTCAGTACTTTGATTTGTTTGTGTTTTTACAGTTACCTGTGTTTATTTTTTTTATCAAAATATCTATTTTTTGTAAGTGTAATTGTATAATACGATACATTATTTTATCATGACATATCATGAAATACAATGTCGTATTATACGAAACAATGCAATTAATAAGTAACATATTACACAATACAATATCATATAATATGATACAATATCATATTATATGATACAATATCACAATTTTTTATATAAAGGAAGATTCTGGGAACTATATCATACATATTTTGAAGAAACTTAATGAGGCTGCATTAAAAATAACAGTCAAATTATTCATAACAAACCATTTCGAGGCTGTTTTGAATACCTTTCATCCAAAAATTGAATTCATATAAATGAAGAACTCAGCACTTTTTCACCACCGTTTTTATTCGCTTTGAATTTACACACCATGTTGATATTTGTAACTCTCGGGATTTTTCATATTAAATGCACAGAGTGAGAGTTATCTCCCGTATTTCCTTCGATGAACAGAATATATGACAGATTTTCATTTAAAATTTACACGTATTTGAAATATCGTTTCGGAGTTTATCCATGCAAATGCGATATTGTGGAAACATAAACTAAACCACATGTTTTTATAGGAATTTTTGTTGATTATTAATAAGCGAAGCTTGATTAAGAAAAAATAAAAACAGATTGGTAATTTTCAAGTACCAATGATGTTAAAAATATATAAACAAAAAGATAGTACTCTTCCGGTTTTTCGGTATCAAAGCCCAAAAATTCGAGTTTTTTATTTTAATAAAGGAGTATAGATTATAGTATGACATTTCAGTCCGTATCGATTATTTTCAGATCAAATACAAATACACAATATTTCAATGTGTACACAACACCACGTGATAAATTATCAAACGATTGCTATCATTGGGGGCACCATCTGCACGTGTTTACAACAAATACTGCGTCCGACGAACACTTTCTATCAACCTCTAATTATAAAACGCCGCCTAATGATACAAATATTATTAAGCGTTGCATTTGCAACCCCTAATGCTATTGATTCTTGCATTGATAGTTGACATCATCAGCTGCTAATGATAAATCGCCGCCTAATGATACAATTTTACCATTGAGCGTCGCAAATGCAGAGCAGACGTAACGCCTAATGAAACAAGCCAAATTCTACATGGTCAACCACTAATGATACAAATATTTTTACCATTAAGCGTTGCAATTGCATTCTTAATGATATACATGTACATTAAATATATACCAAAATGTAGAACTATAGCTATATCTTTAAAGATCAAGGGAAGAAAGACAAAGATTGATGGTAGGAAAAATTTGACATACAGAAAGAAGAATGTACAGTTTCATTTAATATTTGCCCCTAAAAACGCAAAATGTTGTTTTAATCTAATAAAAATACACATATACTATCTTGAATATGTGTGTATATAAAGTACAAAGTTATACACTTTTTTCTTGTTTCAAGCAATAATAATGACTTCAACATTATGACATATTTTTAACATTAAGTCAAAAGTGATAAGAATGGCGCATTTTCTCGTAGTTTTTTGAAGAGAAAAATGTGTCTGCAACCATTACCCACAATGGAATTAATGTGTTTTAATGGGATATCATATATTAATGAATTTATAATGTGAGTTTCATCGTTGGACAAAGTTTTCTATTAAAAAATAACACCGAATAATTAACATTTTCTGCTCAGTTTTATAATATTTCGAGAACAAAACCACACCGTCAATGTCGTCACTAGTATCCTTTTGGAGGTTTATTTCGGAAACACTGAAAGGATTCTTAGTTTATGTGTATTTTTGTGGAAATAAATGTTACATTTGAATTTCCTGTGAATTTATTTAGAATTGCTTTAAAACAGGGGAACATATAACTGAAACTGTACCTAGTTCTTTACGAATACTTCAAACCCTTTGGTTTTTGTTTGTGTATTTACAGTTACCTGTGTTTATTTTTTATCAAAATATCTATTATTTGTAAGTGTAATTGTATAATACGATACATTATTTTATCATGACATATCATGAAATACAATGTATTTCGTAGTATACGAAACAATGCCATTGATATGTAACATATTACACAATACAATATCATATAATATGATACAATATCATATTACATGTATATAATACAATATCACAATTTTTGATATAAAGGATGAGAATCATCCTTTATATCAAAAATTGTATATCATACATATTATACAATATTACGTCATATGATGTTACTATATCATATTTTAAAATGATATACAATATCAGATTATATTATACAATATCGTACCACATGATATGATACGATATTATATTCTACAATTTCGTGTTATATGATTCAATGCAATATCAGATCATATTCTACAATATTGTTTTATGTGATACAATACATTAGGGGCGCTATTTTTCTTCGTTAGAGCCACTGGGTCAAATTCAATTAAGAAGGAATTCGAACAGGATGGTGCAACTCATGTACTACTCAATAATATTTTGTTCCTGTTCAAAGACAACAGGGTGTCCTTCGTAATATACACCAATTTCATTGGCACGTTTTGCCTTGTTTTCTAAAATTGTGGATATTTTGACAAAACCAGGTTTTATTTTGTTTTTCTGCTGTTTTAAAACTGAAAATACTGACTTAAAAGGCGTGTTGTATAAAACATAAATAAAGATAGCAATATACTTAGAATCAGTTAGCATTTTGGCTTTCCTATATGATGAGCATTAACAACTCATAAAAAACCAGGCTTCAAAGTTACCATTTTATACTCTTGAATTCCTCAAAATGTAACATCCAAAAAAAATCAATAATGATAAGCGGTAAATCTACTCTATTATTTGGAACTTTTGAAATGTTTCTCTGTAACTAGCGAGTAAAATATATTCAGATTTCTGCAGTCCCTCTAAAATAATATTAAAGATCTTCGTTAGCTTTTTTTCAAAAGTATGATATGAAATGTTTTGCAGGTTTAAGATAGGGATGTCAATTTTACTCGGTTGGCTTAGTCATTAATCGGAGGCTCTATTCGAGCGATAGTCGAGTACTTGATGATTTACTAGTAATAGAAACCGTGAGTCCTTTTTAAATCATTTAATGCTACTGCCACATACATCTTATCTTCAACTAGAGAACATTAAAAACTTATGATAACATATACTAAATGTATTTGATTGATAATGAATTGAAAAGTATTTTATCTAAATATTCGTCAGAAAATGTCGTGGCTTTTCTTTTTTTTATTGTGACGCTTACATATAATTGAGCTCCATATCATCTCAGGCAAATCAAGTGTGACCTGTTTCACTTTTCCGTGCCTAATCAACAATCAAAGATTAATGATCATAAAAACAAACGCCTTGAGATAATCATTGATATAGGTAAATTTTTGATTATACAAACATCTAATCCAATAAATAACTGATTAGAGGAAACACAAATTGTACTCAAGTACATGGTTGCTTTGTAAATCAAAAGAGATCAATTATTAGCCGCTTCAAAAACGCACCAAGGACATCGATGGAAAAGAGTGTAACTAACGGATAAAACATGTGTCGAGCAAAGAACTGTTATCTACATTCGTAGAACAGAATTGCCGCGTTGATGAAAAATAAGTAATTTATTCACTTTATTACGAGTAATCGACTAAGAAAATGTTAGTCGATGATCGGTGTGACCGAGCGATAGTCGAGTACTCGTTGACATCCCTAGTTTAAGGACTTTATTTGGTACAATGTACAGAGGAAAGTTGAGACAATGACTACTTTAAAACCATAAAGTACGAAAAAAAGATTATGTTTGACGTTTGAAATATCATTAAATTAAATCAATAATATTATGACCTCCTACAATTAACATAGTAAGCATATCAATGCAGCAAAACAATGATAGCCACGTGATCAGTGTCCTGTATCTCCTGAAATTTAATTCTGGATATGAATATATTAAGTTGGATTGTCCCTCTGATAAGAGAGATAACTTCTATATAAAATAATATCACTTTGTTTCTGTTAACTCACAATTATTGAGGCATGTAACAACAAGGGAGGTGTTGCTTAGTCCCAATTTATGTTGGAAGGCGATAGACTTATTTAAATTCAAATATAGAAAAAGACAATTTGAACGGAACGAACTGAACCCCAGGGCACTTTTGAAGCAGAGGGCAAAAAAGTAAAGAGAAATTTTACAAAATATTACAAGAAATGTATCAGTCTGATAAAGTATTTATGAGGCAATATCTACATGACCATTCATCCCCCCTCTACCCCTACCCCTCCCGATGGATTAATTCTTTTTTCAAATATAACTAAATTTTATGTACTTGTTCAGTACATGTACAGTAAATGTTTGATGTTTTAGGCCAGAGAATATTTTGATGGACTATTTTTTATTTCTCTATCTATAGCTCGTTCACAGAGCTGAATGAATTATAACTGGGGAACATGTGACCAAGACAATTACAAATTTTAGACTTATATGTAGTTATAATCGTTTGAAACATACCATTTCAAATGTTTAAAATTGAATAAGGCTTTTCTATTCTGAGGGAGCAGATATGGGAACACAAATTAAAAAAAAACCCACATAATATCTCATTTGATTCAAGAAAATGTATCCCTATATTGATATCATACAAATTACTGAAAGATTATTCACTTGATCCCCGTTTTGTGTTACATAACAATATGCTCTAGTTTACATTTTAGGATTTCTTAAATATATATCCATTTACTATTATCTTAAACAGAAAACATTTTCTGAAAATTTAGAAACTGTGGCAATATATCATGCACTGTATGTAAAACATGTATGTAAAACCTTCAATAGTCTATGATAAAGAAAGATAACTCTTGCTGATTGAAGCAAGTTTTGTTGCAAACCTATACAACAAAGTGCTATTCTGAACTAAAATGCAGCGCTTCAATATGTTTTGTAATATGAATTGAAAATGTATATAACTATATATTATTTTCATATACATTTTAGATTTTTAATTTTATGCTGCGATGGTAAAATTTTGCTTTTTCTAATCACTATGTCTAGCACTGGATGAAATATCTGGTTTCAGCGCTGCGGAAACCCTTTGGAAACTCTGCGGAAACTTAAGGTTACTTTCAGTTTCCGACAGGTTTCAGCACGGAAACTTCAAGTTTCATTAAGTTTCCGCAGTGCTGAAACTTAGGCTGTCCATGAATCCAAATGGTTTCCGCAACGGAAACTTACTGAAACTTGAAGTTTCTGCATAGTTTCAATCTCCATATACGTTTGGGATACATATTGTTTACAAATGGTTTCCGCGACGGAAACTTACTGAAACTTGAAGTTTCTGCATAGTTTCAACCTCCATATACAATTGGGATACATATTGTTTACAAAGGGTTTCCGCAACTGAAACTTACTGAAACTTTTTATATTTTTGCTTTCACAAAAGCTGAGCAAGGTTTCTACTTTATGTAAAAACAAAACAATTTAAAACAGTTCCAAATTTATTTTGTTCAAAAATCTGAAATTGTTTCCAATAATAAATAAAATACAGCCAAGATACAATAATGGAAAAACATCCATATGGCAATTCCCTTATTAGGGACTTTTATCTAAAAAATGATAAAATTGCACAAGAAAAAAATTCCCATAGAAATCTTTACATTTGTATTTTTTTTCATCTCGATTAAATGCCTATCAAATCTCCCTTTAAAAATGAAACAAAGATCTTACTTTTTTAAAAATATGAATGCAATTTACAAAATAACTGCACGTACATGAATAAACAAAGAAAACTTCACTGTTACATGAACATGATACACTTGTCTCAATTTGTTTTGAACTACAATGAATATGTACACCATAAAATATTTTTGAAAAGTCTATAGTATCCATCTTTTAAAAAAAAAAAAAAATACACTACAAGATAGTAGTTGACTATAGAGGTATGACCCAGATTTGATTTGAATATGTCAATAAATTCCAAAATGAGGTCAAAGTGACCCACTTACAAGTTGGGATAAACCTTTTCTTTGTTAGTAATATAATCTAATGTTTTACAATAGAACAGGATTTGATATCATTTTTTTGATAATCCATTAAGTCCAAAGTGAACTTTTCATTTCCACCCATGATGTACTAACTGATCAGATTTTAATATCATAAGCCTGTCAGTATTTAATAGATGACCCAGAGGGAGATATGAAAAGCTTGTTGGCCAATAAAAAGCTAACAATGGAGCAGTCTGTCAAATCATGTGCAAAAATATGATGTACACATTTAATTAATTATGCTGATTGCAACACACTTCATTCCTGATGAATATTCTTCTTTACACACGGTTTACCTTCCTACATTTCACTACTTTACCTACATTAATATTTTTAAATCCAAGACATGAAGTAAAATATACATTGTTTATATATGACAAGTATTACTACATGTACATGTACTTGCTTTTTGTAGCATGAATGTATAAAATACAAAGTATCACACAGATCATTCACCTTACAATTCTCATCAATACCAGCATTTTACTTATGATATAAAAGCTAATTCCAATATTAGTTACATAACACAGATTAAAATAAAACCCACATGGAAACAACTTTCCATCCAAGTAATAAAAATTGTAATACATGGGGTATTTGTTGTCTTTATATATTTTCATATACGACATAATTGAATATTGTTTGGTGTATTTTATCATTTCTATGACCCATGCATTCATCTCCTAATGCAGTGTTTTTACATTTAAGATTGGTTTCTTAATTTTTCATATATTGCTGCAAATAAAAACTAAGGTATCAATAAATGTTTAAACAAAGAAAATGGGAAAAAAAAGTAGTTAACACTTATCAACTTGGAGGTATGAGGATAAATGTTACATGGAGTCTAATATTTTATGCAATATTTGCAAATATAACAAATTATTTAAGAAAATGAAAGTTAATATCTAATCAATTATTTAATAAGTCAAAACCATGTGATTTTCTAAGATTCTAGCTTACAGACAGACATTGTAATATACTGGTATTTGATCATATAAAAAAAGTACTTTTATAGTTTATAGGTTTTTTGAAATGAGAATACTTTACAGTTAAAAAGTCTTGTTCTGCAGAGGTTTAGTCGGGTCGTAGAGATGTGTCCATTCGAATCAATAAGGAGTGTCCTTGGCTGTTGTTGATGTAACCCGAGTTGTAGTTTATGGAAATAGGCCTTTTTGGGGGATTTTCGAGCATTGTCCAGACCGGTGAAGCACTCATATGATCACATCATGGTTACAGCAGACTTAATAGTTCTGGACAGTGGTAGCATTAAAATTCTTCTTCTTGCGATGAACTTGTTCCTTTCACTGGGCTGTACTTTATGTCTGTTCTATTTATCTTAAACAAGAATAATAAAGTTTCATTTAGATTTTTAAACAATAAACATTCAGCCTAACATGTAATAAAAGCATTCTGAATAAAATTCTGAATACAGAAGCTACTATGCAGTTGTCAGTTGCTGTTTAAACTATGTCATATAATGGCTACAGTAGTATCTGGTCTAAAATGTTTCATTTTAAGTTTGAAGCTATGTTATTTTCATTTTGATTCAATTATTGTTTGTTGAACAATGGAAAAACTTATCAACAATAAGTGTGCTTCACCACCACCCCCCCCCCCCCCCCCCATCAACCTCCTTTTCAAGAACTTAGACCTGGATTTCCCAAAAATTACTTCAGTAAATTATAAACATCCAACACATGTATAAGTTAATGGTGAAAATAATCAATTTCAAAGCAATACCTTGCGTTCACATCGTCCAGCTGGTCAAAACATTCATCCGAATCACCGAACAGAGGAGCAACTAATCACCGGAAACATTGACTTTGTATGCTGTCAATGCTGAAAAAGAAAAACGTGAAAGATTTCATTTTCCGGATTTAATTAATAATTTTTTTTCGTTACATTTAGAGTTTGTAAATTGTATAATGTGCGAAAGATTCATTGTTCGTCTTGTTTACCAACCAAGCATTCATATATATTAGGGACGTTTATATAATTATATATGTGTATACCCTGGATAATCATGATTATCATGCATATAAAGTTGGTTAATGGTTAACTTGGTCAAAACGTATATTTAAAAGAGATACGGTAATAAAAATTAAAACGCCGAACCAAGTTTGAAAAAATGACGCCATCTTGATTTGATGGCGCGAGATCTCGTTTACAAATGAGAGATAAATTAGAGCCTTGAAAATGTTATTGGGAGTATCTATATTGTGAATTAAGTTACCTTGACATGAGTTCGTCGTTCCTGCATTATCTCCTTGTTGTAGAGGCTATTAATGCTTCTCAATTCTCCATTTTACAACAGCACCTTCTTGTCCATTTTAACCTTCGCTCGGAATCATAAAGTGCGCCAATACTGACCAATCAGAACCCCCTAAATCTTGGAAAAGTGTATCTTGGGATAGTTTAAAATGAATAATGTTTAATCAAAATTATCATTTTTTACCGAATAGTATACTTTTTACATGTATATTTATTTTAGATAAGAACTGTCGGAGTCAGTATTTCCTGGTTAAATACGACAAAGCATTGGCGTGTGTTTGTATTTGTAACACGTGATTAACCAAAAAAAAAATGGCCGACCGTTTGTTTACAAATGTCTAATGAAATTAAACATGTTTTAATGAGACATATGTATCAGATTTTGTCTTTAACTATATTTTATTTACATGTACTGATGATTATAATAGAGCCATATATAGTTTACTGACAAGTTAGTCTTGACTTGTCCAATTTTCACCGCGATTCTAAGCACGGTCATATTCTTATTCAAAATATTAGACTTAACCAATAAGCACATAGCCCCCCCCCCCCCCCCACTTTTTCTCGCCGGAAATGTAATTGTTCCTAAATTTACCTTGAAAGATTGCGAAGTTGGAGTAATAGATATACTAGCCCCCCCCCCCCCCCCCCCCCCGACACGGATTAGGAATTTCATGATTTGGGGGGAAAAATTTGGGTAGGGAAATTTATTATTTATTTTCGGAAGTATATAGTATAGGTATACCCCCCCCCCCCCCCCCCCCCCACGGATAAGGATTTTCATGATTTTGGGAATTAGGTTTTTTTTTAAGGTTTTTCCTCAATATTTCTGAGGATTAGTCTAGCCCCCCCCCCCCCCCACTTTCAATTTGCTTCCGACGCCAGTGAATCATGATACAGTCATACATGTAGAAAAGTCTGAAATGCATGTAAATAATTAAACAATTATTATATTAGACTCAAACTCCAAGTGGGTTTTATTTGTTATTATCAACTGTAGAATTTGTAAAAAATAATTCCTGTGTACATCTGTTGGCGTGGTATTAAAAAAGAAATGAATTAGCTCTAAACTTCAGGTTGTACGAATATTTTGTACGATTTGTAAAAATTTACAACGACTTTACCTTAATTTGTTTGCTTAATTAGTTACTGTACCGCAAGGTTCATTCAAATGATAACTAAATGATTTAAGAAGGAGTCTTACAAAATAGGTATATTAATTTATTGAGTGTATTAAGTAAAATACTTCTTCATACACTGTTTGCGATATACAACTAGCTAGATTCTTTTACTAAATAATTATAATTTACTTGTCAGTTTTACTAACTCAGGTGCACACAAATTGAAAAAAAATTCCCGCCGGGCTCCAGATATAAACTCACGCTTCGTACTGTGTATATGTTATGTAACAGTCTTTTGTTCACTCCTGACAGAAAAAACCTTGCAATCCACACAGAATATACAGGAAAATCACAGAGGAGGTCACCTGGACAAAGAATGTATACACATGTATACACGTGCCCGAGTACCTAAGATTAATGATTTCATCATATGCATTAAACAAGATCAGACATCAGTTTTTCTTTTCAAATTCAATTAATTACTTAGTAAGGTTATTAATCGCCTTATTTGGCACATTTGAAGATAGTTACATGTATACATATAGTTTCAGTCGCGCTGAAACCTTACTATACGGATTCATTATCATTAGGCTAGACTTAAACTTAAACCTGTTGAAAATCAATTTTAGTAATAGTTTCAGCAATGCGTAAACCATTTGGAATCTTAACTTAAAGTTTCAGCATACTGAAACCTAGCGGAAATGTTCTGAAACTGATTGATATTTCCATAATAATTTACACAACTTTTCACATGATTCAAATTTAGTTTCCGCATTGCGGAAACCATCAGGAATCTTAACTTAAAGTTTCAGCATACTGAAACCTAGCGGAAATGTTCTGAAACTGATTGATATTTCCATAATAATTTACACAACTTTTCACACGATTCAAATTTAGTTTCCGCATTGCGGAAACCATCAGGAATCTTAGACTAAAGTTTCTGCTGACTGAAACCTAACGGATACTTGCTGAATCGATATAATGGTTTCCGCATTGCGGAAACTATACATGAAACTTCAACTTCAAGTTTCAGCAAGGTTTCCATATAGTTTCAGTTTTGCTGAAACTTGATTTTTCATCCAGTGTAGTTTTCTTCTTATCATGATTTGACATTTTATCAATTTTTGAAAAATCTAGCAGCGCCTCATCATTTAAATTTTGTTTCATATGAATCGATTGATATTGACTTTGATGAAAATCAATATGATTTTTTTTTTAATAATATATTGCAAAATTAATAGCAGAGGGATATTACACCTTAATTAAGACCAATGTGTTTCCAATGCTGAAAAAAAAAAAACTGCAAAATTAATACAAAAGGAGGCCAATAATCCAAATTTAATTTTGTTTAAAACATCCCTATTTGTAAATGAATATAGCAAATATTGATTTTTAAAAAATCCTCTTGGTACATTGTAAGTATTCAAAGTTAAATATGTTATGTGCTGAAATAAAATGAGATACGTTTTTTTTGTCAGTGCTTTATGAACTGAAGTAAGCGATGTGGTCCATGCGTCTCTCCTTGTTATTTTTTAATCAATGTCAGGGGGTTTGATGCACTTTCAGAATGAACTGATACATTAAAAAAATATCGTCTACTATATTTTAATATCAAATATCTATTTTCTGTACGTGTTTTTTTATATCATTGGCCAACTCTTAAGCAAATTTTTCCTCTACAAAATTGATTTTTCAAAGACATTTTATATATTAAGATACATGTACAAAAATTCCTTCACGACTTTTATCGATTTTTGAACACCAAAATATCTCGAAATAAGAGGTCCAGGGGTCACATTGCGACGCTTAATGATAAAATATTATCATTAAGCGGCAATTCATCATTATCGGTTGATGTTGTCAACTACTAATGCAAGAATTTATAGCATAAGGGTTGCAAATGCAATGCTTAATGATATCTGTTTTATTAAGCGGCGTTTTATTACTAAAGGTTGATACAACGCTTTTGAGACTCGCATTTATACGACATGATTTTATATTATAGAGTTTCCTCATAAATTCTTGTGTTTGTGCATTTAAAAGTGTTGATACATATTAGAGTGTTTATGGTTATATTTTTCCGAAATACGTATCGAATCAACTGTATTTTCCATTAACTAATGATTTGGTATATCTCTAAAAATCTGCAAAAAGAGAAGCTTAGCATATATGATGTTATGATGTCACATTTTATTATCTCTTCATGAGCATGTTATACAAACGGGTAACTATCTGTATTGCAAATATCCATTTTTCTACAACATGTTTTTTTTTTTTGCTTTTAAGTCTGCTGTCAACCCCTGGAAATATGTCGATACTTTATATTATCGTCTCAGTCAGTTTTACAACTATTGTAAGTATAATTTTGTTCTTAAATTTGACACATTTCCTGCTAATGCTCTGGCATTAACGTGCACGTTTTTTTAATTTTGTGTTGTAGTCCTTGGCGTTAAAAATGTGTCCCGAGTCCATTCCAACTGTTTCCATCGTAAATCGATGTCCTTCCAGTGCCACGGAATGGGTATCAGCGGCTAAGAGGAAAGGCTGTAATGACCTAGGGCAACTACAAAGTTGTACAAATAAAGCTGATGACTTTGTGTATCATTGTGTCCTAAACGAGAATGCAACAATGCTATTAGAAGTTTGTGCACCAACATATTTATTGTCCGGCAAGTACAAAACAATTATTATGTAATATTTTGTAAGACTTTAAGCTGCTGGTATTTTCATAGTTAAGAATATAGACCATTGTAGCTTTTCTATTCGGATTTCTTCTACATTCATTATCAAAGTGTAATCGTTTTCCATCTTAATTTTTACGTTTGGGGTATAGATAACAATAAACATTTAAAATGGTTGTCAAGTTCATGCCAAGTCTGTAATGTCCCACAATATTTCATTTGAACATGTACATGATGTAGTGACTGTGTTTGTCGTTCAACTCTAATCAAATAGTAAACATTGATTACATTTTTATTTACCACGATTTATAAAGCTAAACATTCCTCGTATTCACAGCTAACAATACCGTAAGTCTTTTGGTTCTCCGATATATCCTATTAACAAGATGAATGTTTCTTTTTAGGGCACTGCGCCTGTTTTAGCGAGGCAGACAAACAAATTAAGATTGTCGAAAGACTGGACTGTACACAGTTTGACCCTCCTTGTTTGACTAGTTTAAGGTCTAATGAATCGTATAAGTGTAAGTGAGACAATATATTAATTTGTGTCGTACCACTTTCCATAAATCATTTAAGCTTTAAGTCCCCGTTCTTGTATTTTCTCCTTTCTTGTATTTTTGAAGAAAAAAAAAACACAAAATACATCTAATTTTAGACCAAACGTGCTACAGAAATGCTGGTGAAAATCCCAAAGGCTGTGAGGCATCTCAAGAGAGGTAGGCGGTTTTTACAAGCACGCCTAATTCTTAAATAATGATGTTAAAAGTGTCCATATTTCAATACCAGGTCATTTTATTCCCAAAACAACTCTTTATTTTTTGCAGAAACTTGCATATTACCACAGCCAATGTGATATCTGTAATATTTGCCATCATCATTCTACTCATAATGATTATTATCGGTGTTGGATGGAAGTTAAAGATGATAAAGTTCGAAAGTAGAAAGAAAAGTAGCAAACAAAAAGAAACAGACAACGGAGGTAAGGTATCCATGGTAAAACATAATCGCTAAAAAAGATACATCTTCTCATAATGACAGATTGGTAATGATTTTTGTATTTTATTTTTAAAAAATACCTAAAGTATTTAATTTACATATTCCCTTAGTGGAAGAAATGAAACTATTAACTAAAGACAAAACAGAAACGAATAAGAAGAAAGAACATGTTTAGAAACAAAACAAAAGGGTTAGCACTTGCAAGTTTTTTTGAAAATAGTTGATGAACATTCCATTTAGGTACGTTATATTCTGTAATTAAAACTATTACATGTAGAAAAAAAATCAACATTTTACTTAAAACTAGCCAATATAACCACTTTTCCGAACTACATGTATTAATGTGATTCTCTCTAAAATGGTTTTGATTCCTCAGAGGTAGCCCTTTGACGAAGAAAATCAGTTGCGTTAACGTATTTGGTTGTCAAAAAGTATGATTAAGCGTTTAGCATATACATGTACGAGAAACGACTATAAGGCAAATTCCATTTGTAAAAGAAGTTCTAGTGCATGTCGGCAAAAAGCCAACAAGTTGTTATTTGATACGTAGAGCTATTATAATAAAACACTTATATAAGATCTAGTTTATTACATAAAAATTATATTTAAACATACTTTATACGAAATATATATACATTTGTAACTGACATAAAATAAGTAAAATCATTAATGTCTTTTTACTTACCTCTCTTATAGGTCAAGCTGTTGATTTATTGGGAACCAGTGTCAGATCTCAACAAGGTATATTAGTATTGCATGAGCTTTAGTACGTACACCTGCAATATTTGCGTTTTCATTAAAAAAGATATTTATGAAGCTTTTACATGTTTAGAACATTATCACCAATCAGATGATTGGTAAGCAAGCCTTGGATAAATCTAGTTGTGATGTCGCATTGAGATATTGTAAAGTGTTCATTTACAAAATCAAAGAAAATCAAAATTTTGATTTAGGACCAGCTAATCTCCCTTCTTTCCTGAAATATTTGTGTGTTTGTTTTCTTTGAAATTATTAAAAACTGAGATGATTATATAATGTTCTAACAGGTATGTCTAGATCAATTGCTAGGATGTATATCTATATGATTATAAAAATCACTCCGTTAGGTATGAACACCCGACGTCCTTAATAAATAACTACCCGTTATAATTTGAGGTATTTCAAATTCATTTTTTCTGTTCCACATATGAAAGTTATTGCTAAAAGGCATCAAATGATCAAATTTAAAAAAATCTACCTCCTTGTTTATCCCAGGGGTCCTATCATATTTTTTTGTATGTCAAGGTTCCCAGATTTAAATGGCTATTTTATATTAATTTTGACAATGCCGGAAATGATGATATTTTATTATAATAGTATTATAAGAATATTAAAACATTCAGACATATTTAAGTAAAAGTAAATATTATATCACATATTACGTGTCAAAATTATAAAATACGAGGTTACTGTCTTGAAACACATGTATTAAGCTATATCTAGGCGGGGTAAGAAAACGTGACAGAAGGCTAGGCTTCCTAAATTCTCTTCACGTTTTCGACCCGAGCCCAAATATATCTTATTCTTCAAGACATTTATGCTTATTCTACCAAATAATATCAATTTCTCTATATTTAACCAATATTAAATATCTGCAATTAAATCCATTACTCCATGCCGACCCTATTTATTTGATGATTTGAAAAATTTTCAAGGCGCCGAAGCTCGCTTGAGCTCGAAAATTGGCAGCAAATGTTTTCAAGAAAGTTTTGCACATTTTCTGAAATAGTTTTGAATGTGTAAATATTTTGTTAAAACATGTAACGCAAAGTTGTTTAAATTTACACATTCTTTCATTTGACATAAAAAACAATGGACTGGCTCCTCAAGTTTGGGCCCAAGAGGATTCTAAAGTCTCTTTTTTTCTTTTTTACTTTCTACTGAGCAATATATAAATTGTTATTTATTACAGAAGCAAAAATGTTCATTGTACAGCTGTTTATCTAAACATTATCTACTTACATGTAAATCAAGTAATTAGGGGTTTCAAGGGACCGGAAATCAAAATATTGATCATTTGTATCTAAAAAAGGAGAAATAATTTGAAAAGCATTGTATAACAAAAGTTTGTCAGAGTTGTGTTCTTAACAATATGCAACCTAAAAACATATTTGTTGGTATCCCCGGTAAGGAGTTCAAAGGTCAGCCCCTAAAACACAATTGTTCAGATATCTCTAGAACGTTCAATTATTCCTGAACAAAATATGTATATATTTACAAGACCTCTCATTTGATATCAAGAAAAAAGGACTGACCCCTCAAATAAGGGGAACAATAATTTGTTACCAATTAAAGAAGCAAAACTGGTCATTGTAAAGCTGTATTATATCTATGCAAAACCATATTTCAATCATATGTTACATAATATTAGGTTTTAAGGGGCAAGAAATTATATATATATAGAAAAGGAGAAATATTTTAAAAAGCATTGTACAATGTAGAACATAAAATGCTGAAAATAATGTTCTGAACAATATGCGGCCAAAAATTTAGTTGTTGTTGTCCTCGGTAAAGGATGAAGGAACGGTCCCTAAAACACAGTTGTTCAGATATACATGTATCTTGAACGTTTAACAATATCTGACCACTTGTTGAACAAAATATGTTTATATTTACTAGGACTTTCATTTGATATCAAGAAAGGCCAGCATCAGCCTCTTGAACAGTCAACAATATCTGACCACCTGTTGAACAAATATGTTTATATTTACTAGAACTTTCATTTGATATCACGAAAGGCCAGCATCAACCTCTAGAACAGTCAACAATACCTGACCACTTGTTGAACAAATATGTTTATATTTACTAGAACTTTCATTTGATATCAAGAAAAGCCAGCCCAACTTTTTTTTGTCAAATGAAAGCTCTTGGTTTTATATAGTCATGTGGTTATTTTGTTTTACATGTTTTAACAGAATTCTTTCGAAGAAAGAGATATTTTAAAAAAACATGAAAAATTATGAAGCTTTTTAAACCTAAATTTTAGAGCTCGGGAGAGCTTCAGCTCTTCGGGTCGCAGAACAATTTAAATACCACATGTCAGATTTTGAACGCAATAACTTACATTGTTTTGGAGTTTACCCATGGACAAGCCGACCCTCAGAAATTTTTTTAATGTTTGATATCTCAAAACTGGAGGTGCCATCAACAAATTTCAGTTTTGTATTCAAAATTATAAACTCTACAAAGATAATAAACTATGAAATTAAAACAAAAACTTCAGAATATCGAGAATTTCAAATACTTCCGGTTTGCCCCGAAACTGAAGGAAGGTAAATTCTAGCCTAATTTTCGTACCGTAAAAACGGAAGTGACGTTGTAATGAAAACTTTAAAACTTTAATTATAGCTTGAAGGGACGATAAAGTCACATAATTTCTGAAAGTTTTATTAAAATCGGTTGAAAACTTTTCGAGATATGTAGCTTTAAAAGTCAGAAAAATAAAGAATAACTAGAGACGAGCTCTTTGCAAGCAACGATAAGGTCTTCCTGGTCATACTTGTGACGTAATACAAAATTATTACCTACACTGAGTAAAAGAGACAAATGCTTTCGATATACGTAAGAGTTTGTTTCATGATTGTAAAATACAATTGCCTTCGAGCCATACACATGCAATTTTCTTAAAAACTATCGATATGTTGTGCTATAATAGTCCTAATAATGCAAAGCCTTGTAAGGCTAATACATGTGTTTTTAAGTCTTAGATTGGATGGAAATATCTTGGACATGGGCTCTTGGCTATTAGAGCTTAACTAGTCATTTATTATCAATTGTTCGGGTATTGTTTGGAACTAATATGAAAAAAATTGGTATCGATTGTTTCATTGCACGACTCTATTGTAAACTCTTTAACAACGCATTCTCAGAAATATAATTCATCGTGTTCATTCTACTGAATGTGTAAATCCGATTATTTCTAAAGCAGCATCGCTTGATTAGATCTAAATCATAATTGTTGTTATGTCTTTTTCCTATAATAATAATATTATATATAGTATAGACATCTGTTTTCTTACTTATGGACCCTCCTCCTCTCAGTTTTCTTCGAACACCATTGTACTAATTTTTGCGCATCATTGCAAAGACGATTGATGAAAAGAACATGTCTACTAGTTGTACTATATAAAAGAATATACCTTCATCACTTGCATATGGTGTGTTTGTCTCTCAGTTAATTCGATACGCAAGGGCATGCTCTTCTTATGAACAGTTTCTAAGGCGATGCAAGCTACTGACAAACAAGTTGATAAAACAGAACTATCAAAGTGAGTCTCGTTTGAAGTAATGTTTTCGTAAGTTCTATGGTCGTTACAACGACCTTGTCAGCAATCAGAGTCTTCCCCTGGGTCGCATGCTGACCGAAGTTGTTCATACTAATTGTTAGACCATAATTAATCACCTAATTGTCTAAGGACTTCTCCGTTTTCATATACGACAAAGCATATGGCGGTGTGACCGGTCAGCAGAGGATGCTCACTCCTCCCAGGCACCTGATCCTTCCTCTGAGGTTTTCCAGAGGTCTGTGATTGCTCTGCTCTCGACTATACTGAATTTTCCACAGATTTTTCTTCGTTTTTCCCGATCATGATATTTTCTCAAGATTACGACATTTTACCGATAATGACATTTTTACCTATATTTCATTGGGCGCACGGCGGGTGTGACCAGTCAGCAGAGGATGCTTACTCCTCCTATGCACCTGATTCTACCTCTATCTTTTTGGAGGTCCATATTTCGTTTTATGAATTTTTGAGATGGTTGACGGTTTTTTATTGTCATTTTTTCACTATACTATATAAGCAAATACAGATCTTGAAAAGTTGTATATAGTTAGATTCGCCGCATGTCGTTGTTTGCATGTGCTTTTTATTTTGAGAAACTTATTTAATCATAATTGAATAAATATTAACAGAAAATGGACGACAATTATATTTACACAGTGGGTTTGCCCGGTATGAAGGTCAAAAGACAACATTATACACGCATTTTTTTTCGAACGCGACAAGCGCCAATGAATCTTTTAAAATATATGCGGAGATCCTGGAAATTTCACAAGGAGGAAAAATTTTGTTTTTCGAGGAGGGGAGAAGGGGGAGCATGTGCAAATCAGAAAATTTTTCCCCCGGGGGGGGGGGGGGGGGTGAGGGTCTAACGGTTATTTGAGTTTGCCAGAGGACGTCTTAGGCATATTTTGTGGTAATTTTATAATGGAAATTATAATTAATTTTTACAAAAAATAATACTTCTAAGAAATGTTGTTATTCATAGATAATATGATTAAAGGCCTACATAATATTGTTTTTTATTTATTCCGTCCCCATCCCGGCGATTACGATACGCACTTACCTGCAGCTAGCCTTTTCTATCAGTGACGTCACTTTTTTCATATATGGTCATGTCAAAATTCGACAAACTTGTATACTAGACTTTACATTTGTCGATTTGTAACATGTCAGCCGTGCTATTTCAGAAAACGGAAATAAATATATTTATAAATGGTAAGGGAAACACGTGTTGTTATTGTTTCCGGTGTTATTTATAGTATAACGATTTCGATTGGTTTATTGACGAGTATACGGGGTTAAGTGTACTCGTGCGGAACAGGTAGTTTACCTGTGTCCAGGTATTAGGGAATTTAAGACATTCGAGGTTTCGCTGCTTTACGTGCAACAGCCCCCCCCCCTCCCCCTCCCTGTGTACATGAATCTAATGTTTTATTTTTTTATATTGTAGAATGTTGATTATGAACCAGAAGAGTAAATGAATATACTTGTAAAATTTTTGAATTAAAATTAAGTCTGTTGCACAGACGCCGGCGAAGCAGTTCCTACATATGTGTTTGAGTTTTTGATTTATAAATAATTTATGTTCGTTTGAACTGATGAATAGGAACATAACGGAAATACTACTGCAGAGACTAAAGATGGGAAGTGTCTATTATAGTGGCAGGTTACGTGTACATGTAAATAACAAACAACTCTAAATGGTTTATGCCCGAGTTTTAAATGTTATGACGATCAAAATTACACTCATCCATACTCGACCAACACATCAACATGTTTGCATATTCGGATTTACAGGTTTACAGGTCTGGATTTTTTAACACGATTACCCTCCATAGGTAACTGGTAGTTAACAGTTAAGTTCCAGCTTGTTTTCTTCCACATACAAGCAGCACGTTTGTAATCCTGATTTATAAATGGGTATCACGGTCGGGAGGGGGGGGGGGGGGGGGTCATCGCAACAAGATTGTGTACTAGCGTGGTAGAGTGTACATTTTAAATGAGTAATTGATGTGGAATTATTATAAATAAACAAAATCATAAATTTAGTTTAACATGCAGTCTGGAAAGTTAACAGAGAGAACTAAAATGCCAGGAGTTTGGTTGTCTCTATCTGCTAGATGATTTCATTCCGAATAATCTTTAATTAACAGGGTGTAAGGATGCCTGCCTACTAAATACACATGCTCACACATCAACCGATTGAAAATAACTGTATTTTGGATTAATATTTTATAAATCGTTCCAAAACGTTCGATCTGATATATATATCGTTGTTAACAATGCAAAACTTTGAACGATTTAGTTGGTTTTTTAAATACCTAACCTGACCCCCAAGGTAATACAAGACTTCTCGCCAGAATGTCTCATTCATTAATTTTTACGCAGTTATAATGGACGAGTCCAAAATAGGAACTTTTGAGAGACATATCATACAATGTGAATACACAGTGCATGCATGTACCGTGTATGCAGTTCACTTTGCGTCTATTTTCTTATTTTGAAAGTCCTTTTTATAATTGCTTGAAAATGACGGAAAGGCCTTGAATAGTGTTTTCTTTATGTCATATAACATGTGAAACTGTTTTCATTCCACCCACAAGCTTGAAATAATGAATTTTTTTTAATGAAAACAATATAAATGGACCTCATAAATCCCATATCAAACGACATATATTACCACGTGAATCTGCGCATCTCTCTTATGAATTTATGAACAGTGGCAAATTCTAAAATATATTTTTGAAGGTAATGTTAGTTTCCAATCTGTAGACCACTGTATGGAAATTTTCGGATGGTAGTCAATCTGAATTTTTTCCAGACGGAGAGCTACATGTATGCAACTAAGTTAACTAATAATGCTTCCGATAAAATACTTTGTTTAGTCATGCAAGCTTTAAAGAAAGCTGTACTTACTTGTTTTAAAAAATAACATCCCTATACTTCGTCTTACATTCGCTTTTTGTAGAACAAGCAGAACCGGTGTTGTATAGTAGCTTTTCCCCCATAGTAGGTTTCTCCCTCATGTTTTTGGTTCAGATTTTACAAAAAATATTTATGGAAATCCGGTAAGGATAAAATCAATGTTTCTACAATCCCAGGTTGCATATGTCTGCATCCATTTGTTTAGTTTCGTTTTGCCGATTTATTATTTTTATATACAATGCTGAAAGTTGAACATGTGTGTAATGGAATTACACATAGAACTTAATTTAGGTAATTTATTGAAAAAAGTTTTACAAGTTATACACTTAAATGCATAATTTTGTGTTCGGAAATTGCATTAAGCGAGAAGAATTTTTTGATAAATCTATCAGACTAGTCTGCACTGTTTGTCTGTTTGTGAAAATTTCATCCAGGTTCAACCTCTGTTTTAGAGATGTTTGTTTCCGATGGTTCAGAGCCCGATTTTTAAAATCCTATTATAATAATTATAGTGCCTATTCTTTAGGGCCCAGTGTCTCACAAACTAGAGATGACCATATCACCATATTTTTATATTGGCAGTGGTTTACCACTTGAAGATGACTCTGAAAATTTCAGCCCTCAGGGTAGGGGCCCTTGATGTTTCAGGGCCCGATGTTTAAAACCCCATTATAATGATTGAATAGTGTTCTATAAGTGGGGACCCGAATCTCAAATTCTAGAGATGACCATATTTTCACAGTGATAGTGGTATAACACTAGTAGATGACACCGAAAATTTAAGCCCCCATGCAGGGTAGGAGCCTTTGTTGTTTTCGAGCCCGATGTCTGAAATCCAATTATAAAGAATATGTATATTTTAGGGCCCTATATCTCAAAAACTATAGATGACCACATGAACATATTTTTACGGTCAATTAAAAGTAAAAACATCATTTAAAAATACACAATCATTCATATATTTCTTTATCAAAATGATTTAAAATAACGTTTAATTCTGCAGGTTTTTTTTAATTTACGAACAATTTTTTTTAAAAGGTACGCGGGTAAAATTCATTATTCTTCAAACATTAAATCAATTCATAAGATGACTAATGATATAATAAATAATTAGATAAATAAATCAATGAACTTTTATTTATAAAAGGAAAAACCGAAAATCAAAAATAAATATCCAACCTAAGCGCATATACGACTTTTTTACTTGTTAGCTGATTGGAAGAACAAGCTTATATTTTAAAAAAAAGTCAGCTCATCACAATATTATATATGTTTTGGTTGTTTTTTGGTTTGTTTTTTGTGTTTTTTTTTTTAATTACCCTTGTTTAATTGTTCGAAGAAATAATATGGTACACAAGTAAATCTTTATTGCAAAAATATGAATCAAATAGTACAAATTTTTTAGGTAATTGAATCGTATATACGTCGCGCACGGTGTTGGTGTTAAAATGTCCTTTCAGGGTGCGTGCACAGTATTTGACTATTTAAAAAAAAAAATTAGAAATGTAATTTTATATGCCGATCTGATCGAATGTATGCGGACTTCAACAAAACATGTAATAAAATGTAGGATGTTTCTTGATATATATGGCATCGTTTTCAAAATTGTATATTTATAAATCACGTTGCAAACTTAAAAGTAGAAAAATTAGCAAATAGTGATTTACAATATAAACATAAATTTAGTTCAGGATCCATTTCACATTTTCCAAAGTAACCAGCAAAGATACTGACATTGTTCTGGTTGTGAAGACATTTCATTGTTTTATAAAATGTTTACATCATAATATCTCGCGTTTCGTAGAAATATGCTTAAAAATATGAATATGCGTTACTTTAAAACGAAATGGTAAACACTAACTTTACGCATGCTTTTAATACATAATTAAAATACCCCTTACCCATGATTTAGAACCCCATCAATCAAAGTAAAACTAAAACATTTCAGTTTCTCATCATATCATTGCATCCTGTTTCCCGTTTGATATTTAGAAGAAGAAATATATAATTGTTTTTAAGATCGTCAATTCTAACGGTATTAATTTAAAATTGATAGCCTTTTGGACGAAGGGAGTAATAAATTTCCACTTTTTATTCCCTTCCTCTCGAAATTAAGTCAAGATTGGTCAGTTAGTTCTCTGGGAGAAGCTTATACATTGATGGTAATACATTGGAAAATTAATGTTCCAAACCGGCGTATTTTCACTCAAATGTGTTCTCACGTGTTCATAACGTCGACGTCAAAACTGTAGATAAGAATCGATTAGATGAAAATGATTCGAGGTATTCCGAAATCCGTGTAAAAGGTGTTCCAAAAAGGTGTGAGAACAGGTGAAATAAACGATGATGACACATGAATGTTATGAAGGCGCATGCCTTAGTTCATATTTGGGGTTGAAAAACCATGTATTTTTTTCTATGTATTAATAAATGCCATACTTATCCCTTTTTGTGAGAAATTAATATCATTTCAGTTATTGCAAATTATTGTCACGAATGGTCCGCAATAAACATGGCCGGAAAGTAAAAATGGGGGAAAATCTACTATATAGTAGGTTTTCCGTGGGGGTAATCTGGATATAAAAAGGGGGAAAGCCCACTATATAGTCAGCTTTCCGTGGGGGAAAAACTGCTATATAGTCATTTTGCCGGGGGGAAGAACTGCTCTATAGCCATTTTTCCGGGGGGAAAGATGGCTTGGGGGAAAAGACACTATATAACACCGGTATCAATCACCATATACATAGCTTGAATTTAATAACCTTAGCATTGCCTTGCTTTGCACGTATACAAAATCTTTTGAAAATTCAACACTTAAAGTGATTTTTTTTATAGCTATTCATACGTACACATATGGATAGTGTACACGCATGATTCAAAATCCCAAAACGGAAGGTGGTAAAAATTTAGTCATTGAGTCTACGTTTTAAGGAATTTCTATAAAACGCATTGCAGGTCTGAATGTTTGTTAATGTGTCAATCTATCAATATATAGTTTATTAATTATTTTCGATTGCTACGGCTACATATGCAGCGTAATTGATGAACATTGAACAACATTTTTCCATGTAATTTTTACACAGAAGGCTATCTTCATACATTCATAAATCACAATTTATTTAATTACCTCTTTAAAATTGTGTATATAATTAATAATTTTAAATTATCAATAACTGATGAAGGCTGTTCGACATTTTTGTTTGTAGATGTTTTGCAAATATAGTTAAAAAATCTTTTTTCACAGCGTTGGTTTTGTTTTAAACTTAATGGACTAGTACCACATGTATAGATATGAATTACTCGAAACAGTCGATTTACTGTAAACCCAATTAATACATCTTCGCTAGCCAAGGGTTTTCGGTCCACTTTGCTCCCCATAAACCCTTAGCGGATTTCATTACGAAAACTCGGTGACAAGTTCCGTTTTATGATTGGCTGCAGCTGCGAGTAGCTGATCCATTCGCAGTGCTTGTTAATATAAACTTTAAAAGAAAACATAAGACTTAGTGCGATCTTTGGTAAAACATTCGGTGCTTTTAACAAGTTGAGACTGTCACACAAGTTCTCGAGTACAGTACAAATCCGAAGATTTCCCTTTTGAAACACCCCCTCTAGCTTGTCAGGTTTTAATACACGGCTAAAAATGAAAAGTCAACGGGGATTTTGCATTGCATCAGCCATAATTAAGCCTGGATGGCAACGTTGAAAATTTGTGCGAGGTATTCCGAGTAGAGAAAATATGTCAAGATTCCCCATTATAAATCTCCGTAGAAAATCTGTTTTCGTTCATCTGATTTTTAAGAGGGAAACCTGATGATGTTAGAATGAAGTTATCTTGGAAGTTTTCCCTTTCATCGATTTCAATTGCACTGCTTTCAAAGGTATATTTAATAAAAATTGTCTAAATGTGCAGCATAAATATATTGAGACAAACTATATCTATTATATATATATGTATATATATCTGAATTTGGTTACTAACTTTTTTATCCCACCTGCTCATATATGAATGTTTTTTAAGACTAGTTATTATATTTCCATCACTAGAGTCTGAAGTCTGAAAACTTTTAAGTTGAGATTTTTAAGAAATCCTTGAAAATATTTAATGTCATTTATTAACAAATTGTCTTGTTGGTGGTGCTATAATTGTTGTAGTTTTTATCCAGAAACACTTGATTCTGGTAAAGAAAAAACTGTTCCCATCGTATAATAATAACATATCATACAAAAGAATTATGTCGAGTACCCCCTCCCAAGATATGCATTAGTTTTCGTTTTCATGCGAAATGCAATTAGAAAGATTTAGGCCTACTATTTTAATTTCCATTTCTTTATTGACCAATGCCCTCAAGAGGCAACAGGAAGATTGTACAAAAACCATTCATAATGCACAATAAACATATTCACCAGAGTAAGGCTGTCACAGCACTTTTTGCACGGCCGTGGCGCATTGGAGGCAAATGCCTCACTTTTGAAACGACGATCAATTTATTTTTAAAGACGATCCAAACTAAGCAAATTTACAAATATCAAAAATTTAATTGAAAACATTTAAACAATAAAATGCTTTTTTCGGTGATTCATTCGGGATATGAAGGTAGCGACATTGCAGGAAAAATAACGCGGGTTATGTAAATTTTTCCTGCAATGATCACTATCTTCATAACCCGCATGCATCATCAAAGAAAGCATGTTATTGTTTATATTAACATCTTTCTTTAACTAAATAATAAACTGATTATGAAAAGTTAGCAAAATTCACTAAATCACTCTTAATGTACAAAAGTACGTTAGCTAAAAGAAACAGCCAAATCGTCTCCAGTGAGACTTTGATTCTGGCATCGTCATGATTATTTCGTGCAGTCCAGGATTTTACTAAGGTCGCTGTAGGTTCAGACCAATCGATAAACAGGGCGTGTCAATTTCAGCCGCTGTAGATTTCGACCAATCGATAAATAGGGTGTGTAGATTTCACTCTGGCTGTTTCTATAGAGCTATGAATTAACTTTAAGTTTCCGTAAGAAATAGAGGAAATTATGCTTGGTAGATGTAAATATATATATATGTGAAGATAACTTTATAAAGTTCAGTCTCGATGCATATCAAATTCACTGATTCTCATCTGTATCTCAAGCCTTGTAGCGATCAACCTCCCAATACCTTTAGAAGTGTTTGTGAAGGATATACTACCAAAATTGGATGAAACTGTTCTCGAAAAACCTGAGAAAGACATTAAAATCCAATCTTTGAGTTTGCGGCTACAAACCCCAAACAATGCTACCTGCAGTTGATGAGATACCACGAACAAGAAAGAGGCCCATGGGCCACATTGCTCACATAAGCAACAATAGCCATTATGAAATCGGATTTATGGGGTCGTATACAAAATATATTGACGATGTAGCAAAGAAAGATTCTGTATAAAAGATTTTGAAATATTTTCTTCAGATATACAAATGTTGAATATTGAGCTGCTCTTGAACAGGATGTTTTTAAAGTTACATCACATAATGAGTATTACAATTTTCAAGATCTTATATAATAAACACATAATCTAAAAACTTAGAAATCTAAAAACTCTATTGGGGCCCAAAACCTGTCCAGGGTATAAGCAGTTCAGAATCAATAATATGTCAATATATTTGCCTATATAGTTTTAAAACCATGTATTATATCAAGCTTACAAGAATAATTCCCCTCCCTGTAAAAATAGCCCCTCCCCATATTGTTATCACACCCTATTCTCTTTGGATTTGAACAAACAAAAATCTACCCGATCTGAGGATGTTTCAACACAAGTTACAGCGCTTCTGGCCAATTGGTTTTTCACCAGAATATTTTTTTCTTAAACAATTCTCTATATATTCCTATGTAAAAATTCGACCCTTCTTGGCGACACCCTACCCACGGGATGGATGATGATTTAAACCAACTTGAATCTACACCACATGAGAATGCTTCCACACAAGTTACATATTTTTTTTTTGAGAGGATTTTTTTTAAAAATCTATTTTATAGATTTCTAAGTAAAAATTCGACCCCCTCCCCCCCCCCCCCCCCCATTGTGGCCCCACCCTATTCTCGGGGATCAAGATTTTAACAAACTTGATTCTACCCTACCTGAGGACGCTTCAACACAAGTTAGAGGGCATCTGGCCAACTGATTTTTGAAAAGATTTTTGAAAGATACCAACAAATTTTCAATAAGTCTTAATCATCTCCCTTTAGAAGAGGACTTGGTCCTTCATTTTAACAAACAAACTCCCCTTTACCTAAAGATGATTTGTGCATAGTTTGGTTCAATCAGTCTGGTAGTTCCGGAGTAGAAGTCAAATATGTAAAAAGTTTACAGACAGACGGACGCCAGACAAAAAATGGTCAGAATAGCTCACTTGAGCTTTCAGCTCAGGTGAGGGTTAAAAAAACCCCATTGAATTCCTTTTCTGCGTTCTTAGCTACCCTCACACCCGTAAGAAACACCAAAAGAAAGCATTTATTTTATTGTTGATTTTTTTTCATTCATTTTTACATACTAGTATATAAATGTACTTTATGTTTGTCATCGAGTTTATTATGTTGCTTTTCTCTAGAACTACTCTCCCTTTTTTATGCTCAAAATGAGAATAATAGTCTTATAATTCCTGAAAACATGTACCTGTTGCCTTAACTCTCCAAATAATAATTTCAGATAAAAGACATTTTTGAATAACAATCTGAAAGGGGGGGCATCCTCATTAAACTTATACACATAGATGCAGTAATCAATAACTCAATGTTCACAAATTGATGGCTATCGTTTGCAACCACTCTGTGGTGGTATAAAAAAGTATGAAACACGCTAGATTATGCATTATTATCCAATTGCATGCATATTTGATTTTAAAACAAAGTTGTCAGATTCAAAGAATCTGGCCGATGGTTTACTGCCATGATTTCAATTAGTCAACCCGTTTCTGGGCACCCCATTCTGGATAGCTCTTTCCATTAATACTAAAATAGCATTTATTGTTCCATTTTGATTATAAATTTTGTGTATTATTAGAAGTCTGATTCAAGGTATCTTCCCGCGATGCATGATAAACTCATCCTACACTTTTCGTTAATTAGCCAATCCGCTTTCTTGGTTATCCCGTTCTGGAAAGTTCTCAAGCGAATGTGTATCAAAACAAAAATCGCCCAATAAAGAAACGAATCCACTCAGTTTATTTATTCAACATTTGTCAAATCTCAACTTCTATGTATTCTCTAAATAGGCTCACAGTAAATATATTCAATTTTTACGTAATCATTCAATATTATTTCATTGCAAGTATATATCTTGATGCGGTACCGGACTTGTCCCGAAAAAAGGTCTTTTTAATGTGTCTTTGAACTACATGTATTAGTCGGTCGAGTTCATGAAATGAAGTGCATTTTTATTATTTTTTAGAAACTATGTCGTTTAGATAATGATCTCCAAGGAGTTGTTTTGCACCTCATGGCTGAGGAAGATATCAGTTATAAAGATGATCTTCATGACCAGGAGTTGAGCTATGTTTTCAGCAAAAGGTGCCCCTTTGCCGATTTCAATTTCCGAGGAACTTTACTATCAAAGTTGAAATTCTTACTCACTGGGAAGAGCGACATGTTCAAAAGTGGGTATGCCCTCATCATGTGTTGGTCCACTGGTCAGAGGATGTTAGATATAAAGAGCCACTTTCCAAATGAAATTATCATATCCATAAAGAGACAAACCCTACCATTTTGGAGGCAACTATTGCCAAGACAATAGCCAGATGGTTATTGTAAAACATTTCATTAACCCTGGACTTTTATCACTCTAAAAAAAGTTTTACTATACATTTTTAAAATAAGAATTTGAATTAAGAAAAACTATAAATATTAAGTAATACAATTAGTCAGAATAGCAAGTAAAAGGCAATCTTGTTTAGTAATTGGAATCGTAATTAGTAAATACCACTAATACAATTACTTATGATTTATTTTACTCATCATTTCTGCAATTACTTAAATGTATATACAGATTGGTTATTTATTTACTCAATTTAATACTTATTTTAAGTAATCAAAATCATTTTGTTATAAGTAATTTAATTACTTGTAGTAGACTATTTACTTTTTTGCAATTACTAAAATGTATATAAATATGTTTTTTATTTACTCAATATAATTCTCATTTCAAGTAATTAAATTCATTTATTTTCATTAGTTTATCTAATATGGTTTGTTATAGGTAATTTAATTACTTGTAGTAGACAAATTTATTACTCACTATTTACTTTTTTTTTTGCAATTACTAAAATGTATATAAATACTTGTTATTTATTTACTCAATATAATTCTCATTTCAAGTAATCAAATACATTTATTTTAAAATATGCTATAATTAAGTAATAGCAATACTTATCTTTATATCTAAATAATTTACTTATTTCATACCAATATGGTTTACCCATTTGTTTTTTACTTGTTGTAGACATATTATTCTCCAAATATTATTCTCCAAATATTATTAACATTGTTTTTAAAAATTGAACGTCTAAAATTCTGTTTCCTTGCACTCACTGATAACTGTGAACTAAGAAAATTTTAGGGAAAAAAAACACCAGACAACTGTGTAAATCTGTAATACCATAACACATATAAATAAACTGGCTAACAAAATGTTATGTGTACAAGGTTTCTAATTAATATGACTAGCTTGGATTTACAACAAATGTGCACTTGAGAGAAAACAGTAATTACTTCAAACAATCATAAGCATTGCAATTAATTTTCCAGATAAAAAAGTTCTTTAAAAAAGCTACAGTATATAGAAAATCTGTTGGTAATAATTGCAATTTAAAGCTTTACTGAAAAAAAAAATGGATAGAAAAATCGTATTTCACATTTTTATATACACTTGAAAGGAAATTCTCTTGTTTCCTTCACAACAACCAAAATATTAGTTGTATAACATACCTCAACATTGCATTTTTAAACATTTTGCAGGATATGCATGGCAAAATACGTGATGACTCACAACTATATGTACATTGTAAACAATCAAACTATTCAAACATGCACGGAAATATAAATAACCATATAGAAAAAATAAAAATAAGGAAAAAATAGATATACCTAGGAAGAAATTAAATTAATTCCAGATAATTTTATTAAGAACAACTTATATCAGAAAATAAGGCCCATTTATTAATAAAATGACGTTAATTTGTACAAAATTTTAATGCAACGTCAATTTTGCAGAGAGTTTGCTGCAAATTTGCGACAAACAGTTGCTGCAAGCTTACAGATAAACATAGCAACTTTAAGATATTACAACATAAAAACAATTAATAAACACTTATAATCATTTAATAATGAGTTACTCATACATGTACTATGCTTTTTAATCAATTTACAAATAACTTCTACTAGTGATTAACAAGGATGTTTAACTTAAACAGTTGCAGCAAAATTAGAGATAAAGGACACAAGTTAAAATTATCAACTTTAAATTTTGCACATTTTATAAATTTCAAAAATAAACACAAACTTGATGAACAAACCATAATGAAATTTAACAAGTAGTACTCAACCAATCGGTGATGATTTGTTGCTGCAGATTGATTAACTTGAATGCAGTTTGATCACAACATGCATGCACAGATGGACTTGGACAAAAGTTCACAATGAGCGAAGTTCAAACCATATAGTTCACAATTAAACCCTGCAAGGTCACTGGTCATATTACAATTAATCACAGCAATCTTTAAGGCATTCTTGGGTCTTTTTTATGACAGTCTCCTGTATGTGCTCTCCGATATAACTTCACACATAAACAATATCACACAAATAGCCGAATGTCACAATAATGTCCACAATGGAATGGTCAGACTTCAGCACTGTTGTTTATATGCTTTTCTACATAGTCTTACACAAATTCTGTCTTCACTCTTTTTTGTTTGCATCATTTGATCATAAAATCAGTGAGTTAGTTGTTCATGCAAGGTTTTCTTTAGGTCTGTGTAACCCGGTCACCAGGGCAGACACCTATTGGGAAGATAAATGGATTTCATATAAGCACATTTTTTTCAAATTTAAAGCAGTTTCTAAGAAAAACAAGTTAGTCTATCATATATCTACTCCATCTACTGATCTTTTACTCAATATAGCTACAAAGCACTACTAACTCTGACTAAGTGAGTAGAACATGAATTCTTTTATTTAAGTAATAAAATGTACGTCATATAAAATGTACTTATACACTATGTAATGATAATTCACTAAATTTGGCGTTGTTTAAATAAATTTTGAATTTAAATTATTTGTTCATGCATCACAAAGATGTCAATAACAAGCGTTTTGCTTGATTCGACACCTGACATTGTCATAGGGACGGCCTTAAACTGTTAAACCATAGGCGTCGGAACCGGGTTTTTTTTTTGGCAAAGTTAGACCTAATCATTAGGGACATAGCATCATAGAGGGTTCAGCCCCCCCCCCCCCCCCCCCACTTTTTCTCGCAGCAATGATAATTGCTCCTAAATTTACCTTGAAAGATTGAGTCATAGGCATACTAGCCCCCCCCCCCCCCCCCACGGATTAGGAATTTCATGTTTTGGGTAAAAAAAATTTGGTAGGTAAGATTTTTTTTTGGAAGTATAGGTATACCCCCCCCCCCCCCCCCCCCGCATGGATAAGGATTTCCATGATTTTGGGAATTAGTTATTTTTCCTCAATTTTCTGAGGATTAGTCTAGCCCCCCCCCCCCCCTTTCAATTTGCTTCCGACGCCAGTGTAAACTCATTATAAAAGATCACAGTCTTTCGTTTTATGTTCCAATAACTGTTTAAACTGCCATTCAACGAATATATTTTCATTACTTCACTTACTTTTTCAAAAATGTGCTCATGATCATTGCACAAGATGGTGCATGCAGTGGCCTTGGGTGTTGAGACTCGATTCATTCACTTATATTCGTCCTCTGTTTAGCCGTGGATATTCCAAACTCCATTGACAATCATTCTTTTACCTTGTGCACAGCCTTATTCCATTATTTTCATTCATTTTACCATCTCGGTGATGGCAGACAACATGGCAGCATCGAATGTGAAAATTGGCGGCTAGCTATTGATCGACCAATCAGCGCGCGCGTAGCTTAACATTGAAACAAAAGTAAAAGTAGAAACAAACACTGAACAGCATACGAAAAGATTCTTCAATCTTCATGATTCAACATCAAGTGGTATAGACACTCCAATATAAGTTAACTGATATTTGAACGTAGGAAAAAAGAATATAGCATAAGAAAAGAACAGACAGGTTGGTGTTCACGTAATACGTGGGGGCTGGAGGGGGGGGGGGGAGGTCATTTTGCCTTTTATGTAATGAAACATCATGCGATTAAAGTTGATCTTATTTTCGTAATAATAGAAATTTTTATTGAGACTATCTTAGAATTATGTAATTCATAATATACTTATATAGTAAGTCTTTTTGTTTTTGCTTTAAGTATATGATAGTTCTTTATCATAACAAATATCAGTAAAGGAATTACTTAGTAAATCATGTTAAGTATATGATAGTTCCTTATCATAACAAATATCAGTAAAGGAATTACTTAGTAAATCATGTTTTGTTTTTAGTAAATGATTGTCCCTTTTTTCATAACAATAATCAGTAAAAAGGAATTACTTAGTAAAACATTTCTACACATTAAGTAAATGTAAGTAAAATATTATTATTTAGTAATTGACATGAAGTTCAGTAATTGTTTTAAATTTGTAAGTAAATGTTAAGTAATAACCTATTACTTATTAATATGATTTTAAGTAAAAAATGATTACTAAGTAAAACTTTTTTTAGAGTGATTGTACACCTTTCGCCATGTCGGCATAAGGTTACGCAGTACAGCCACAAATCTTATTGACCCCAGACCCCTCAATTACACTTCTGCCACCACTTACATTTCTTCTAACCTTCGACATTAGATGCTGGATTTCCCTCGATGGTAAAAGCTGCTCCCTCAACTGTGGATGTTTCTTTAACAGTGACAAATGCTTCCTCATTGGTAGAACTATCCTTTTGCTCATTGGTAGAGCTATCCTCTTGCTCAATGGTCGCTTGTTGGTGGAGCATTGCCTTTCGATTGAATTTACAACAGTAGCAACACAGACTGACCACATCTAGAAAATATCCTTTTCTGATTATTTACAGAAACCCCAGTCTAGATATACAAATGCAGACTCATTTGGAGGATATTTTAAACATTCCGACCATACCTTCTGTGAAGACTCTCTACAAGTTTATATCGTAAAATTGGATAAAAAATCAGATCGTCAGTACTGCCCATGATCATGTGTTAGCCTTGAGAGCTTGAGACCGCACGCAAGCTAGAGAATGAAAATCGCGCATTGAACAGAAAGATTTCTGAGCTATTAGAACGCAAGTACCTATCTATGGATCAATGAATTGTGAGCTGTTAATTTTATGAAAGGTGGCAAGTTTAATAAAATTTTATAAACTTTGATATATGAACTTTAATCAGAATAATATTATTTTGCTGTGTAATTTGACATGTTTGTTATTGTTTTTGAATGTTTTGTTACAATTATTGTATGTAAATGATAAATAAAAAGTTGTTCTCTCTTGCTTGAATATTATCAGGTTTTATTTTTGGCATCCACATGTTATATATGAGTAACAGATTGTTTATACTTTGAATCAGTTGAAAAAATTAAGGGGAAAATAAAAATAATAAATATCGGTACTCAATGTAATTAAATAAAAAACGATATTTTAAACAGATCGTCGTTTAGTGTTTGTTTATTCTAACATACAAATGTAGTCGACTCGCCCCTTTATGAGAAAAATATTCCACCTCTGAGTTTCACTTAAGTCTTTGTATCCCTTGTTTATTTCTTTTGTGCAAAGACAGGCCTATAACTTTTTTCATCGTTTCTTGTAGGGCGGACACGACTTTCAAATCACGAGTAAAGTTTGGCGACGCTGATATATTTTTCGCCATGCTTGCGTCCTTCGATACAAACCTTAGCCTGGTTTTCAGTACGATACGAATGGTCATGACTTTCTTATTAAGAATAGAGTATCGTAAACAAAATTCTATAAACTAGCTCACTGAATTTCCATGAATGATAAATACAATATTTATGGGAATTAAAATTTGTGTCACTAATGACGTCACTCGAGTACAAACCTATTGTTTAAAGTTTTTACCTCCGCAGGACAGATAAGGCAACACATCGTTTTGATATGCTAATGAAGGGATAATGAGTTATGGCGTCATAATATACGCCCCGCCTCTATATTTCCATATATAGAAACTATACCGAAAACAGCAGTTTAAGCATTATATACGGCTAATTTAATACTTCATAAGAAAAATATAACTACGAATCACTCATGTGTTTTTATAAGTTTACAACAATCAGAATATACGAAGATCTAGAATTTCCATAACGTATCTGTCGTGTGGGTGTGAATTTGCATCCGAAAAGCCCTCGTCAGACGATGTAAACACGTGTAGCTGGTTTTCCCGATGATGGCGATCTTTTGATGATTTATCGGGTATGTAGAATGGATATACAGTGTATTTGTAATGTACCAGATAGCTTAATAACTATTTTATTGTGATTTTATACTGTTGACGCATTTTTGATCGACTTAATATGTTGTTTCGTTCAAAACATGAGGAGAGACTTCATGCATTGTTTACATTTAGGCCTATACAATGTACATTGTACATGTAGCTTTATTACCAGTCCGTTAAATTATTGATCATTTTCACCAATCGACACGAATTAGTTCATACTCACTTTACTTGTACTGACAATATTTAGCTTTATACAGCCGTTGTTTTTTTTTTCATTTTGTAAGTAAACAATACAAAGACTGTGTGAAAACAGCTGATTTGTTTTTCTGAAAATCAGTACAGTGCAGACTAAAAGATGCTGATTTCATTTTCTGGAAATTTTTCTACTGTGTTCAAAATTCTTCCATGACAGTTCATTTTTATTTTTTTTTACACATTCATCCAGTATATATAAGATGTTTATGCACATTAATTCTTAATTATTACTAGTTAGTTTTTAGAATTCAGTATATTACTATCATAACACTGTTTGAAATCTTGTCACCTGGGTTCATACGTATGATGCTGTACTATTGGTAATAAAAAAAAAACAAATAATAATAAACAAATGACTGCATGTCTCCATCTGATTTTCTCTAAATGAGAAATCTACATTCATGGTCATATATGGTATTGTTTGTGTAGAATGTGCATGTGTAACTTTCAAATAATATTTGAAGTGTTGCATGGTCATTTTACCCATCCATGCAAAATATGTAGACCTTTCACAAAAATGTTCAAATTACTGTTGACATGTCCGTATATGCATGTTAATTAAATTGCATGACTTCCCATAATTATATTTTGTTTTTTGCAAAGTATTTTGAAAAGTGTCACACTTATTTGAAAAAAAAAAGCTGGAAGAAAATGTAAGTAAATAACATACATGTTTAAGTTCAATAATTTACCATTGAAATAATGACCAATGTGATTATTCTATGAGACAATTCAATTAGAAAAAGCATTTTCATGTACGAATGGTTTCATTTAATGTTTTAAAATGATTGATATAAACCTATGTTATTTATAAATCTACAATTTTAAATATATTGCTCATCAACAAATCAACAATACATGGTATGTTTTAATTCACACTGACTGCACCAGCATTACATAATATCAATCTTGTATAAAGCAGTTGTGAGAGAGAGAGAGAGAGAGAGAGAGAGAGAGAGAGAGAGAGAGAGAGAGAGAGAGAGAGAGAGAGAGAGAGAAGGAAGTGCATTTTTAAGGTCAGGCCGGGTAAAAAAAGGGTGCAATTAAATTAATATCATTAATATCATTAATGAAGATGCGAATAATTTCAAATCGATCAAACCAAAAAGCTGTATTTGAATTTGTGCAAAATTAAATGCACATCTAAACATAATGAAATGTTTATTAAGATAAATTCCATTGACTATCAAATTGTAGAAAATCCTCCATTTCAGTCTTTCAGCCATTTTGATAACAAATTAAATTTACTGAAATATATATAACTTTCATTTTAGCTAGCTGGTACCTGCTTTGTCTTGAGATTTACATAAATGATGTTCTTATTGGTGATAATTTATCCGCGCCCTTATCCTGGTGTCATATACAAGATGAAATGATGAAAAGAAAAATCTGAACTTTAAGAACAGGAAGACTGTGTTTTTGAAGAGAGAAGAGCAGTAGAACTAAGAAGTCGTACAATTAACACATTGACATCATAAAAAGAAATTGTAATTTTGAGTTTGCATGAATATGTCAGGTTTAAATGTTGTCACATATTTTTTTTTTCCAGAAACTACCTTTATCTTCTTGAATTAATAAAACAAATGAACCAAATATAATTGTTTTTATATATTCATAATTTTGTTTGAGAAGTGGAAAGGGGATGGTATTTTAGTTAATATATTAAATAGCTATATGCTGCATATATTAAGGATGTAAATGGGCGGGAGAGAGAGTCTCTCACATAGGAGAATTCAGACTTATTTAAATTGAATATATTGATGTGAACCAAAAATGGCTTTTGATTACCTTGTTGCAGGATTTACACACCCTCTTTCCTTTCTCGGTAATGAGAAATGAGAGATTAGAATTTATTTTGTGAATGAATAGATATGCTAACCCTCCCCCTCTCCTTAATCTTAATCATTCTGCATGTGTTGAATAAAAATAAAAGTAAATTTTAATGAGTGTTTATATTAAAAGAGTAACGTGTAATACAAAGGTGAATACTGTTGATTGCTAATGGGGGATGGGAAAAGGCCTTATACATGGGTAGATCTGCATATACCGGTATAGTCCCCGTGGCAAATTCTAATGTAATTCACAATTTACAGAGTAAAACACCATGGTACCTGGCAAACAGAATAAAGTTACCCCTTTGAACCCCCCTCCCCAGAATAATATTAACAGACCCAAGCAGTGCTATAGAATATGCAGTTATTGGGCAAAGGGTGCACATGCATTCATCTGACATTAAATCATAAATAATGAAAAAATACTCCATATCGTATTTTTTAATATGTATATTATGAGAACAATTTAGTTACTAGTATATTAATTTATTAATATCAGGGGTTTCATTCATGTCTCTGTTGACATCTAATCCCTCAAATACTTGTGTACAATTAGCTCTTATATATTTTTCTCCAATTCCTAAAAAAATATTAAGAACTCAATAACTCCACGAATGCGGTTAACCAAGAAAACTGATACACAACGGTTTTTTGTTTACATCCATGATACGACAGAGGAAATGCAGACGATTCATCGTAACCATCTTGTCTTTTTGAAATAAATAAAACAGAAGCACTATGTTTAAATAACCATTCACATAATGTACTGTTGTAACATATCTTAAAATTAATTCGGATTATGTGATAAAATGACATCGCGCCTATATCAGAAGAGTTATCGCTCAAAGAGTTACCTCCCCTTTTGGGATCACTTGTGCGTTTGAAATGTGCATTGATTTGAGAGACCTTCTAGATTGAGAAATTAAATGCAAAAGTTCAGGTGCAAGACGGCTATAGATATTATTAAACTTGGTATGATTTTATTCCCTTTTACGAGCTCTTTATAAAAACTGATGCTCATTTGTTGAGAGATGAAGGTTTACTTTGTAATTTTAATGAAAATATACAAAAATGCACTATTTTAGGAACAAGTAGCCAGTTTTTAAGGTAAGGTTTGCGGTTACAGGGAGATAACTCACACAATTTCATTGTGACGTAACACAAACTACTCTTTATTTCAGTTATGACGTCAAAATTTATATGACGTCATAATTGATTTAATTTTTTTTTATTTCGCGGGTTTTTTTAGTTTCAATGAAAAACCTAAGAGGACACAAGCATTTTATCAATTTCCACGAAAACGAAATCCGCATCATATGGTTTTGAATAGTGCTTTAGAAACATCAGATTACACATATTCTAAGATACGTTTTTCCTGAAATCGATGGACCTGGAAAGGTTTCAAATAAGATGTTTTCGTTTACATAATAGTAGTACAAAATTAAGACTTTTGTTGCATTTTATTCTATTTTTAGATAGTTCATCAGAAATTAATAAAAGTGAATCATGATATTAATAATGATATTATTTTCGAACATTTTAAGCATAAATAACCCCCATAATAGTCACATATAAAATGTACATATCTTCACGAAATTGTTTACATTTCATCAAAATGAAAATTGGAAATCATGAACTTTGACCTTTTGTAGTTTTAAAACGGGACGGGCAAAATTCATTTGAATTTCATGAGAAAAAAGACTTTAGTATAGTGAACAAAATGGTATGTAACTTTGGTACAACCTCTAAAAAATGCAAGCCGCAAACCTTACCTTAAAGAAATTTACATAACTAGTAAACTTTACAACTGAATGAGCATTGATTTCTATGATGTATGGATAATTTTGAATATGTTGCCATATTACTTACTCTAAAATTTCTTTGCCTTGCCCTTGAACTTTTTGTCTAAATTTAGCATTGACGATTTTTGTCTAAAAGACGCCCACGTGACCGTCAAATTTAGACATGGTCAAGTGAAGGAGACCGATATCTTTACAATAACACCCAAAATAGTTTAGAACTATTTATTATGCAGAAATGAATAGACAAAAGCAAAACGATCTCCTTTTACTGCTGTTTAAAAACAAAATGTTGCCTTAACTGTCCTGCGTCGCATCTACGACTGCATGAAAATAAAAATATACAAAAAGGTTAATCCACTCAGATTAGAACCGTTATCTATTTACACTATTCAATTGTTAAAAAATAATATTGAATTAATTATACAATGATTAACCTGGAACACTTTAAATTTTTATAACAATTCGATAAATGGTTGTAAGAAATATATGATGAAAAGTGGAGTGCATTTCCAATAATTTTTGGTTTTTTATACAAAGAAGTTTACATCTTTGAAATTAAAATGATTTATCATGTAGGACGTCAAGACAATATCTGATGTTCGAGATATTCTTGCCAGGGAGTTAGATGTCGTAAGAGGTACTTTATGCGTCGTCGATAGAAATACCGGAACGCTGTGGAATGACGACAAGGATGTTAATGGCCTTTTGGAACCCTTAACTTTAATGATTGCATTAGACGAGGACAGAATGAAGCTAATTCTTCATGGCAATAATGCAAATGAGGGTGATGATAATGATAAATATGATGGACGGTTGAAGAGAAAGGACGGGAATATTAAAAAGAATTGCAAACATTTCAAAGGTAATATTTTAATTTAATTTGTTATACAAAATAGAATTTAATGGTATTTGATATAATAAATGATATAAACAACTTAAAGTTGTTTTAAAGGGCATCGCTGAGTGTGTCGGAGGGGTTTGGGGACTGCAACATAAATTATCCATGCCAAAGTGACCCCTGTAGAATATTGTACAATTGATATTTTAGTAACAGACCTGACCTGTCTTTTATGAACTCTAATAGACATGAAATGCAAAAGATTACCGTCACCCTTTTCTCAAGCATCATGGAAGAAAATATTGATTGATTGTTGTCCCAAAAGGCATGCCAACTTGAAATTGACTAAATAATTTTACTTAAAATTTGAATACTTCTCACAACAGTCACCTGTTTTTAATAGAAGAAAATTCGCAAGAGGCAATGGTTTTACAATCTTCATTACCGTGAACTTTAATAAAGCTAGTTTAAAGATGTGATCTATATTTTCCATTTGAAAAAATAAAGTATTGATATATTTGATTGGTATTGATTTAATTTTGAATACAGAGTCACTTTTGACGACACATCTGCCAGTATGTAAAATAAAATGAGATAAATAGATGAAAAACATATTTTTATCCAACTACGAGGGTCAATCAAAAAATACGAAGACAATGTGGCTGTCTATCATATATTTTTAATGAAAGTCATACTTAACAGATTAATCTGTGCACCAACACTTATGTTATTGATATGCGAAGTTTTAGTCCATTTGATGAAACGGTATTTTTGTTACCCCTTTTTAAAAACAACATGTTTTGTCACCACGGCGCACGGTAACGTTCAAAACATGACGTCAAGATAAAACACGCACGGTTTATAGATAAACCCCATCTTTATATCACGCTTAGTCTCTTGTGCCTTTCTCCTTACAATTTAAAATGACACTGAACCACTTAACATCTTATTTGCACACATTTATTCAAGAATCATAAGTTAGTTCTTCGATTTTTTCATTTTCTAACCGTGTATCTCTTAGTGTACTGTAGGGATAATCCTAAACGTCGGTTGACGTTACTTATTTTTTGACCAAATATTTACAGATATTTTACTCTCTTTCTGACTGTTTTATATTCAAAACACAATTACCACCACCCCCAAAAAAATTATTACAGTTAAACACAAACTTGCAAATAATTGTTGCCTTATCTTTTGCACCTTTGAGCATTTTCATAGCTTGTATCGGCTTTTTTGTGAGTTAAATCTATTTTGTTTGTACTTCTCGTTGCGCCGTGACGTCCGGCGACGTCGATGTTTTTAGTCAATTCTAAAGAGGACTATCTGTCTTTAGTTACTAATATCTGTTTGACAAAACAATATATCCTGTCATTATTTGGTACATAGAATACCATGACTATACTTAATTTGAGGTTTCAATGTTATTTGGTTTTAAGCCCAATTTATAGAGATATTACTTTTAACATTATATGGTTTATTGTTGACATAACACAAATCTTGACCGTGCGCCGTGACCTTATTTTTGCAGGATTAGATTCTAAAAAAAATCTTAGAAATAAAGGAATTTATTAATTTTTTTTCTTGCAAATTGTTTATAACTTTTACTAAATTATGTCTACCAAATTTAGTAATGATATGACGTTAAGTAACATAGCTATGACAAAAGTCTTCGTATTTTTTGATTGACCCTCGTATTCTAGGAATAACAAATTAAATGATTTGATATTATTTGAAACACTTTCAGACCAAAGCTGGCTCTTAATCATACATGTACATGTAGATAGTCTGTTATAGGTCAATACGCCGATCCAAGCATTTGTTTAAATAAAATAGGGTTTTATCAGCTTACAAATACTTCTCTGTTGGATTCGATATGAGTCTTTACATAACCGTCTTATATGTCTTATTGGCTTTGGTCAGGTCGTTAATTTAAACATTATGTTATCATAAATCATTACATAAAAATATTTTTAATAAAAAAAAAAGCCAATGATGTGTGGGGTATCGTATGCAGTGTCACTCATTTTTCATGCTTCGCTTTACAGATGACGATAAATGGTTTCGTTGGACAACAGTGCAGTTGTTAAAAAAAAGAGAGGCTAATTTACATTGTCCGAGATGTAATGCAAGTCTTGATGTTGAGAAAATTGCTAAATATCGCAAGATGACCACGGATGAAGAATTATTCTTTAAACTGGTTGAAAATCTAAATGGTTTTGACGAGAACTGTGTTGAATTCATTCAGAATGCCGTTTTATAAGGTGGTAAACTATACTAGTAGATGTTGTCATACGACAGTTCACATATGTCAAACAAGCGAAATATTTGCAGATTTCGGAAAAAATTAATATCTAAAAAAAAAAAATTAAACTTAGTTAATAACAACAAAAAGCCCCTGCGGGATTCAAACACGGGGGCATACGGATTACAAACCTAACACCTTATTCACTTGGCTATGAAGTAAGTTTCATACTGTTGTCGATATAATCCTCTTAATAAAACGCATTGTCGTTTCGATCAGAGGACAGCCATTATGTGATGATGTGTTATTCCACCATAACTACTATAATTATTTGTTATTCCTTCATATTTCTTGTGCCGATCATTTTCATTTATTTTATTATAGTTTGCACATACTGTACATAAATATTTTTTCTACATTGTTAAGTCAGTTATGTATTAAATTCATTGTCATTAGAACTATTAATTCTAACTATGTAAAAGTAATTATTTACGTAAAGGATGATACTTTTTAACAACATATCAGTGTCTGTTTTGTACGATTTACGGTTGCACTGTTTGCATTAAAATATCAATAATCTAAACATTTTATGCCATGAAAAGGATGAATGATATTTAACTATTTCAAAAACAATTTAAGTTAAATTATGCCAAAACATTAAACGGTTCGGAGAAAAGGGGTACGTCAGCACTGGGTCCGCTTTTGTATGCCATCTTGCTATAATTTAGAGAGGGGGTAGGGGGTCTGAAAATTCAATCAATGAGATAAGATAAAATAAGCATCAGACTATCCCCCCCCCCCAGCAAACAAAACTATTACTCTGCCCCTTTCCCATGGAAGAACGTTCTAGATCCGCGCATATGCAGCTAAAGAGATAAAAAAAAGATCAGAATATTTTGATAACAATCAAATTTGTATATGCAACGAAGAAAATAAAATGTAACCAATGCGATATAAATGACATTATGCACAATGTTTTTGATTGCCAGGACAGAAGATTTAATTATTCACTTCAATTTATTGACAAAAAGCATATGTGGCGCAAGTCATACATAGGGTATAAAGATATAATTACATGAAGTACATATATTTTCTTATGTTATATCTATCCAGATAAAGATACAGTTGGTTTAACATCTGCTTGGTTATGAAATTTATGAGATATACGCACAGGCGTTATTAAAAAGTTAATAGTATTCATTTCGTAGTTGTTTGTAAAGAGAACATATAAGAAAAAAAATAATAATAATGTTCATTTTCAACAACAGTATGGCAGTGAATACAATATTTATATCTTTAAACTGAAATTTTTGCTGTACATGGTTAATCAACTACATAAAATAATGCATGGGGTTTTAAAGAAAATTACACGTCACCTCCATATATATATATATATATATATATATATATATATATATATATATATATATATATATATATATATATATATATATATATTTATATATATATATTTATATATATCTGAAGAAGGATGTAAATCCAGAAAGCGCTAGTGAATAGAAACTTTAGAACTGTTCATTTTCTTTTTCTTTTTTATGACTATTTATACTGTGTGATTTCACCTTTCACTCTTTTCGGGATATATATATATATATATATATATATATATATATATATATATATATATATATATATATATATATATATAATAATAATAATAATACTTTATGCTTTGCGAAGGTGTATGATTTTTATCAAACGAGTTATGTGTATCTATCCTCAAGCCATGGGGATGGGATAGAAAACACATTTACTACAAGACGCCAACAACTTTACGCATGGGATTAAGTTTCTTGAAGATCAACAAACAAGCATTTCATTTTCTAACATAGTTTCATAAATTCATGAAAAAAATATACAGCTTCACTTTTCAACTGAATTATTTTGTTACTTTTTTATTCTACGTCAGTTATCCACTTAAGGAAGGAGTCTTCTCGATATCTAACATACATCTTATATTAGGGAATTTATGAAATTTTGACACAGTCAAACAGATTATAAAACCAAATGATTCTATCAGTTTAATCAAATTTGACAATCTTGTTTTTGCTTAAAAGTCAGTTTAAAAGGGTACTACATTTTTCTTAACTTAAAGGATAATAAAAATAAATGTAGTTATTTGAATTTATTTAGACATCTGTTTAAGATATGTTTCTATTCTTCAAAAATATTAGACTGTTTATCATTTTAACCTACTACATGTAACTTGGAATTAATATTTAAACTAAAATTGATATTGCAAAGCCCGCAATATCTCTTATTTTCTTAAAATTTGAAGATATTCTGATTAATTTTTTATGGTTCCATTATTAAAATATGTCTGAATTTTACATTTTACGAAGACTTTATGTATAGATATAAATTGACAAAAAACCTAATATTTTGAACAACTTATCAGAGAATGAAAAAATCACTGGGTATCGTAACTTTTAGAATTGGGGTATGTTTCGAAATGAATACTTGTGACAAAACATATACACGGTACTTAGAGTAGCTCTACGAAGGAAGTTTAGGTTAGACTATATGTAGATACAGTGCATAGGAAACTTACGAGAAACTTTGGAGTTTTGCATGGAATTGAAACACTAGAAGAGAGTTGATATTGGTCGGAAAAAATGAACTGTTATGGGGCATTCGTCAGCTCTGGCATTGCAGAAGCGAGTAGGATAACTCTGCTTAAGAATTCGAGTTAACGAATAAAAAATTTTAAACACCAGCTGTGGCGTGAATTGTTTCTGCTTGAAGTAGCTGACAGAATTGCTCATGACGCTATCCGAAAATAAATCAACCTAAGCAGTTCCTATTATGTACAATATGATCCTTACATTGCAATACTATCTTGAATGCCACCCCTTATTTTTATAAACAATTTCATTAAAATTAAACATACCTTATAGATAACGCTAATTAAGTTTTATTAATACACTTCGGATTTATTTACTTCTGCATTCTTCTAGAGTAGTTATTTTAATAGCACTATTTTTGCAGTTCCAAAACCACAATCTTTCTTAAGAAATACTGATAACATTTTTACTCTTCTTTTAGGTTTTTTGCATATTTCTATTAAATTGCTGCCCGATTGGAATTGACAATACTCGATTTTATTTATAACCCTAGAACAAACAGGGGGCTAACGTCAGGTTTATCATTAAGGAACAGTGTAACAGTGCAGCAGGACATATTTTAGGTTCAAACGCGAAGGGGTTGCAACTTTTTCGTTTCCTTTCATTTGATATTTAATCATTTTATTCATGAGTATCCTTTTTATATGTATATTTTTATATGTATTGTATATACAGAATTGTATCTACATTTTAAAGGAAAAAAGAACTATACCTTATTTGGTATTATCTTCAAGGAGAATATTTTTTAAAATTATATTATTGTAATAACACCAATAGTTACATCAACCCTACCCATTAATTTTTACAATTCAGAGGATAGGATGATGGATACAGAATGAATGATACATGATACACGACGAAAAATTAAATAAATTACAATAAAATCTGATCTATCCTATTAATCCTATCCTCTATCCATCAAACAATCAAAACTTAGTTTGAGTTTATTTCTTTTGTTTCGACACAATTGTTTGTACAACTAACTTAGAATCTTATACAATTTTTAAAACATAAAAAAAATCAAATCAGTGGAATTGGAGTAAAGATGGCTTGAATCTTTTTAAATAGTATTTAATTTTGATTTAAATTTCAGTTTTCGGGTTTTATTTATAAGTGTTTGAAGCCCATGTTTTAAACAAATAATAATGATTAATTACCAGTAACACAAGCTGTGCTAAAAACAGACAACCATTACTCTAATATTCTCTCTGTTATATATAATTATACCACGGTTTTTCTCTGTAAGTACATGTACAACAATTAGTATGTATGATTATTTGTTAGATATATTTTTGAAATATTGAACAATAAATGGTATTATTAAAAATGTACATATTTTATCAAACTTTAAAATAAATGCATACATGTAAAAACATGATTTGGTATATATTTCTGCCAACTTCAAGAGTGTGGTGACCTATCTATTACATTTATTGTATTCCTGAAGCATGGTCAGCACTCACAAAACCAATTCATATTTTCCAACATGTCATATTGTACTCTGGATTAAAATAAAACAGCAAACTAAATTCACAACTGATGAATTAAGTTTACATGTATTGTAGTCCATCCCTAATTGGTTTGGTCTTGGCTCCAAGGCAATGAGTACAATTTGTGTAAATAAACTATTTGTAAATAACATCATAATTTTACAATGGAAGGCGTTTCCATTAGTGCATTGACGACAAATGGGTATGTCCAAAAACACACCATTGTTCTAAAATATTAAATAATTTTCAAATAAACAACCAACTGTGCAATATTTATTCTTTCCGGTTAACGGCAAAGAAAATATTTGCAACATAGAAATTAGCAAATGGCTCAAAAACAAATATTACAACTTCAACAAGTGCAATCAATATAAATGCAAAACACTAACTTGATTAACTCAGATTCCGGTAAACGGCAACCCGAGACAGAAAATGTTTAACTTCAAATTGTCATTATCAAATAATTTCAACTGCACATCAGTTGCGCACAAGTAGATCGATCAGGAACAACACGCGCATTCATCCACATGGAAGTAGTGAACGCATGCACTGAATATATTCAGTGAAGCCACCGCTAGCACGAAGATCAAGCGGGTAGTTCCTTAAGGTTAGACCTTGCCACATCCCAACATAAACAATAAACTTGGTACAGAACAAGTAGAGTTTCGGATAAACATGTAACCATGTTTTGCTAAAGTTTTCAATAACTGCACAAATTGTATTTAAAAATGTTGCAGTTTATTTTTCAGACAAATTAACACCATCCCTGCCAAACAACAACTCATCAATGGGTTTAAAATCTGGGTACTTAATGTAGCCACCCCTATTTCTAACAAGCTCAGCTACGATGGAGCTATTTAACCTTTTTAAAGATTTTTTCATGGTATTGACATCTTCAGAATATCCCCATTTTCTTCTTAGGAACAATTGTGACCATATAAATTTTGTAAATGGTTTTGACATTTTTAATTTACTTTTTCAACTTTGTTTTGCCAGTGTCATTACCAGCACACTGTAGTATCAAATACTGGGGTTTGTCATTAACATTCAGCAAAGTTTTATTCTATTCTTACAATCTGTCCAAATCATACCCCCTTTTCCTTGCCTGCAAACATTCATCCCAAACCTCTGAAGACCCTCCACCTGGCTTGTTGCAACAAATGCTCTTTTCAGGATAAATAAACCCACAAACCAAGCTCCAATTTCTGAAAAATACATTTTGTAAAGTGTGACTGCGATTAAGACCACTACATTTTTTTAAATCTGATAAGGATTTGTAGGAGTTAGTTTTCCACCTACTAGCTGTACAAACATCATCTGACAAGTCTTAATTGGCTGCACTGGTACATGCAGCCGCACCTATTCGAAAAGAATGTGTCTTGTACTTGTACTTGTGCTATAATAGATATTATTTGTTATTCTTAGAAGTTATTCTCATAAGAATATTTATAAAGTACTGGTCAAACAAAGTCTATTTATTTAAAATTCATTACAAGTCAAGCAATTTATCAATCCAGTTAGTTAATTAATTTAGCATTAAGATCTTAAGATATTTTATTTTCAGTAATCAGTTAGTACTCATCGATATTTAATTAGAAATTTATTTAAGACAATTAAGTGATAATTCCCGAAACACCGATTCTGAATTTAATCCGTTGAAAATAGCTAGCATACCGTGTTCTGAAATCGAAACATAAACAATTCAGCATGGCAGAACTATGTACAGAGGAAGTCAATCAAATTGCTTCAGTTTTTAAAGAACGAAATGCACAATCAAAAGCTGATTCTGCTCAAACTTTCAAACAATGGTGACTGAATATGTCACACAAATGCATGAAGAGGATGTTTGTAAATAGAACGAGGAGAAACCATTATGGAACAATTTTACAGTGCTCGACAACAGAAAGCCGATGATAGCATGAGTTGGAGTTGTAGGTTAGATAAGATTTATAGAAAAGCGTTTATAAATAAGTGGCAACACAGGCAAATGAGAAATTAAGATCCAAAGTCTAGAATGGATTGCATCAATGGATTAAAGATATTACAGGATACAAGTTTGATGCACTCATAAAGTGTGCAGAACTTAGGAAGGAGATCAGACTTGTTAAAAAAGAACATGTATTGAAGAGAGCACAATCAAACATGACTGTAACATCAAGTAAATCTGAGAAACAAGACGAGATCAAAGAACTCAAATGAATGATTCAACAGCTTATCACCAAAGTAAGTGCTATTGAACAAGGTAGTATGTACAAGAGATTCGAACAACAACCAATAAATGGGGATCATAAGGACCAGTAGCAACAATCCAGTAGAGGAAACTACCAATCGAGAAATTCATATGGTAGCTATAGCCGTAGTCCAATATACAATCAAGGATATTACTGCCAATATGAGTATGGATATGGTTACCGAGAATCTTATCTATAAGAGACGGAAGATGGAGTACCAATATGCTATAGATATAAACAACCTGGACATATAGCACGTAGATGCACTATGCGCATGGATCATAGCCGGAGAAATTTAAACATCAGGAGACCTTCGTTGCGGGACAGACGATAGGTCATTACAGGAAACGCGCTAACCAGAGTAGACCAGTTGAACTAGTAGGAAGTACCTCTGAAGTTGAAGCAAGTATAGAAGGAAACTTAGTTCGAGCACTGATAGACACTGGATCTGCAGTTTCAATAGTCAGCAATGATTTTTACACAAAACACCTGCGTCATTTAGAACTCCACCCTATAGGAGAACTTTTAGTAGTGGAATGCGCTGATGGTCAACAGTTGCCATATTATGGTTACATCGAGGCTAATATCCAAAGTACTGAAATGCCATAAGCACTGGAACAGCCACTTAAGTTTCCATTACTTGTTGTCTCCACCAGCAATTACAACCTCCAAGTACCGCTTCTTATTTGGAACAACATATTACAACACATGCTAGAAGTTGTCGAAGACAAATACGGAGACCGATATCTGCAGGAAGCTGCATTGTTTACGCCTTGGTATTTAGCTTTTGGAGGCATGACCATAAGAAATTGCTCGCTACAACAATAGACTTGCAATTTTAAAATCAGCTGAAAACTTTTGTATTTCCATACCACCAAATTCAACAGTCTCAATATCCGGATACATTGATAAAGCAATACCATATTAATCTACAACTGCAGGTTTGCAAGGTACATGGATATTGTACCATCACTTAGAGACAACTGCTATCCAGCAAATCATGTAATAAAAGTGGACATTGATAATATCACTACCAGGACAGTGCAAGTTCCACCAAAATCTATGTTGTGTTAGTTGCAACCTGTAAAACTTAAACCAGATCAAAGACCTACACCTTGTATTAGTCTCCAACAAGCTAAAGATGTCCTAAGCTTAGTTACATGCAGAGAATTTACTGAGGAAGTATGAGGATTTTTCTCCAAGTCAGCCATAGATATTAGACACGCGGGTATGATAAGGCAACTCACAGCGATCAAATTCCTCTGATCGATATGACGTCACAATAAGCAGCATGATGTCATATTTTACTCAGAAACATGTCGATTTTAACTTTATCTCTGGTTTAAATTATAAAAACTACAGACATAAAATATCACTAGAAACTCTTCTAACTGAATATATCTTCGATTTCTCTCTATTACGTATAATTATCATTGATGACGTCACAAGCATGTTGAAAAGAGAAAATCATGTCGGGAGACAAATTATCGGAATGCAGTGTAAACAATGCCGAAATAAGACTTATTTAATACAGATACCTAAGATTTAGATGAGTGTCAGTTAGAATATAATCAGGATAATACAGGCATGGGTATTTTGTTTAATCAGCGAGTGTTATAAGGTAAGCGGATCGACATTTATATGGCTTGACCAGCCTTTCCTCTGTCAGTGTGTACAAAAAATGGCAAAAGTGTAACACTACCCCGGATATAAGGAAAGATTATTTTGGTAAATATCAACGGAATATGACCTAAACTAACTGAAAAGTGCTGCTAGAATCCTGTGCTTTGTTGTTTTAAACGAAAAATACGTAGTATTTTCAATGAAATTTTAGAAGTTGAGAGGGTTTCCGATAAATATTTACAATATTTATTTTATGCGATTTACAATAGGATTCTAGCAGTAATACTAATAAACATGAACTAATTGCAAATCGAATTATTGTAGCAAACATACAAATGAACTTCGAGGTAGTGTTACACTTTTTGATTTTTTGTTAAGGTAAAAAAGTGATCTATTTTTAACTGTCACGTGATACCATGGCACGGAAGCTTCAAAGATTGAGTCGATTCCGAAGTAGAAAAATAATATCTTGGTGAACTCTTTCACTTGGTATTAATATCCCGCGCTGTTTTCATAAAAATAAACATTTTTTAAATTGATCATAATTTTGACGGTCATTAAACTCGGAGTTGCCTTAACCTACCCGCGCACACCGGCATTGTAAACCATAGGATTGATCTTCATGACGACACACCATTCAAAAACGTCCAAGACGTATTCCACCTGCTATGTTTGAAGAGGTTAAAGATCACTTAATAAAGTTGTAAGAAGGAGGGATTATAAAGAAGTTTAAGTCACCATGGTCGAGTAATGTTTTCCTTTGTCAAAAGAATAATGATGAATTGCGCATGTACGTAAATTATCGACAGCTCAACTTTAGAACAAAGAAAGATTCATATGCATTGCCACGAATAGAGGAAATTTTAGATGCATTAGCAGGAAATAGATTCTTTACCATAATGGACATAAAGAGTGGTTACCATCAAGTTGAGTTACATGAAAAGCACAAAGAGAGAACGGCATTTACTGTTAGACCTCTAGGCTTTTATGAATACCATCGCATGCCATTTGGTCGTGTCAATGTTCCTGCCACTTATCAAAGGCTTACGTAAGAATGCTTTGATGGACTGACTTCACCGAGACATATGCTTTATCTATCTTGATGACTTGATAATTTTCTCAAAAACCTATGAAGAACATGTAGAGCGTTTGGAAAAAAAATCAGCGACTTAGGGAAGTAAATGTTAAGCTATCACCGAAAAATTGCACATTCTTCAAAAAGAAAGTCAAATATGTAGGAAACATTGCCAGTGAGGATGGGATAGTGCCAGACCCAGATAAGATCAACAAGGTACATAGTTGGCCAAAATCAAGAAATTCAAATAAAGTTCGCCATTTCTTGGGTTTCTTTGGATACTGCAGAAGATTTATTGAGGGATTTTTAACGATAGCTCGTCCACTAAATGACCTCCTACCTTATACTTAGAAGAAAACAAAAAAGGGTGTTAGGACATTAAAAGTAGATGACAAATGGAACTGAGGAGATGAAGAAGAACAATCATTCAGAACACTAAAAGAGAAACTCACAACTTAACAAATTTTAGGATTTCCAGATTACTCATTAATATTTGAGTTACGTACAGATGCCTCATCATCAAGCATTGGCGCTGTATTATATCAGACGCAAACTAATTTCAAGAGAGTTATAGCTTATGCAAGCAGAAGATTGTCAAAATCTGAAAAGAATTAATCTGTTCATAAATTGGAGTTCTTTGCATTAAAGTGGGCTACATGTGAAAAATTCCGAGACTATATATACGGAGGCACATTTAAAGTGTGCACAGACAACAATCCGCTCACTTATGTATTAACATTAGCAAAACTAGATGCATCGAGCCAGAGATTGATCGCAAATCTAGCCATCTTTAATTTTGAGATTCTGTATCGACCTGGAAAACTCGACGCAGATGCAGATGGATTAAGCATATTACCAAACCAAGAAATCATTACATCTGATTCCATTAGGACCATATGCAACTCAATTGGAAACTATGGTCCATATGTACAATGCTTATCCATATCTTCATCAGCAGTTGACAACCAACCGGATTTGAGTGATCAAACAGAGATTGATGTTCGTCGTCATCAGTTCAATGACCCAGTACTAAGATTCTGGATACCATATGTGCGAGATGGGTATAAGCAAGAGACACATCTTCTACCATACAACAATGCTTTACTTCACAAGAATTTTGAAAAGCTAAGACTACGAGATGGAGTATTAATCAGAGAGACAACTGTCAATGAAAACAAGAAGACATAGATCATTATGTCGAGATCTTGTATTTAAAGTGCATTTACCATCTTCATACGGACAGGGGACACCCTGGCCGAGAGAAGACTACCAGTCTAATCAGAGACCGATTTATTTTACTTGTATGGCATGACGAAAGATATTGAACACTTCATATCCAACTGCAGGAGATGTCTTCTCAGAGAAACACCAACTACAGAAAGGGCTCCACTTCCAACGTCAAAACTTCACAGCCTTTTGAACTTGTGTGTGTGAACTACATGTACTTAAAGGTTGATTAATCAAAAGGAGGATGTAAAAATGTGTTGGTCATCACTGATCACTTTACTCGTTATGCTCAGGCTATAGCTACGACGAATCAAACTGCCAAAACTACAGCCAGGGCATTGTTTAACCATTTCATAGTCCACTATGGAATACCTTTGCGGCTTCATAGTGATCAGTGTGCCAATTTCGAATCTAAGATTATACAGGAACTATGTCACACATTTGGCATTAACAAGTCTAGAACAACGCCATACCATCCAATGGGCAACAGGTTGACAGAACGCTTTAACCGGACTTTTAATAAAGCTGTTAGAGACTCTTGAAAATTCACAAAAACAGGACTGGAGGTCACATATTTCAAGTTTAGTTCATGCATATAATTTTATGAAGCAAGAGACAACAGGTCAATCGCCATTCTTTCTAATGTTTGGCAGAGAAGTGAGACTTCCAGTAGATTTACTATTCATAACAGAAGAACAAAATCAACAAGAAAATCTTAACGCTTATATAAAATCTTTAAAATCTAAATTCGAACAATCGTACAATTTGGCAATGAAATCTATTCAAATATCTCAGGAAAAGCAGAAGAAAAACTACGATATCAAGGCAAGAGGAACTGTCATTCAGCCTAGGGGAAAAGTACTGGTTAAGATGGTTGCTTTCGATGGCCCGCATAAGTTGTCAGACAAGTGGGAAGAAGACCCATATATTGTAATTAGTCAACCTAACAGGGACATTCCTGTATACAAAGTCAAAAAGGAAAATAACACCTCAAAATCAAGAACTGTGCACAGAAATCTGTTACTTCTAATTGGGCATGTTGATTTACCAAAGCCAACTCCAAGAAAATCCATGAAAGTGACAAGGATGCCAACAGTGATGGGATAATGGTCTATGAAGCAGATTTCATTGCACACAACAATGAAAGTACACCTGCTTTGAGAAAAAAAAATGCATTGGCCAATGAAGAAGATAACGCTGAGGATAAAGGTGAAACCGGTAAGCTTTTACGTGAAGATGATGCGCATGATTCAGCAGCTAGAACTAGAGATGCAGCTAGAGCTACAGATAAAGCTACAGATACAGATACAGCAGATGTTCAAGAAAATACTCAAATAACGGAAGTAGATACATCTACTGATGGTGATGATACTGAAGATGATGCTGAAGAAGATGATGATGAAGATGAGGATTTGGATGATACCAATTCCAGAGAAAATTCACCTAACAAACAGCAGACAGAACCTATACCAAAGAGATCTCAGAGAGTAAAGAAAACACCATCATGGATTACAAGTGGAGATTATGTAGTAAATCATCAGGTAGTAACAAAACAGCCAGATTGGAAGACAAGAGCAGACTATCTTCAGACATCAGTTTCTAGTGATGTTTTTCACTCTAAAAGTAGTAAATAAATAATAGAAAACACTCTACTACAGATCATTTCTGGTAACATTAGAACGTATTGTAGTAAATGTGTTTTTAATTAAAAGTAATAAAAAAAATATATTAAATGTTAATAAATAAAAGTTTATCAAATTAAAATAAAATAAATTCTAATTCTTTCTTCTACTAACAAGGTATTTAGTAAGAGCCTCCCACCCCTTTAGATCCACACACACACACACACACACACACACACACACACACACACACACACACACTCAAACATTTTACATTCATTGGTTGATACTGACAATTCTCGGGTTTTATTGGTCAAGAGTTTTCATTGTCTTGTGAACAGTATTCAGGTAGAACACTCTCAGACTTTGATCAGAGAAGTTTATTATGTCAAATTTTATATTCCTTTTATTCTGAAGACCTGAAGACATCCAGACAATGTAAGTTTCTACTTTAACCATTTACTAATATTATAGAAAATTGAGTATTAAGAATTTAGAAGGAATTACTTTGTAAATATGGTATATATCAGATGTAGATAAATCTGATAAGTAAGATTGAATTTTTTTCATTGTATCAGATTTAGATAAATCTGATGGACAAGCAAATGAAATACAGCTTAATATATAATAGTAAATATTTCTAAGGAAATATTAAAGTGTTTTATATTGTGAATAGAAAATGTATGTAAGGAACATGTATCTAGATATATATTTGATATTCAGATCAAATAACATCAGTAATTGAAGATAAAGGATTAAATTGAGGAACCGGTCTCAATTCCATAAATTGGTATGATTTATAATTGTGTATTTTAATATTTTATTGTAAAAGAAAGATAACTTTGGTATGTTGAAATTGATAAGAGTTATTTCCCTTAATTGTGTTCATCTAATCTTGGACTGAATGAAATTATATGTATTTGGGAGTGATGAATTGTGTGTATTTCAATGGAAATGTATTTAAAGATAATTCTATTGTAATATATATAAATGTATTTTATGACTTGATATTAAATAATTATGTTATATTCATTTTATCATAATATATTACAGAGTATAACAAGAATAGAATTCCTGGGTCCCCCGCCAGTCAAGCAGTATACTAGTATCGAGTCTATCGACCAATGCTGATTTTCGAACTTGACCAAGATATTAGTGGTATAAACATTTGGTATAAATTTAATGAAAATCCGTCACAATTTGTAGGCATGAGAGCGCTTACAAGGTCAATTTTTGGATTAAAGGGAGTCATTATTGTGGTCAAAGTCCCATAACTCCAACAAAAAGTATCGACCAATGCTGATTTTCGAACTTGACCAAGATATTAGTGGTATAAACATTTAGTATAAATTTGATTAAAATCCGTCACAATTTGTAGGCATGAGAGCGCTTACAAGGTCAATTTTTTGATAAAACGGAGTCATTATTGTGGTCATAGTCCCATAACTCCAACAAAAAGTATCGACCAATGCTGATTTTCAAACTCGACCAAGGTATTAGTGGTATTAAGATTTGGTATAAGTTTAATGAAAATCCGTCACAATTTGTAGGCACGAGAGCGCTTACAAGGTCAATTTTTTGATAAAACGGAGTCATTATTGTGGTCATAGTCCCATAACTCCAACAAAAAGTATCGACCAATGCTGATTTTCAAACTCGACCAAGGTATTAGTGGTATAGACATTTGGTATAAATTTAATGAAAATCCGTCACAATTTGTAGGCATGAGAGCGCTTACAAGGTCAATTTTTGGATTAAAGGGAGTCATTATTGTGGTCAAAGTCCCATAACTCCAACAAAAAGTATCGACCAATGCTGATTTTCGAACTTGACCAAGATAATAGTAATATAAACATTTGGTATAAATTAAATGAAAATCCATCAAAATTTGTAGGCATGAGAGCGCTTACAAAAAGTGTGACGGACGGACGCACGGACCCACGGACTCAGACCCACGGACACACGGACGGACGCCCGGCATTTCTATGTCCCCGCACCGCGTTGCGGCGGGGGACAAAAATATAACATCATTAAAGAAATTAAGAGAAAGGATTGTCTTCATTATTGCTGGGAAATCCCGTTACAGTATGATATTACAAGACATCAGTATTACCCAGTCAGTTAAATCAGTGAGAAAGTCTATAGAACTATAAGGAGGAGTGTGTTTTTATAGTTCTTAAGATATTTTATTTACAGTCTTGCAGTTTTGAAGGTTTAAAAATAATTCAAATCTTTACATACGTAATAAATAACGAGGACGTCATTTCACGAAGAGGGGAATACGAACGATAACTCTGTTCTGAATATCATCGTTTAAATTAAATAACTGTTAGAGGATTAAAAATGACAAACATCTTAATATATATTCGTGTTTTTACATAAATCCAAGTATGATATAATACAAAATGTATGAAAAACAACGAGTACTTACGTATTTTGAGAATATTATCCGAACACTTATACTTCTGTTTGAAATTTCACAGGAAGTCTTGTGAACTTTCATCCGAGCACCTCTGGATTTATTGCAGACTAAGCAACGATAAAGAAAACTCTCCGAACACATTCGCAGGGGTGATATGACAAACTTCGATTACATTTTAGATAAAAAAATTTTTTAGCTAAACACTACCTGCCAGTAAAAGATATTAAGCTGGTACAAATGAATTATTGTATAGTACAAAACTTACTTAAATTTGTAACATGCACCATCTATGCTTATGTCTATAATATCATGAAGCTTGGTTACTCAATTCTTTGCTCTTTCTGAGATCTCGTTCGGACAAAAGTTGTTTTGGGACCGAAAATGGACGCATGGAAGGACTTTTTATAAAGGTATGGACCGGACACGACAGACGGACAGACGGCAAGGTGATTCCGTCTGTCTTTGCAATCGTGTCCGGTCCATACCTTTCTTTTGGTGAAACATTGGAAGTTCTTACCTCACACAAAGATTGCTTATGACCTAAGGGTGTGTAATGACCTTAACCCAAGGTCATTCGGGCAAGGTCAAGGTCACTGGCAGAAAAAATGCAAAATTCGAGTCCGGTCCATGCCTTTCTTATAGTGAAACATTGGAAGTTCTTACCTCACACAAAGATTGCTTGTGACCTAAGGGTGTGTCATGACCTTAACCCAAGGTCATTCGGGCAGGTCAAGGTCACTGGAAGAAAGAATGCAAAACTCGTGTCCGGTCCATATCTTTCTTATGGGGAAACCTTGGAAGTTTTTACTTCCCACAATGATTGCTTATGACCTAAGGGTGTGTCATGACCTTGATTTAAGGTCATTCGGGCAAGGTCAAGGTCACTGGAAGAAAAAGTGGAAAATTTGTGTCCGGTCCATATCTTCCTGATGGTGAAGCATTAAATGTTCTAACTTCACACAAAGATTGCTTATGACCTAAGGGTGTGTCATTTGGGAAAGGTCATTTTGTCATTTGGGAAAGATAAAGGTCACTGGCATCTTTCTTATGGGGAAACATTATAAGATTTTACTTCACACAAAGATTGCTTATGACCTAAGGTTGTGTCTTGAACTTGACCCAAGGTCAATTGAGGAAGTTCAAGGTCATTGTTTCAAAAATTGATAAATTTTGTCTGTGTCATGTCTTGTATTGATAGAAATATTAGAAGCTAAAATTTGACACAAAGCTTGCCTGTCTCAGGCCTCATAAAACTGTTTTTAGACTCTCATCCCCGTCTCTCTGAAAATGGCCTGCCCCGATGAATTTTTTTTAGGAAAAAAAATATGTGGAAAAAAATTTCGGAAAAAATCCGGCTCAGTATACCAATAATTCAAAATGTTTAAATATTAAATTTTTCTTAGCGGGGGTATCAATTGTGAGCTTGCTCACAGTACCTCTAGTTGAAATAAGGACAACAACGCTTCAAGATATTTTCGCCTCTTTGCCTGTTTCACTGGAGGGGACTTAAGTTTAAATGTCTTATGCATCCGTCTGTCTGTCTGTCTCACTTCAGTTTTGTACACTTATTTTCTTTATGCATTCGAGGAATACTTTGAAACTTGCTAATCAGCTTCAAAATGTCAAACATCAGATCAAGTTAACAATTTTGCAGCGTCTGGTTGACATTTTTTTTTGAGACAATTAATTCTTCTATATCAAAATTTTTATTGTTTGGGTTTGTTATCGGGATCGGTGTGTACTGAATAAATGAGGCCAGTATGTGGTCAGTAAAAATATTGTGCGTTACTTGTATCATTACTTTAATTTATCATTTTTAACAAAGAAATAAGTTCTGTATAATAGTGTCAAGTATTGTGTAGTAAATTTGAACAGCAGGGTTTTTTATATTATTACTATCGGGTTCGTTATCGGGTTGGGCTGTTTCACTGTTTGGTTTGATTCGGGGTAAAGAATACAGTTGTCTATGAACTTTTCTGGGGTTTTTTCCGATTACGACAAAGAGCACACGGCGGGTGTGACCGGTCAGCAGAAGATGCTCACTCCTCCTAGGCACCTGATCCTACCTCCAATGTAATGTAGGTCCGTATTTGCTCATTGTTTGTATTTTTACCATCACAAACAAACCATATCATCAACGTTTCCCCCTATTATATCATTTTCCTGATATTGACATTTACATTGATTATGACATGTCCAATTGTGACAAAGAGCACGCGCAGGGTGTGACCGGTCAACAGGGGATGCTCACTCCTCCTAGGCACCTGATCCCACATTTATTTTTTTAGAGGTCCGTGTTGCTCTGCTTTGAATTTGTATTTCGTTTTATGGATTTTAGAGATGGTGAACAGTTTGTTATTTCATTTTTCATAATACTAACTGGTAGGGGACGTTTATTGCATATGCAGTACTCTCAGAATGCTCGTTATTTTCTACCATTCCTGAGTATTTCAGTAAAATTGACAAAGCCATTATTGAGTAATTATGCCGTTAGAAAAGGTAAAAAAAATTGATAATTACAAACCAGAACCTTGTTGCTATAGCAAAAAAATGATCCTTTACATGTAGATGTCAATATAAAATTCAATACTGAATAAATTCCTTACTATTGTTGAGACCGACATTAAAGCAACATGTAGTGTGAGTCCCAAGGAGAAATAATTGTCCAAGGGGGGCTTACATAATGAATGGTTTCCTAAAACACTGTCATCAACCGCATTTTCGACACATACTTGAAAGACAGGTCTTAAGTAATGGTCCAAAATGAATCGCAAATCTCTATCGACTTATTAAAAACTCACTTGTATAATTCACAGGTAAAGAGAGTGAAGTTTTCCAATTGGCATAGTCTTTTTAATTCAATCTCACTACCACTTAACTACAGGATTATTCTTTTGTTTAATTAAGCAAGATTAGGCATATGGGAAATAACTAGTTCTAAAACTGGATTATAAAGAGATCTGCTATGACCTTAAAACAACATTGAAACTTAAATTAAGGTTAGAGTGCATCATTTACCCTTGGATTACAGATTAAAACCAAATATCCTTTGGGTGAAGAATAAGCCAGATTTGACAAGGATTTTTCATACAGTTCTGATATGACCTTCACATTTGACCTTGAAACGTGGTTCGAGGTCACAGCGTATCTTTACCCAAAAGCTCTGTGAAGGATGAATCAAATAAGTTTTAGTGAAGAGTTTATATGCTTTAAGTCTTAGCATATAATTGTTTGACTGGTCAAATATGACCTTTAAGGCTAGATCATTCACCTACAATAATCACTCTACACACTTTGACCAAAGCCACTCTGCTGGTGAAGTATGAGGCAGATTAGACCCAGGGAAGAGAAGATATGCTCCGAACAAGAAATATCGGAGGAACGGACGGACTTGGAAGGACGGACGAACCGACTGACGGACAGATTGATCACTATAGGTCGCCATAGTTTACTACGATGTATTTATAATTCTTAGAATTGCATGCAACATGGGGTTTATTACTTCATTATCATCCCCGCGTTATGTAAGTCTATTAACGTTATCGTCGCACTACTACATGTAATTAGGCGATTGCTGCATTTACTCATTGTTTTATGTTTACGTCTACTAAGTATTATTTCCTATATTTTTTGCGGAAACTTTTAGTTAATTCACAGTTCTTTAGAAACAGCCAGACTAAAATCTACACGCCCCATTTGTCGATTGGTCAAAATCTACAGCGGCTGAAACTGACAAGATACTGGCAGGACTGAAATTAACACGTTCCGTTAATGGATTATTCAAAACCTACAGCGACCTAAGAAAAAGCACGGACTGCACGAAATAATTATGATAATGTCAGACTCAAAGTCTCACAGGAGACGATTTGGCTGTTTCTTTTAGCTCACGTACTGATGTACATTAACAGTAGTTTAGTGAATTTTACTAACTTTTCATAATCAATTTATTAAAGGAAAGATGTTAATATAAACAATAGAATGCTTTCTTTGATAATTCATGCGGGTTATGAAGAAAGCGATCATTGCAATTTTTTTTTAAATAACCTGCTAACGGGTGTTATGTATTTTTTTCTGCAATGTCGCCATTCTTTTATCCCGGATGAATCACCAAAGTAAGCATATTGTTAATTTTAAACTATATACATGTATATACATGTATCATACTTTTTGCTGACAAAAAACTTAAATTTTAAAATAACTGTGTTGTTTCAAAGAAACTTTATTATTTTTCTGAGAACTTACAAACGTACAAGGTAATGTTTTGAACTTTAATTCTCGGAAAAAGAAATGACAAACATATTTCCCCTTTTTTGTTACTTTCAGTTTAGGAAATAAGTCATTAGTTTTAACTATAAGGTAAGTTGGTCTAAGATTAATTCAATTAAAGATCTAGGCCTTAAGAAAGCATATTTTCACAGAATCGATATGAGTATAAAAATGATTTTTTTAGTTAAAATTTGCACTTATACGATACGTTTTTAGAAGAAAAACAATGTTAACCGATGCGAATCGGAGGTTGACAAAGACAACTTTACTGCTTCTATATAGGAATGGCGTGAATTCTACGGCGAACCGTACGCACATATTTTACGCGCCTGTAACAACTCGCTGTTTTACTCGTTGCCAAGTGTGTTGCTAACGCTGGGGATAATAGAACGGATATAAACTGCGTCTAAACCAATCAGTTTTCAGTATTTAACTTGAAATTATAGTAATATGTATTGTATAGGGCTACACTGTTTACATTTTATCTCCAGCTCTGCCACACATATGGAAGCCTTCCACATAAACATACAAAAAATGGGTGTAATTATTTTTCTCCTTCAGTTGGTTAAGCATTTTGTCAAAATCCATTGTATTCGAAAGGAGAAAAATGTACCACACTGCATTCATTCTTTTGAAATTTGTCAAGAGATGCAAAGGACGGTTGATCTTTTCCATTATAAACTGATGTTGTTTACCTGGCTCTTTCATAATGTGTCTCTTACGGTGTGGGTATTGATTGAAGAACTTGATGAGTCTTGAACTAAAGCAAGCGGATTTTGTACTACACTCTGTTGCTACTAAGTTTTTCTACACCAGAACTAAGTTCCAATTTCTTAATTTTGATACATTCAAAAATGATATTCACTAAATCGGTGAACAACGGAATTTTAAACTTGTTTAATGCATACAAGTGAAATTTCATTTTTGCCGAGTTATGTATTTTTGCTACATATGTTATTTAGTAGTAAAAAAATTCTTATAACGTTCTTCTGTTTCCAAAGAAAGACCTTGTACTCATTCTGATGGTTCTTCTTCTAGACGTTTTTTAAATCTTGATAACTTTTTTCGTTTGTCATCCAATTTCATTCAAATTTTTAGGGTGTATTGTAAAATAGATGTAGTTTTTAATTTACAAAAAGATGGGAAATCGTATTTCTGGGTTCGAGTTATTCCCCCTTTTTGAAAAAATTAAAGGCATTCGTTTGCGGACACAGGCCCCGAAATGGTCCGTAGCAAATAATCCAAAGTTAAACATCTTTAAAATTGACTCTTTGAATGTTGTCCTCTGATTTTTGTATTTCATTTTTTTTTCAATTGTACCACTTGAACTATGTAATCGAAATCTATGTCTTAAAAATTGCTAATTTTTACTCATGCTTTGCTTCGTAACTTTTTAGTTTGAAATATTTTCTAAACGCTTATAGAACAACAGTTGTGCATACATTAAAGGGCTTTCATTTGAGACCAGACAAAAGGAGCTTGTCCCTTTAATAATGGATCTAGGTGCCCGGAAAGTCTTTGCTGTTTAACTAAAAAACGATACATGCTACGATAATGATGTTGCTGGAAAAGTTGTTCTTCATTATTTTATCAATCTAATTGTAATAAAGTATTGTTTGGATATTGCGTAATATGCGAGTTAAAAGCTTCACTTGAAGATATGCATACCCACTTTCATTTTGCTTACAGGGAATATATCTCTGTGCGTGACAGTATTTTAAAGTAGCATTCAATACTTTTCTTGTCTAAATATATCCCCAACTTATCACAGACATGCCTTTATCTGTTTTTCGAGAGATCTCAGTCTTCAATTCTCTTCAGTCTGCGGGTTACATTAATACATAAAAAATAGGCATGAACTAATTTTCAAAGTTCAAATTGACTCTCTACAGCCCTGATTGGTCAGAAGTTAAGATCGTGTGAAAATGACCCTCTATCAATATATGTAAGACCCTTACAAGTGTAAGGAGAAGGGGTGGTTTTATTAAGACTGATTGACAATCCGGACCTTTCTTGACTTGAAGCTGTAACGGAAGACCTCCTCGTTGCTTGCAACGAGCTCAGCTCTAGTTGCAGCTAATCATTCGTCATAAAGGATACGGGAAATAAAGAGTTTCTATCATCGCAAAATTTCGCAGCTTAATAAATTCTTAAAGGGACTTGGACACGATTTGAGATCAAATATGTTATTTTTAGCACCAGCCTTATGTTGTACAAGTTTCTTATTTTCACAGAAGTTTTCTAAATGTAGAATGCGTCTTTAGTCTTTTCCTCAAGTTTGTACACGGTTAGGCTGCCATTAGTCAAACAAAGGCTCGGAAATGAATGCCTGTCCTCGATTTACTATACAAAATCACGATGTAGGCTGACCCCTACTATGTTCGTGCTTATTATATACACTAAATTCAGCGCTTAAACTTCTTGATTCTTATGGTCTAAATATCGGAAGATGAAGTGAGATGAAATATTATGATTAATTTTGATCTTCAATTTTTTTCACTTTTTACCGGGGTCCATAAGTGCACTTGTTCTTTACTCATTCATAAGACATGCATAGAACTTTATAACAATATGTGTTTGATAAGTTAGGAAAACAACTAATAAACTACATTCATTGGTAGTTACAAAATTTCCGATTTTATCAAACTTTTAGCATAGTTATGATATAATATTTTCCTCTAATATAATATGAAAGTCTATTAAAATGCCAGGTTTGTAGCTCACCTGAGCTGAAAGCTCAAGTGAGCTATTCTGATAACATTTTGTCTGTCGTCTGTCTGTCCGTAAACTTTTCATATTTTCAACATCTTCTCAAGAACTACTGGGCCAATTTCAACCAAACTTGGCACAAATCATTATTAGGCAAAAGGGATTCAAAGTTGAGAAAATTAAGGGTCACACCTGTTTTCAAGGGGAGACAATTAGAAATTAATGAAAGAATTCGAAAAATCTTCTTCTCAAGAACCAGAAAGCCAGGATAGCTGAAACTTGTGTGGAAGCATTCTCAGGTAGTGTAGATTCCAAGTTGTGAAATTCAGGACCCCTGGGGGTAGGGTGGGGCCACAATAGGGGCTCACAGTTTTACATAGGAATATATAGTGTAAATCTTTAAACATCTTCTTCTCAGAAACTAATCAGCCAGGAAAGCTGAAACTTGTGTGGAAGCATCCTCAGGTAGTGAAGATTCCAAGTTGTGAAAATCATGACCCCGGGGGTAGGGTGGGGCCATCATGGAGGTCGAAGTTTTACATATGAATATAAAGAGTGAATTTTTAATATCCTCTTCTCAGAAACTAATCAACCAGGAAAGCTGAAACTTGTGTGGAAGCTGCCTCAGTAGTGTAGATTCAAAGTTGTGAAATTCATGACCCGGGGGTAGGGTGGGGCCACAATGGGGGCTCAAAGTTTTACATAGGAATATATAAAGGAAATATTTGAAAATATTCCTCTCAGTAACTAATCAGCCAGGAAAGCCGAAACTTGTGTGGAAGCATCCTCAGGTAGTGTAGATTCCAATTTGTGAAAATCATGACCCCTAGGGTAGGGTGGGGCCACAATGGAGGTCGAAGTTTTACATAGGAATATAAACAGTACCGATTAGACCCAACCTAACAGAAAGTAAACCCCAACTAAACCCTGGGTTTACTTTCCGGGTTTACTCTGGGTTTACTTTGGGTTTACTAGAGTGGACCCAAAGTAAACCCAGAGTGGACAGAGAGAGTAAACCCAGTCAGAAGTATATCCCTGAAAGCAGACGCTAACTGTGTATTCGGAATATACAAAGGTAGGAAATACAGGCAATAGGATGGTAGGATAAAATACTAGTCTCCTTCACACTTCAGTGCATACAGATGACCTTAAAGGCAATTTCAAAAGTAAACCCACAGTAAGTCAGAGTGGACCCAAATGTTCAAAAAGTAAACCCAGAGTAAACCCAAAGTAAACCCGGAGTTTAGTGGGGGTTTACTCTGGTGTTAGGTTGGGTCTGATCGGTACTGTAGAGTGAATTTTTAAAAATCCTCTTCTCAGAAACTGATCAGCCTGGAAAGCCTGGAAAGCTGACACTTGTGTGGAAGCATCCTCAGGTAGTGTAGATTCAAAGTTGTGAAAATGATCCCTTGGGGTAGGGTGGGGCCACTTGGGGGGTGTTAAAGTTTTACATAGGAATATAAAGAGTAAATCAGCCAGATGATTCTTTATACATGTAATTGTTAAGACTTTGTCTCCAGGACAATATTTCGCCCTAACAAGAAGGTTCAGAATTTGATTTAGCTTTATATCATATATATAAACAATTGTTAAGGATCTTTTTGAGAACTGCAATGCTCAACATGTGATATTATTATAAAATCATCCTGTTAGAAAAGGGACTAATGATGATAAACATAGGAATATCCGGGGGGGGGGGGGTGGATTTTATTTATACAGGATCTACATGTATTATTGTACATTGTCCAGATTATTTGTATTATGACTCCATTAAGCTGATTGTATCATACCTTTTGTTCCTCAGGTGAGCGATGTGGCCCATGGGCCTCTTGTTTTTCGTCCTAATTTCACAGTGAGAAGTTTTAATATTGTTACTTTGAATCTTTTTAAAAGCCCCTTTTCAAAATTATTTGTTCTATGTAGCCATCAGTTTTCATTCCTGCATTGTTTGCTGTGCAGTACTAAGCATAACAATTTCCTTAACAATTTGAATCTACTCTGCACTTTTCTTGTGTAAGCTTTATTCTCTTTGTTCCCGGAAAATGAACAAGAATAAATCATCGAAACTGAAACTGAAAGGTGCGGGTTTTTTTTAAATTACAAATCTTGAGGGTTAATACCTTTAAAAACGTATGTGTCAAATTTAAGCTTAAAGTGCCTCAAAATCGGTGTTATATTTCTTTGCATTTCGTCCGAATACGATGCATCTTTACGGTACGATACCTTTACTTAAATGCGCATTTTTTAACATATATGTGCTCATGTAGTTTCAAATTTCTCGAGATGAAAAGAAGCTAAGGAAAACATTAAATGAAAGAGGTTGTGGTTTTTGTTTGGAAGTCTATGTCTATTAGCAGCATATTCAGGTACGTTAACATTTCTTTATTGGACATTCACGTTTTTTAAAATATATCGAAATTCCATTACTTCAACATAGAAGATCAAGAAATGCATATAAAATTTATATCTTATCTTATTTTCATTGGGTAACTGCATTGCTTCTCTCATTGTCAAACGACATTAGGTTTAGATACCTTTATACTAGCCTTCACAGTGCAATAAAAGAAGAAAAAACATACATGACGTTTAACTTTAAACAAAACAATAAAAATAAATTCATTTACATTTATTGGTACTACTCTATCATTTCATTTATAATAAACAAATATGTAAAATATTTTCTTTTCTTAAAACACCTTTTTAGCATTTAATCATGACGGATATATTTTTCTCGGAATATGTGGATAGATTCCCAGTTTCGAGAGATACTATTAAATTCTTATTTTATTGTTAAAAGAAAATGTAATATAAAACTGTACAGTCATGTACATGTATTTCAAGAGACCATGTTTGTAAAATGACCAGAAGAAAACATCAAGTTTACTCAGTTTGAGTTGTTTCTACTTTTAGTTTTCATTTATATTAATTTTACTTTTAAAATCATGTTATTAATGATATACATGTAAGAATAAAGTTTTATAAAACGATAGTTTTGGGGATGAATTTCAACGTCTATGCCTATTGAGTGATTTGGTTTGTTTTGACTTTACAAATAATTAACACGTCATGTATTACTTAATAGCTACGCATATATATTTGATAGATACTTAAAAATTAAGATATTTTGCAAATACACTATAAAATGCCTACACCGAGTCATTGCTTGCACCTTTGGTATTTCAAAACGTGTGAGATGATGTACGTAAGCTATAATTGAATTATAACTCATAAGAAATTATTATGAACGAAATCTAAAACCTACTTTCATTTTCGATAAACAAGCCCAAATAGCAAATCAGAGAGTAAGGTGGTGGACACGATTTAGCGAATCCAATTCAGTGGTAGTCTGCGTCAAAATACACACTTGCAATGAAATTATATTGAATGATTACATAAAATACCAATATTCATGTATTTACTGGTACCTTATTCATAGAATGCATATAAGTTAAGATGACAACCATTTCGTTACTTGAATGCGCAATTGGGGGTGGGGTGGGTGACCTCATTCCCATTTAAACAAAAACATCTTTTATCTGAAATTCATCTTTTGGATAGTGATTAAAATCATACTTAATGTAATTTGACCGAAGGAACAAATTTAGATATACGGCGTACTAAATACCTACTTCCTGGTTTGAGATAAAGTGAAAAAAAAGTCTAATTTTAAAGAATAGGTTAAGAAAGCAATTACAAAAATCGGACACAGTATATACAACAATGAACAAAAAACAGAATGGATCAACAAATTAACATTGTATCATATTGATGTGTAAAATGTTAATTCTTGCGCTTGCGCGGGATATTATCTAATTGATTCTTTTTCATTTATCTTTTCATTTTTAACATTGCTTTAATACAAGCAAATGATAAATACAATCTATTAATTTGTGATTTATATCTAAATTATTATAGCCTGTTTGTTCTGATTAGTACCTATCAGCATTGAATGAGAGATGCCCGTGTCCAGTATCATCATCATCTTTGGTAGTTTGACTCTTCAAATGGTAAGTATTTGCTAAATTTGATTTCTCTGAATATTTGTTTCGTATTTCACCGTTTGATGTCTTTGATTTCTGTTTTTGTTATATAGTCCAGAGTTTCGATGTGGTGTCCTTTGTCCTTACCAACCGTCTCTAGTGTGTCCGCATGTCCTTCGAATAACATTGAATGGGTATCAGCGGCAAAAAGAAAAGGTTGTAATGTCTTGGCAAGGATCCAAAACTGTACAAATGCTGACAACTTTGTATATCATTGCGTTCTCAATGAAAAAGCAACAATGTTATTAGAAGTTTGCGCACCTGCTTATTATCTGATAGGTGAGCATTTTGTTCATTTGATGAGTGTGTTAATTATAGCGAAACAAAAATGCAATGCTGTTACAAAAAGTTTGTTCTCTTCTGGTAAATGAATAAGTATATTTTATGTACTCATTGAGTCTGGTAATACCTTAATATACATGCGTTATTTTTAAAATACATGGAATATATATAGGATCTCTCATGATTTGTGATGGTATATAATTTTTATCCAACTAGTGGTTTGTTTTCGCCAAGGCTCGGGGATAAAAACACACAACGAGTTGGATAAAAATCATACACCATCGCAAATCATGAAATATTCTTTTTATCACATGATTTATCAAGTATTTTGTTAATCTTAACTTTTTCTGTAAACATTGTAATTTGGAGCCTCACAACACATTATCTACAAGACGTCAACAACTTCACGGATGAATAAAAAGTTCCTTGAAGTTTAACAAGCAAACATTTCATTTCCGAACATCTTTTATGAATTCACGAAAAATAATTGAAACAATATTAAATGTTTCACAATATAACTCAACATTTTTCAACATAATCAATTATCTACTTTATCATTCTACGTCAATCAACCGCCTAGACCTACGTAGTGTTTACTTATGTCGTAAGAAAACACAGTGTAATATCAACAATTTATTTGGGATAAACATGTATTGTACTGTGCCAAAAAATTGGGTTTTTTGTATAGTGGGGCCTACACTGGGTTAGGTGGGACTACATCCACCTCACTCCAGTGAGAGGATGCTACAGGCTGGTGCATGTAATAATTGGTTGATTAGCCTTTGTCATACAAAGTTCCAAACCAGGTAGCACTGCAGGATAAGGGCAGGTCTCACTTCCTTCCTTAGAAAGCTAATGATCGTTCAGGTACGGGCACTGATGTTTCAAACTCGGGACCACAGTGTGTCCCTACATGGGTAGTTAAACTGGCACACTGGTCGGCTCCCCAGTTGACCCACAAAAAATCATTATGCGGCCAACATCCACCAATTGTTTGTAATGGCGGAGTAATAAATATTTCTCATACTACTGTGGAATCATTAGATTTCGTGGTGGCTCAATTTTCGTGGAATTCGTGGGTTCCTCTCATCCACGAACTAACATCCTCTACGAATCAATAAATTAGGGCTATAGCGTCATATTTCATTTTGTATGTATAAGAGAATACACGAAATCACGCCCCAATGAACCTGTAAAATTTAAGCAAACCACGAAAATTGGCCCCCATGAATTTTAATGATTCCACAGTATTTATTGTTAAGTTCTATTTCATAATTCCTGAATGTTGCCAGGCTCTGTGTCTTTCAAGCAAATATAATGTATAGTGCTTGGTTAGCTTGGTGAATTTAATAATTACATTGTAATAAGACTCTCAAATTCGGTAGTATTTTTCGTTGTGCGTTTGATATGTTACATGTAGTATTTAATTATAGTCAAAGACTGACACAGTTTCACGAAGTGAACATTTTGGGCCATGTTGAAATTTTGAAATGTCGGACTACAAAATAGAGATCCTCGTGGGTTCTTTTAAATTTTTACTGAAACATTGTGAAAAAGACATTATTTAGAAATCAGCGATCGATCAACTACATATCATTTAAAATTGTAATAAGCCTCTTGCCATTTGCTATTTACAGCCGTGCTATTCCTTATTAAATCCTCACGAATATTTCTGCTTCTTATAAAAGTAATTAGATTCTTTCAAGTTTCTTTCCTTTTTTTTATTTCAGAACAAATTATTACAAAATACAGTGAGATTAAGCTCTTTTCTAAACTTCTTACCAGACCGGTCACAACATGAAAGTTATTAGTACCTTAAAGATGATGATAGCAATATAAAGAAATTCAAGAAAAATATCGAAGCTTATATCAAACTTGGTTATATGATCCTCATTTTTCATTCCTTTCAGGATACTGCGCTCGATTTAGTGAGGTATACAAATCAATTATCAATGACCCCAGTTTGGACTGTACAAAGTTTGATCCTCCCTGCCCGCCTAGGTTTCAGTCTAATGAATCCTTCAGATGTACGTAGCAACCTAAGAAAGTAAAGCCATTTATTTATTTAACGAAATGTAAAGGTTAATTCATTTATATTGCTAATGCAAAAAAGTGTTTCATTTTTTCAATATAGATCAGCTTTGTTACCAAAACACCACTGGCTATTCAATTCCCGATGAACCATTACACCCTAAAAAGTAAGATATTTTTATCAGCGTCGCGTATTTAATAAACAAAGATTGATATGATATGTGGCCAACAATTAGTATATTTTGTTAATGCTGTACCGCTTTTTACAACGCACATTTCTTACTGCAAGTTGTTTTAAGACACACAATTAAGAAAGAAATAATTAGTCAAAAAATTCAAATACACAATATTTCAAAATGATTAAAGAGAGCGTTAACTATTCATTTTATTGTAGACACGATGTTTCCTACTTGATCTCATCTGGTCTGTTGGTTATGTTTGCTTTCATAGATGTAACATTATTCCTTCTTTTAGCTGTGGGAATTAAGTTTAAATTGATACAATTTACCAGATCACACACAAAGGATATATTCTGTAAAGGTATATGGAATTAAACAAGTAAAAAGTAGAATGTATATATTACTTTTCAAAATCGTATCTTTATAATTTTGCAGTAACTGTTGTTTGAAATGTGAAATATGAAACAATATTTAATCGACAGATAAATGTAATAGAATGGTACATGTATCCTTACCAACCTTTTTGTGTCCCAATCCCAACAAGTAAAGAATAATAGTGTATGTCATAGATTTAAAACTAAAACAAACAAACGACTCTTAAACATTCATTTGCTATAGAAACATTACTATATCGTACGTGAAATTGTTTCATCAATTCCATTATTTCTGAAATAAGTTTTGGAATGTCTTCCCTTTTTATTGTGATAAAATACAATACAAAGGAAAAAAAAGCATCTTAAGGTTGGTAGATGAAAGAAGATGTAGATTAATTTTAAAAGATGCCGAAAAAAGATAATCGACGATACCAATAAATATTGGCTAAGTAATAAAGTTTAAAAAAACGCAGTAGTTAACAGAAGTTAACAAATGCCCCACAAGATCCGAAGTTCAAATAAAGCTTGATTGTGTCATTTGACTTAAGATTCAATAAAGAAGTGTTCATTTACAGATCGAGAAGATTTCACATTGCAAAATGAATTACAGAAATTGGATAAATGTTTAGAAACTGACAAAGGTAAGCAATAGATAATTTATAAAATTATGTGTTTGTGTATGTGTATAAGTGCGTATGTGTAATTTTTCGTTCCGATTCTTTCAAATTGTTGATACATTGTATTCCAACTGAATCTCAACCGTGTTGTGCGTCATCTTGATGGCCTAGTGGTTAGTGCGGGGCTGCTTACTGCAATGAGAGTTGGTTCAATAGGTCTTGAGTTCAAGCCCCGGCTGGGCCGGAGATGGAGATATATATATATATATATATATATATATATATATATATATATATATATATATATATATATATATAAGAAGCACCTGAAGAAGGGACGGGTTGTCCCGAAAATTTGACAATATTTTACTTTATTGTTCGTGTCGTTGGTTATTTTAAGTGCTTTTATATATATATATATATATATATATATATATATATATATATATATATATATATATATATATATATATATGTATGTATTTGTGTGTGTATTTGTGTGTGCATGTGTCTCTGTCTCTTTCTCTCTCTCTCTGTGGCGATACATTAAACTATGAATAAATATTTTGCAGGAAAAAAGACAGTTGAAGAAAATAAAACAAAACAGATAAATGAGGATCGGGTGACAACAAAAGTAAATGATAATACATTTGAGAAAAGGCGGGAAGAGCGAGAAACGATGGTTGACCCAAGCACAAAAGGCAGAATAGTCATTTGGCAAGAAGAAAAATTCAGCCAGTCAAGAACGCCTTTCAAAATAGGAGATTCCAAAGAAGCAGGTAAAGGTTGCAAAATGTACATACATGTAACTACAACAATTTACCGGAGCATTTCTTTCATAAGAAATAACAAAAAGAAACAAACAAACAATAAATGCTCTATATCTCAACTTGTTCATACTTCAAAGAAATTAAAATGATCCTTTTTAAACAACTATAGAAATAGTAAATAGTGAAAAATTGAAATTATGTATCAAATTTTATATAATTTTAAGCATTTTTGTACTTGTACTTGCTACCATTTATGAAATGCCCACCCTGTAAAATCAAGATATCCTTTGAAATATATGAATGAGCTACAAACAGTAGCCAGCCATGATAAAGAATTTATCCAAGTTTATCTCAATTCTAATCCTTTATGTTTCATTTACAATTGTTTAAGACCATTTCGACCACGATGCTACTGGAAAGCCGTGTGCAAACGTTGAAATCACCGACGGATGGCAAGATTGCATTAGCGATGGATGGTAAGATTGCATCACTAGTGAATTAGAAGATAGCATAAACAATGACGAAGAAATGTACGTAAATTTAGATATTGCACATACGTTATCGTGACTAAGTAATATTGGTTTTATATAACGTTATGACATGGTTGCTTTTTTTTAAAGTTATAATACCTTGCATTGCCCTATACAATGTAAATTTAACAAAATAGTAGGGGTATTTTGCAAAAATTGGTAAAGTTATTCTCAAAATAATGTTATCTTAAATTTAAGGGATGTTGACAAAAAAGAGATGTTCCAGTACAGGACCTTGTCAAACAGTACAGATGAATGGTGTTCTCGAAAGGTATACACAGATAAAAATTATCAAAGAATTCTTGCCCAGATCAAGGCCTTTGCGTAATTTAGTTGTATAGCTTGTCATGTATCGAAAGGGAGTAAATTCCGTTAACTCAAAAAACAGATTAGCAATTAACCACGCACATGTTTTTGTTAACATTTTTTTGGCATGGTTAAAGGACATATCGCATGTTTCTAAAGTATACGACATTTTACATTTTTTGGCTTCCTTGTGTATCTAATAATTACTCCTAGCAGTTTGTTAACGGTATAAAAGCAGTAATTAGCCATACTATCAATTTAAATTATAGCCCCGATCGTTTAAAAACTCGTTAATTAGATAGCGTGTCACGTGGTACAGTGACGTCACATGCGACCTTCTTCGAACAGCTGATTGGAAACAAATTGTAGGATTAGCATCTTCTTTAAATTTTGACATTCATTCACCATGTAAGTTGTTTTGTTTACATGCTGACTAAATTAAAAGAATCTTATTATTCAGTCGTACATGTTTGAGCCACTAGTACGGATAAAAAAAGATGATATTGCCAAAAAAGCGACGATGAAGTCGGCGATGACGATCAAATTGATCGACGTGTAAACATTGTAAACACAACTTAGTAAGGATTGTAGCTCAAATAAATCTGTTAAAGGTGTTTATTTATTAAAATCTACAACAGTCTTGGTTTTTGGCGTTCCTAACGACTCAGAATGTTCATTATTGTAAAACTGTGGTGCACAAGAAGTTTGTTTCTTCGGCAGTAACTGATCACAACTTTCTAAGGTTGTTTACTCTATATTACACTGGATTATAAAAGCAGGCAAGAACGTTTTCAATAATTATTGTTTATTTCTGTAAGATCCCATCTCTGTATTTTTTTTTATCCATTTACGTATAAATGTATATCAACAAACTTTGTCTATTTCTCGCGTAAACAAACAATATCGACAACTCGATCCATGACTTCTCCCACAAAAAAATAAAACTCACAGAAATCTCACCTACCGTACTAAAATTATAATTTCTGCAGAGGTGAGCTACATGTATGAATGAAGAAATCATGTATACAAAACCGATGCATACGTAAACGTATAGTTTAACAATAAGAGAAAGAAAACAGCTAATGAAGCGAGGCGGTATCCAAAATGGCGTCCCCTCTCGTTATTTTACTCCGATGAACTTGCGTTTTGTACACAGGCCCCGGTGCATAAATTTCAATTTTTTTTTTTTTGAGAAATGAATACGATTTATTTATGAAACTATAATTACAAAAATGTACCATATTATTCATAATATATGAATTGAATGTTTATTTATAAATTCTCTCGTCGACAGATAGACCCCTATTTGTCACAAGATTTCCGCATACTTTCGTAAGGGAAACTTAAAAAAACAACAGTCCAAATCCCCATTTTCGGTGGCTAAATCAACCACAGGAGGCACAGAACACCATCATGTCCCGTTATCGGCAATTTAATAGGTGATAATTAGTTTAATTGTAGTTTAAATCTAATCCAATTACAAAGATGGCTAACAGCACCTTCTCGCTCGAGGTCGCATATGACGTCACACATCATGGCGGGTAGATCGAGAGAGAAAATATGCATATCGCGACATTTTAATTTCATCGCTTTCAAACTCACGAATTAGGCAGAATATTTTATGAAAACGTTAATAAACTTCATTTTTAATGAGTATAGAAGGATTGTATTTAAAAAATTCCGAAAATTTAAAAACATGCGATATGTCCTTTAAGATTGACACATATACTCAGTCATTTAGAATGACAAGTCTTATTCAGCCCTTCCCACTTCAAGTATCAGATCAGCAGATATACTTTAAATTGCACTGTTCTAGTGGGCAAACTAATTTGACATATACTAAAGTTGCATATTTTTTTCTGTTTTGGACTTGTCAACCATACTTATGCAAGAATGTTTCTCTTTCACTAAGTTTAGTCCAAGTTCTATAGTTTTTTAAATTCAACTAAAAAACAAAAGACATTCCTATATGAATATGTTCAAACTTGCTGCCTATGACTATGGAAAAACCTAACTTCATGTTTACCTAAACTCAAAATATTTTTTCTGTGATTCCTTATTAAAAGAAAGAATTTCTATTTTTTTATCCTACTTGACGACATTTGCACACTATATCGTATCTTTTTGGTGTCTTGTTTAAGGGTATCGAGACAATTAGTGATGTAAGAGACGCGCTTGCAAAAAAGCTCCATATTGCACGCATACATATTTTTGTCGTAAATAATGAAGAGGGCAAAATCTTGAAAGACAACACTGGGATTGCAAAGTTGATTGATAGACCATTTGAAGTGATGATTGCGAACCAGAACAGAACGTTAGTATCCGGATGCTGTAAAATGAGTTGTGGCCATTTCACACGTAAGAATTCAATTCAATTTTTTATGCTATGAAGATTTTGAAAAAGAACTGTATAACATGTGTTTACATCATATAAAATTGATTTTTTGAGCTTTGGAAACGCTTTAGAGTTCAAAAATTTTAATTCTATATTATGTATACTATACGCAGCTGTTGACTACCACCTTCTGTGACGTAATGAATGAAAATCGATGCAAATATTTGTATGAAATAGTATGTTTTTGAGCGTAAATTTATCTTTACTATAATATTATATTATTATTATATTAATATCTATAATATAACCTTTACAGAATATCTTATATTTGATTGTATTTAATGATATACAATTGTACCCAAATGCATTAAAGAGTGATAACGTCATACAAATAAGTTTAATAATAGCGTTTAAAAGATTTATTTAATACATTATTTTTAATATTTTTCATAAATATGAGAAACGAATTTAAATAAATATCTGGAATTGAATTGCTTCAAAACCATTCATGGCTTTAAACAAACAAAATGAAGAAATGTAAGTGTTGTTACCTGTACACGGCTTGCGTGCGTGAGGTAACCGTATGACAGCTTTTCATCGCACGCATTGTCTTTGATTGGTAAAAATTGCAGTTAGATGAATAGCTGTTCAGAGATATATTCACTCTGGTCAAAGGTTAGGACATAGCTAAACTGTAAGAGCAGGGGTTTGGTTTCTTATACATTGATGTATAGATGATTTGTTTTTAACTTACACCCTCCAAAGAATATAAAATGAACATCTTATGAGGCATTGCTACTTAGGACAAATTGGCCTGTGAAATATCCTATGGAAATGACTCTTTAAGTTGACCTCAGATTCATTTCACATGATTTGTCCAATGATTATTCTATTAACACTTCCCACTCAAAATAAAACAAAAAAACAATTGCAGCCATCTGTGATAATCCACGAGCAATTAAGTCGAAATTTTCGGTCATTAGAGTGAAACCATGCAACAGTTACGTATTGTTAAACTATATATATCATTTTAACCGTTGTTAGTCTACACAGAATGTCAAAATATCTGGCCGTTCATCGCTTTTCTTTTTATATTTTACACTGAAATGCAGCAATCGGATTTATCAAACATACCTTTTCATTGTTTTCCGCTGTTGTTTCTACCATATGTTGGACGCCACGCATTATTAGCATAAAATAATGAGAAACTAAGGTTCGAAACAACATCGTTGCACGGATATTTACTCCACTGTCTAGTAGAACATAAGGAAGTTTCACTTCTGCGTATCAGGTTAATGGATTTCTAATCACCAATATAACTATTGTCTAGTATTTGATAGAAATTATTCTAACATATTAAGAAAAACATGATTAAAACAATTTTGAAGTTTAGTCACTCAATCATTTTTGTATCTTATTGTGTTCATTGATCATTTTGTAGGGGATTTATTTTTTTTATAAAAAGACATTGATTGTAATAAGATAAAATTTAAATCTGTGGATTTTTTCCTATTTTCATTTTAATGCATATGCCATTTTAATTTCTTTACTGTTTAATTGTGATAAAAACGTAAATACTGTCCATGTAAACTTGGACGTCTTGTTTTGCGCTGTTCCACACGTGACCCTTCGATAAACCTGAACGAAATGGTATCTAATCAATATAAAGATTATTCACATATTGATATTGATATTGATATTACAGACATATATTAAGTAGTTAAATATAATTCTACATTTGAAAATTTGTTCTATTTTTTTAACAGCTCAAGATGCACTTTTTGAATGGACGAGGTCTAGTTTACTTTCTGGCATAAATGCAGGTCGGACCTGCCCAGAATGTGCAAAAAGCTGGGGTATGTCTGAGCTCATGGAAAAAGGCAACATGTCCTTAGATGAAAAAATATTCTTTGAACAGGTGTTCATGATAAACAGACGTACTCCATCACAACTGGAAAAGTACAGATGGCTAAACCGTGGCGTTAAAACAGTCCAACATTTTAGGTTTACTCAAGAGTCATCTGTAGATCCCATAAAAAATATTGACAAAAGTCCAGCAGATCACTAAAAGGTTTCATCGATAATTGATATCCGTATAAAGAGGCTATAACTTATGTAGCTGGCTTGACAGACGACAATCGCCGCCATATTTATAAATGAGAGTAAGGAAGATTACATTGAATTTTGAGGTTAGACTTAGGCAGATTTAGTTGATATGCCCTACATACTTTTTTGTCCCATACAGAAAGTTAAACGACTTTTATTTGGTTTTTTTTTATACAGATATATCTTTGTTTTGATCAGCATGTTTAATGTTTAACTGTTATAGGGAGTCAAAGTAGCACAGAGTTCCCAAGAAGCGTTGTGTACTTGCTTATCGATAGTGTGAAAATGCGAAAGGTAACGGTGGTTGTTTTTACCGGGAACTCTGACTACCTCTTACATAAATTACCCCACTTGCGCTAAAGCTTTAATTTTAAAGCAACGTAATGATGATTATTTTGATGAATTAAACCGAAAATTTATTCATTGAAATGAATTCAAAACTTTAAAATATATCATGACATGAATGTCTATGATTTGAATGATATCAAGATGTATTTATTATATATCTAAGGTGGTATGGGACACTTCCATGTTGTGACGTATTGTTTATGGAAATAAACAATGAAACCAAGTGTAATTATGTATTGACTAGATTCTTTCCCAAATGTGTTACCTATCAGCAAATAATTTTAAAAGCTATCTTTTTTGGTTAAATATTGTAAATTTTCAAAATTCTTAAGCGGTGAAAGTATTTAAAATTATAATGCACTTTAATCCACATTAATTTCGACAGATGTCCAATACCACCTTAACAACATATGTAATGAATAAACTGTCAAACTTATTTATTCACTAAATAAACGTTTGAAGATACTGATGCACGAGTCTGCTATCTTTACTAGCTGACATGAATGCCTCTTCCAAATGTACAATCTATAGATATTTAGTTGATCATTGTACCTTGCAGTCATATCTAACAAAAAGTATTCCTTTACAATATAAGAAACTTATATGTAAATTAAGATTATCATCCCATTGTCTTACCATCGAAACTGGCAGATATAACAATGTCCCATTACAAAGACGTTTATGTCCTCTATGTACTTTAGATATAGAAGATGAATGTCCCTATTACTGTAACTTAAGAGAAAAATTCCTTAAGAAGTTTTATTATATTAAACCCTCTGTCTTTAAATTAATTCTATTATTGTCAACACAAAATGTAAAGGATTTGTGCAATTTAGGTAAATATATTAAAAATGCTTTTGTAATCAGAAAACTTCATGTATAAACTTGCCTTTTTTCAAGTGACCAGTATATGTATTATAACATGTGTATATTAATTGTATACGTCTATGAGCTGTACAGCTGTTGACTAATAAACAATACAATATTTAGTAAAAGATTTAATTACTAGATTATTATACTATCTTGTTTAAACAAACTTACTGATCTTATTAAATTATAATGTAATGTCTGGTGATTTTATAATGTACAGGCCTTCGGATTTTTATTTGCCAAGTTACCTATTTAATCTTATTACTTTATGATTTATTGAACAATAAACACATTTTAAAAAAAGAAATAAAAAAAAGAACCCATTTGATAAATTACATGTAATGTAAAAAAGCTATAAATAGTCCTAAGTACGTTCATTTCAAAAGCAGTAATATGTTTTATATATTTTAGATATTGATAATCTGTTCTAAAGCATAAATGTATTTGTTCAGGAAATGCAGTCACATCTTAAATTATTTATCCTATGAAAAATTAATAGGCCTACAACGGTAGCGCGCACATCAAAATTAATGTATTATTTAATCCGCTTTTGCAAAGTTTCTTAACTTATATCTCCATATTCTCACTTCAGCAACACTTTAGGTTTTTATGACTTTAATTAAAAACGCAAATTTCTTTCATATTATATATAATGTATCATTCATGTCTATCAATGTTTATTCTTTTTTAAAATTATTTTTTGGTCGTGTTATCGTGAAAAAATGTATTAAAACCACCATCCGTCATATTGTTTGTGATCAATGCACCATATAATCTCTGCTAGCGAGATCTACCCATCTGCATGACAAACGATTTATTTATTTACAACAGCATCAACAGGGATGTATTTAAGCCTTAAAGAGGTTTAAAACCCATCAGCAAGCTTAGTTGTGAGGGTATGTTGCAGACTGACACTGACATGGTCTAGCATCAGAAAGTAAAACTATTTTTCTGAATAAGGACCTTAGGCTACCTTGCTTCTTTCTTATTTCTATACTTTACAGAAATTTTACAAGAGGTTTATTTTTGAAAAAAGATAAAAAAAGGTGATTCTTTATGCAAAGTATAAATTGTCCCTTATAATGTTAAAAGGAGTAAAATTCTTAGGGTACATAAAAACATAAAATGTACCTATTATTTTGTCTAAAGTTGGACGAGATGTTGATTTAGGATCATTTTGAATCAAGAGCTTTCTATTGCATAATACATATTAGTTATAGTTTTTGGCTATACTAGTATATTAAGGAAGAGACAGGCAAATACTACTATGGTTTTAATGTCATACATGTACACTGTTCCCAAGTGTCCGATTTGACCTCTGTATCATATAAAGCTTATGATACTGATATCGATAAAGCCCCCACACTAGTTTTGGAGTGCAGGAAAGCGTTAGACTCTCCTTTCTATAACTCGCAAGTATTTAGTCCCATTTACCGAACTTGCAGGGTGTGCCACATCTTCTGACCTATTTTAGATCGAAGATTCGGTCTATAAAGTAGGAACAAAAAAAGATATTTAAAATCATGAACAGAGGATGTTTAGATAAGAAATACGCCTAGATATGACACAACGGGGAAACTTGATATTTTATAATAAGTAGTTTAAGTTTTCCAATCTATATTATGTAACATGTGCATATTTGTACAATATAATACTTATTTTCTCGAACTTGATAGATTTTTCTTTTGTCAAAGACACGTGAAGATTGAATTATTTATTTATTTAAAATGTCTTGTCAAATGTTTTGTTTTGAGTATCTGCTTAACTTAATGAAAAAGCAAAGGTAATAGCTAGATATGATAAATTTTGTATATTTTCATAACCATTGAAAATGATTCCCATTAGATGTCAGTTTATTTGTATCAATATGCGGGTGTTCAATTTTGTTTTGATATCATCTATTTCGTAAAATCTTACAGAAGGACGTAAATGTATTTTTTTTAAACACTTGATAATAAAGCACTTAATAATATGTATCTCTTCCGCGTTTAACATTTCACGGAAGTTATTTAATTTGGTTATTCAAAAAATGCATGGGAAAAGAACAAACTAGCAAAGTTGAAAATTCTTGAACTCGACAGTAAATTGATCGTCTCTTCTGGCGTTTACATTGTAAGAGCCACAGCGAGGCGGTGGAAAGGGTAAAGCCATTTTAATCCCCCCCTCCCAGAATTACTACAAACCCTCAAATACGTTAAAGATTTTTTTGTTTATGTAATGCAGATGCGATGTACTAAGTATGATTCAGCAGCAGTCATAAAAACAAATTAAAGCTATGTACTGGTATCGAAACAATTTTGTCCTTGATTGACAGCCAACAATGGATAAATGACGTTTTATTTTTAAACTGATGAGACACGGCCTAGATATACGATTAGACTGTAAGAAGACAACTCAACACATAACATGTACTCTCATGGTCTAAAAGATACATGAGATTGTGTTTTTGGGGGTTTTGTTTTGTTTTGTTTTGTCAAATAGCACTGTCGGACAGGTTAATAAACATGCAAGGAATGTATGCATCAGGTAAACTACCGAGACTGCTACGATAGAAAAAAAAACCTGTATGACTACATTACTCAATTCAAGCACTTACCTCACAAAAGACACTAAAACATAATATACAGGGCCAATTAGACCCAATCTAGCAAAAGTAAATTCAAACTAAACCCTTGGCTAACTTTCAGGATTTGCTTTGGGTTTACTCCGGGTTTACTAGGGCAGACCCAGATCAAACCCCAAGTGGACTTAGAAACTAAACCCCGATCAGAGTATACCCCTGAAAGCAGACACGACATATCTTTTTTGAATATACAAGGGGCAGAAATTACAGGCAGCAAGATGGTCAGAATAAGGGCGGATCTGCTTCGCACTTCAATGCATTAAATGGACCCAACAAAGCAAATCTAGATAAACCAAAGGCAAAACCCTTAGTGGACCCGAATTTTCAAAACACAGACTCAGGGGAAACCCCAAGTAAACCCCGAAAGTAAACTTGGGCTTTTGTAGGGGTCTGGGCTGCGTTTTACAAAAGAAATTACGACTAACGACCAAACTAATGAATGTAATTTTATCAATAACTAATCACTGTTCTATTCTAATGGCTGTAAAATGTAATTATAGAAAGCAATTAGTTGAAGATAAATGGTTTTCTATTTTTGTTTAATTAAAGATCATTCTACAAATCTGAAATATTTACGACCTTGTCGTAAGTTGTTTTGTAAAACGCAGTTCAGCTCTGGTGTCGACTCGATGTATCCCATTGAACTTGAAATAAAAGATACTCCAGAGTATGCGACATGTGTTTATATTTAAATATTTTACTGGAAAGGGACATTAGTGGTAACCAAACAACAAAACGTTATGACAAATATGATGGCTTTCCTTACTTATGTAGCAATATAACTTCATCACATGCATATGGAGTTTTTGTTTCTCAATTTATTCGATACGTAAAGGCATGCTCTACTTATAAACAGTTTCTAGGCGAGGCAAGCTACTGACAAACAAGATGACAAAACAGGACTATCAACAGTCTAATTGAAGTCATCTTTTCATAACTTTAATGGTCGATACAGCGACCTTGTCCGAAAATACAATCTTCCACTAGGTCGCATGCTGACTGACATACTATTGTTAAATCACACATAATCGCCTATTTGTCTACGAATTTTTCCCGATTCAACAAAAAGCAAAGTGTGGGTGTGGCCGATCAGCAAAGGATCCTCACTTCTCTATGGCACCTGATCCTCCCTCCATTTGTTAGAGGTGCGTGTTTGCTCTGTTCCTAGTTTGTGGTTTTCCTTTGGCATTTGATTTTTGAACACTGTTCGTTACTGAAAGAAAATGTAAAGCCATCCACTGTACCCATATCAATCGAAGGTACTTTGTTTGACTACATTTTTTAAACCTAAAAATATAAAACGAAAATTGCAAAAATAAAGTTCATCAATATATTTCTTCAAAAGTTGTCACAAAATGAATTCTTAAAGACATAATAGATATGAAAACTGGACAAAATTACTTTCCATTTGAAATATATGCATATAGATACAATGTAGATGAGGCACCTTTAATTTCTATTCTTCTATAATTTTTAAAGTTTCTCTTGCATAAAACTCATCATCGTGATATTTTTAGAAATACCTCGAAATACATTTTCTGAAATCCTAATATTCTGTTAACTGAAATTCAATGTTAGCTGAAAGATCGAAAAAAATAACTGGATAACACAACATAACCATGTGGTCTCCTTTTAGTTACCTTTAGTTTACTGAATGGCAGAGCTATATTCGATTCTTTGGTGTTATTTAAGATCTGTGATTCCTTGTTTTCTTTTAGTAAATGTGTATAAGAATTAAAAGAGAAAATTTATTTAGTGGATATAAATATTCTACTTAAATCTGTTTAGATATTTTAAGCATTCCAATAAATGTATCAAAGAAACCGTTACATTATTCAAGCTTTGCTGCTGCTTTGTTTTAATTAGAAATCACCTACACTGTTTTGTTTTAGCTATCGTACCTATGTTCATTAACAGTAATTTAGTGGATTAATTAATAAATTGATTATGAAAGGTACGTCAAATCCACTATATGACTGTTAATGAACATAAGTATGTTAACTAAAAGAAGCAGCCGTCGTCTCCTATGAGACCTTGAGTCTGATATCATCATGAATATTTCGTGCAGTCCGTGATTTTTCGTAGGTCGCTGTAGGTTTAGACCAATAGATAAACAGGACGTGTCAATTTCAGACCTGTCAATTTCTATTCAGTTTCAGCCGCTGTAGATTTCGACCAATCAATAAACGGGGTGTTTAGATTTCAGTCTGGTGGTTTCAATAGAGCTATGGATAAACTACAGTTTTTCGTAAGAAATAGAGGGAATAATACTTGATAAATGTAAATATTGATTAATAACCACATTCTTTTTGCTATGATTTTTTGTCATTAGTACTTGCATTGTATTTTGAGAAGAAGTTTTTAATGTGTTCAAGCACAAAAATAATTATATTTCATCCTTGATTACTATGTTTTAAATTTAATAATTTTTTCCGTAGTCAATGTCTTTTGTTTCCGATAAGTATTGATATTAGTCAGTAGATTTCATAGGCTACACGAAAAATGCCGAAAAGACTTGTGGCGGATCCAGACTTGTACACGAGCTTGGAACTTTCTGGGAATTTTGGACGGTCTTCAATGAGAAATTGAAAATCATATGTTTGGAAATTTTTTACAAATGAAATTGAAAATGAAAACCCCCTTTTCCCTACATAATCCTAGAAATATAAGTAAACTTTAAAAAAAGATTATTGATTATCAGCTAATCAGAGACCAAGGAATTAATCAATAATAAAATAATATATCAGATATATTGAATGCTACCAAGTGTTGCATAAGAAATACCAGTATTTGATCGTGGAAAAAAAAATATTCTTCTCATAAATCTCGTCAAGGAACGTTTTTTTTTCGCATAATCACCGGTGTGAGGTCGGTTTTTCCTGTGTGAGACAGCAGTGTGAAATTTTTCTGTCTTACACTATGTATTACTACGCCGCTGTAAAATGTAAACAAACATTGTATGCTGCAAAAAATGATAAATTATGGAATTAGCTAATCTATAAGCCATTATTTTGCTTAGTTGACTACAATTCAATCATGTTTTCATTGAAAATATTGTCGAATACTCTCTTCTTCACTTGCACTATTTGTAAACCAAAATAACAATTTTAAACGTCAAAGGAGATTTATGTAAAATAATGCAAGAAAAAATAATCATTCATTACATACTCGTGTAAGATAGTGCAATTTTACCTCAGGGCCAAGATTTGCCGTCTAGGACTTGGCACAGCCTCGTCCTAGACCTTAAATCTTGTCCCCTCGGTGGAATTTCACTATCCCACACTCGTAATTATGAATGATTCTATTAATCTCTACTCTTGCCTTGAACTCGGACGACAACTGAGAATGAGTGTTATATTGCCGTTTTTCCATTGTAACATTTTTATATTTTATAAGTCAGTGTAACAAACTAAAATTAGTTGTGTATAATTATAATTCCCCTTGGTTCACCCTTCCGGTTTATCCTTTGTTTTAATACTTTGACCCTTGGTTACCGTGGTAACATATCAATCCTGTGGGGAGCCCCTCGTTGATACCTTAAATAGTTGGTAAAAGTATGCACGGGTAGTACCCGGGAACATCAGCCGATAGACGTGGTCGTCATCCCGTCTAGTACTCAGGGGCCTGTTTTAGAAAAACATCAGGTATTTAAACAAACCATTTTTGTACGTTTTAACCACACGTGTTTGAATAGGTTTTCGGTAGTATGTTTTTCTTTTCGTTTATTTTATCAGGGTCTTTTCTGCCTTGTTTTGCTGTAAATTTCCCCGTCCCTACAGAACGTCAATACCTGTCAGGGAAGGAGGGTTCTTGGGTGCTGAAATATTTCCGGCTCCTGTATTTATGAGTAGCCGTTTCAATTTTCATGGGATAATTTATAGAGACCGCTGTTCTACAGTGAGTGAGTGAACTACGGCGGCCCTTTCGACACATCTCTAAAACTACTTATGAATTTATACCTGAGGGTGATCCTCGCAGTTTTGCCAATTTATAATCGTCAATGCAGATACGTGCTTTAACTTAACATTGTGAAAGTTTGATATTTATATAATTTGTGTCATTTGAAAACTTATATTCTGTTTATTGAGTTTATTGAAAGAAACCTCCAATCAGCGTGGACGAGGCCATGGGTTATTTACATTTCCAAGGAAAACTTTCGTCTAATGAAGCCTCGATAGACCCGTGCAGTATGTGAACTTTCTACATGTACTTCAACTTAGTTCTGGTGGTTGCCGATATACCTAAACCTGACTGTAACCACGTGTTCACCTGAGGGTTCTTCAACACCACGTGCACCGGAACCGGGCTGACGAAATAGACTTTTTCCATCATTTCATTATTTAATTTGTATATTTTTGTTTATTTGGTTTTTCTCGTTGAATTTTCTGTTTAATTTTATTTTATTTTGTTATTAAATATTTTGTTAAAAATTTCATACTTGTTCTGTTGATTTATGTAAGTTCATCAGGATGCATAATCACACATCCTCACAAATGGTGGCAGCGGTGGGATGCATCTGAGCTTGCATAAATCAAAAGATTTTCTTGTGTTTGCATGTTAGAAATTTTGACTTTGATATTTCTTATTGTTGTATGTTTCAGTGCATAAACTTTCACAATGTCACATATGCCGAAATGGATGACCGAGCTTATCGCGAAAGGGTCAAGCGTCAAGGACTGTTTAGAGGTGTGGCGTCAGGAGCAGGAGGCACTGAGAGCTGAGAGAGAGTCTGCTAGGGCTGAAAGAGAGGCAGTGAGGGCAGAGAAAGAAGCTGAGCGAGAACTTGAGAAAGTAAGGTTAGCTCATGGAAGAGAGGAGCGTCAAGCTAAGAGAGACAGAGATAAGTGGGAGGCTGAGAAAGAGATTAAGTTGAAAGAGTTAGCTCTTAAAGAAAGAGAGTTATAAACTGGTCCCTCCCCTCAGAGTGTTCAAACTCCTAGTGTAAAGTTGCCCAAATTTGAAGAAGGTCAAGACCCTGATGTTCTTCTAAAATCATTTGAGAATTAGCGGGCTTACAAAAGTGGGATAAATCTCAATGGGCGGTTCGTTTAGTCCCCATGCTATCGGGTAAAGCCCTTAAGGCCTATTCTAGATTGTCAGATGAGGAGAGTGATAATTACGATGCTATTAAAACTGCTATTCTGAAAAGGTATGAATTGACTTCAGAGGCTTATCGGGATAAGTTTAGGAAGTGTAGACAGTTCAGTGATGAGTCATTTAAAGATTTTGTTGTTCGTGCAGAAAGGTTCTTTCACCATTGGTGTGATAGGGAGGATATTGGGTCAGACTATGAATTGTTGTTTGATTTGATTTTGAGAGAACAGGTGATAGGAAGTTGTTCAAATGATTAGCAATTGTGGGTTGGTGAGCATACTCCAAAGTCTATCAAAGATGTTATAACTTTGTCAGAGTCATTTCAGGTTGCACATAAAGGCAGTAATGCAGGTGGTGGACGAGGTAACGCAGGGGAAAAGCCGGGTCCCATACTTAATAAGTTTGGTTCAGGTCAGTCCCAAAGGGGTAAGCATGTCTCGCCATCAGAGCAAAGTAAAACATGTTACAAGTGTAACCGGGTAAGACATATTGCGCCAAATTGTCCTTTGCGTAGTACATATCAGTCGAAACCTTCTTTTAATCAAAACCCAGTGAATCAAAAGTCGAAAGAGCGGTTTGGTTTGTGTAATGATGAAACTATGATGGTTTCTGATCAGGGTGATGGTGTTAATGAGAATAAGATGGTTGTTAAGTTAAGTCTGGCGTATCAGCTACTGATGAGTCTAGTCTTGAAACATGTTTTGAATCGGGTCTAGAGTTGGTAAGTGGGGAAAGGTTGTCTCAGTTTTGAGGGACACTGGATGTTCCACTGTGTTTGTTAATAGTAAGTTGGTTTCAGATGATGAAAAACGGGGAGAACAAAAGTAATTACTTTGGCCGATGGTACAAGGAGAACTTGCAGTGAGGCGATAGTAAGTGTGAAAACGCCATACATTTCAGGTAAGGTGCACGCGCTATGTCTTGACTCACCTTTTGCTGATGTAATTATTGGCAACAATGTAAGCATTGTAGTACCGAAAGAGGCAGCACCTTTGGCCATGATTGAGACTGCAGAAACAACGGATGAAGAAGAATGTGGAGTTGTTCAAACTAGATCAGAGACAAGGAAACAAGAGGATGCAAAGAAACCAAAGCTGGATGATTTGAAAGAAGTGGACACAGAACATGAAAGTATGTGGTGTAATAGAGAGAAATTGATCGAGCATCAGAAAACTGACGACAGCTTGAAATCGGTGTTAGAGATGGCCCAAAATGGTCCACATGAAGGAAAGTCTTATTTCATCTTGAAAAATGATTTACTGTATAGAGTTTTTGACTCAGACTCTGGCGAAAAGGTATTCCAGATTGTTGCTCCAAAGAAACTGCGCAGTAGTATTATGTCATTAGCTCACGACACGCCACTGGCTGGACATCTTGGAAACAAGAAAACAAGAGAAAGAATTATGAGAAACTTCTTTTGGCCAGGTATGTATATAGATATATCTCGGTATTGTAAGTCATGCCCTATTTGTCAAAAGGGGACACAAAAAGGGAGAACGCCAAAAGCGAAACTGGTGCCAGTTCCAAAGATCGACGTTCCATTTCCAGAGTAGCGATTGATTTTGTGGGCCCGTTACCGATTACAGAAAAGAAAAACAGGTATATTCTGGTATGTATGGATTATGCCACTCGATTTCCAGAGGCTTTTCCGATGAAAAATCAAGACGCAGAAAGTGTGGCAAATGCGCTGATAGAAATGTTCTCAAGGGTAGGTTTTCCTAAAGAAATTTTATCAGATCAGGGGACAAATTTTATGTCATCTCTCATATCAGAACTGTGCAAAATGCTGAAGGTCAGTAAGCTGTCAACTACCCCTTATCATCCCCAAGCAAACGGGCTAGTAGAACGATTTAATGGGACTCTTAAACAGATGTTGAAAGCATATGCAGTTGTAGAGCCATTAAAATGGGATGTTCATTTACCATATGTACTTTTTGCCTATAGAGAGGTCCCGAACGAAACAACAGGTTTTACTACATTTGAACTACTTTATGCCAGACATGTCAGAGGACCCCTGGACATCTTAAAGGAGCAGTGGGAAGAACCAACCGAGGAACAAACGTCAGTTTTAAGTTACCTGATGGAAACCCGAGAACGGATGGAGACAGTACGTAAAATGGTTACAGATATGGAATCTCTAGCAAAGAAGAATCAGAAAAGATACTATGATAAAAACGCCAGAAACAGAAATTTTGAAGTAGGTCAAAAAGTCTTAGTTGTGTTGCCTACAAGCACTTCGAAACTATTGGCGCAGTGGAAAGGTCCGTATGAGGTGACACAAAAAGTAAGTCCTGTTGATTTCAAAGTGAGGTTGTCCAAAAGCAAAGAGACTGTTTACCATGTGAATATGCTGAAGGAATGGTTCGAGAGAGAGCCGGAGGAAAACAGTAAGTCTGAAATTATGGCATGTTTGAATGTTATTTCTAGTTTAGCCAATGACGACGTTCAGATAGCAGACGACGTGGTGTCAGATAGAGTTCCGACCCTACAACAGACAGAATCAGCAACTGACGTACAATATTCAACAAACCTGACTGCAGAGCAAATGGATCAGATTCAGAGGTTAGTTGAAGAATTTGGTGATATTTTTACAGATGTCCCCAAGAGAACGCATTTGATGAAACATTCATTGAAGACTTCTACGGAGGTGCCAATTCAGATGAAACCATATCCGATTCCCTATGCATTACAAGACAAAGTGAAGCGTGAGTTACAGCAAATGATGGACCTTGGTATCATTGAGGAAACGGACAGTCCATATTCAGCACCAGTCGTCCTCATATAGAAGAAAGACAACTCGCTGAGATTCTGCATTGACTTCCGGGAGTTGAATGAGATTACGGTATTTGATCCTAGACCAATGCCTAGAATAGATGCTATTTTGAATAAGATCAGCAAAGCTAAATTCATCAGCACATTAGACCTCACAAAAGGATATTGGCAAGTACCATTTGACGATGACGCTAAGCGTAAAAGTGCATTTGTAACTCCATTTGGACATTTCAGTTTTACAATTATGCCATTCAGAATGGTGAACGCACCGGCTATTTTTGTTAGACTGGTAAGCAAAGTTCTTACAGGGCTGGAGGATTTCACGGAGGCATTCATTGATGATATTGGTATCTATAGCAACACCTGGGAAGAACATCTTGAACATCTGAGAACAGTGTTTGAAGCCTTGAGAAAAGCAAACTTAGCAGCTCGACCGGCAAAATGTGAGTTTGGTTTTAATGAACTTTGTTTTCTTGGTCATACCATAGGGAGTGGGAAAATAAAACCGATGATGTTTAAAGTAGAAGCCATACAAAACTTTCCGATTCAATCTAAAAAGAAAAAGGTAAAGTCTTTTCTATAGTCTGTCCCAAGATATTTTTGCCGCATATTTTCTTAAATTATTCAATATTTATAAATACCTCTTGGTTCAGACGATGTTCATTCAATAGTATGAAAAAATCCCAATATTTCCCCTTTGAACGCCCCCTCTAGCTTGTCGGGTATCAGTACACGGCTAAAAATAAAAAGTCTACGAGGTTTTTCCATTGCCAAGGAGATGAAGACGCCCGGATGATAACGTTGAAAAATTGCGCGAGGGGTCCCGAGTATTTCCGAATGGAGAAAAGATGTCAACATTCCCCATTATAAATCTCCGTAGGAAATCTGTTTTCGTTCCTGTGAATTTTTACGAGGGAAAAATGATAATGTGTGAATGAAGTTATCTTGGGAATTTTCATCCAATTTGTTTTTTAAGCAAAAAGTTCAGTCCTGCTGAGAGAAATTATGCTGTGGTAGAAAAAGAGTGCCTAGCTATTGTGTGGGCGGTTCAGAGTCTCAGGGTGTATTTAGAGGGTAAACCATTTGAAATTGAGACTGATCATGCACCATTGCAGTGGTTACAGAGGTCAAAGCTATCTAATCAGAGATTGTTACGTTGGAGTCTTCTTTTACAGGAGTTTGTGTTCTCGATTAGGTATATTCGTGGTACACAGAATTCAGTTGCAGACTCTTTGTCAAGAATGTGTTCGGATGATGCAATTGAATAATTATATGCTATAGCTTTGTGTATGGATAAATATGGATTTATATAATGCATTTGTATATAGTTTGCGTTTGTTTATTTTCAATTTTAGTTTGTTGGTTTGGGTGGACTAAATGTTGTTTAGTCTTAAAAGAGGGAGGTATGTAAGAAACTAAAATTCGTTGTGTATAATTATAATTCCCCTTGGTTCACCCTTCCGGTTTATCCTTTGGAGAGCCCCTTGTTTTAATACTTTGACCCTTGGTTACCGTGGTAACATATCAATCCTGTGGGGAGCCCCTCGTTGATACCTTAAATAGTTGGTAAAAGTATGCACGGGTAGTACCCGGGAACATCAGCCGATAGGGTCGTCATCCCGTCTAGTACTCAGGGGCCTGTTTTAGAAAAACATCAGGTATTTAAACAAACCATTTTTGTACATTTTAAACACACGTGTTTGAATAGGTTTTCGGTAGTATGTTTTTCTTTTCGTTTATTTTATCAGGGTCTTTCCTGCCTTGTTTTGCTGTAAATTTCCCCGTCCCTACAGAACGTCAATACCTGTCAGGGAAGGAGGGTTCTTGGGTGCTGAAATATTTCCGGCTCCTGTTTTTATGAGTAGCCGTTTCCATTTTCATGGGATAATTTATAGAGACCGCTGTTCTACAGTGAGTGAGTGAACTACGGCGGCCCTTTCGACACATCTCTAAAACTACTTATGAATTTATACCTGAGGGTGATCCTCGCAGTTTTACCAATTTATAATCGTCAATGCAGATACGTGCTTTAACTTAACATTGTGAAAGTTTGATATTTATATAATTTGTGTCATTTGAAAACTTATATTCTGTTTGAGTTTAATGAAAGAAACCTCCAATCAGCGTGGACGAGGCCATGGGTTATTTACATTTCCAAGGAAAACTTTCGTCTAATGAAGCCTCGATAGACCCGTGCAGTATGTGAACTTTCTACATGTACTTCAACTTAGTTCTGGTGGTTGCCGATATACCTTAACCTGACTGTAACCACGTGTTCACCTGAGGGTTCTTCAACACCACGTGCACCGGAACCGGGCTGACGAAATAGACTTTTTCCTTCATTTCATTATTTAATTTGTATATTTTTGTTTGTTTGGTTTTTCTCGTTGAATTTTCTGTTTAATTTTATTTTATTTTGTTATTAAATATTTTGTTAAAAATTTCATACTTGTTCTGTTGATTTATGTAAGTTCATCAGGATGCATAATCACACATCCTCACAGTCAGTGCCATTGTGATTTTTTTCTTAAAGATTTTTAAAGTTACGATCACTTTTTTGCAAACACATTTGAAAGAAATAACTTTCATTTGATTAACATCAATTACGCATGTACAACTTAATTGAAAATAAAAGCGAACAATTATCATATAGTGTTCTATTTTGATGTCATGTGATAATATTCATTTGTTTCACAACATGCGTGGTTTTTTAAATGGGCATTGGTCTCTTGTTATCTAAAGACCACAAATACTCTGATATAAGTTCCTTAAAGATATAAAGTGTTCCGAACCTCCAAACTCATTGCCTAACATTGAGAGTACTATTTGTGTGGTACTATATAAATAGTGCCTGTTCGGGAGGGCAACTGTTGAAATTGACACCCCGAGAAAACCATTGTCAACCAACGCAAAGCGGAGGTTGACAATGGTTTTCGAGGGGTGTCAATTTCAATAGTTAATCTTCCAAACAGGCACTATTTATTTTATTATACTGAATGTTTTATTTTTAAAGAAAATTTTACTGCTTTTATATAGAAATGAAGTGAATTCTATGGCAAACCGTACGCGCATAATTTACGTGCATATAAGAATTCGTTGTGTTACCCGTTGCCAAGTGTGTTGCTAACGCTGGGGGTAATAGAACGGATTACCAACTGCTTCTAAACCAATCAGATTTCAGTATTGAACATGAAAGTATAATAATACATATTGGTAATTCATTCATCCGCGCAGGTAACAAACTGAAATATGTACACATATTTGTAGAAACCTAGTTTGGAACAAAGAACAACCGATCAACATTACATAATGAAACATAAATAAGGATAAAAGGATATTAAAACCGGATCATTTCTAGTGCATCACATGTTAAATGGCGGTGTAGACGAGTTGGATCATTTTGTTAATTTTATTCTATATCGTTGTATTTTAAAGGTCATATGAAACTGTTACGATTTCCAGAGTATAATGAGGTAATTTACAAGGGAAAGAGCTCATAAGTGGCGTTTTAGTAAGACTGGCATCGTTTTTTGGATACTTTATATAAAATATAAACGCCACAGTCATCAAAATCACTATATCGGGAAAATGAACATCGACTTACGGGACCTACCTCCCTTGCTTATGACGTCAATAAGACCCAATTGCCTTATAACGTTCCTGTAGTGGATTCAAATATCCATGTCATTTTGGAGTAGATTAAAAGAAAAAAAAACCCTTTTTCATATAAAAACTTTTATTCATGTAATTATACAATAATCAACCAAAGCAGTATATTTTTCAGATTGTAAAAACGGCGACATCAATCAACCAAACTTGTCGTAAATTTACTAGGACCCGACACTCCAAACCATATCATATTTTTTTATATTTCTTTGTAGGTTATGATATCAATAACAATAGTTATAATGGTAGTTGTAGAGTGTTTCGGCGGTTTTCTGAATTAGAAAAGTCCGCCTCATCAGGGGTGCAAGCTTAAATGAAGCACCTATTGTTGAAGTTTTGATCTGATTAATATGTCGCCTACGTTTTTATGCTTGCTATAAGCGATAATTGGTTCCGATTTGAATAAATCTCTGCAGATTGGGTCTGTAGTCATTTTGTTCCAATATTTTAGAATGCGTCCCCTCAATCCTTTGAGACTTGGGTTATATTTGGTAATCATGACATTTGGTTGGTGGTGTTTTTGTTTGTTTGATTTGTGCAATAGCAGCTCCCTCTTTGTGTAGGTTATTTCCGTTATTACGGGGTCTATTTCTGTGGCAGAGTAACCTCTCTTTGACAAATGTGTCTTAAAATTTCCTAGGATTTCTTCCAGTTCGTGAGGGTCATTTGTATTTCTCGCATGTCTTATGCATTCTCCTTTAATAAACGCTTTGAACACTGCTGGGTTGTGCGCACTATCTCTATGGAGGTACTGAAAGTTATTAGTTGGTTTGATGTACGATTTAAGGTCAAGCTTGTTTTGAGTAAGAAATCGTTGACCTTTAAAAACGAGCGTGTCCAGAAAAGTCACAGAGTTGTGAGCAATTTCGAAAGTAAATTTTAGATGTTTATGACAACTATTGCCTATGTCAAAGAATTCCATCATCTCATTTTCTGTGCCGTCAAATACAATAAAACCGTCGTCTCTAAAACGTCCGTGAAAAAGAATTTTCTTGGCGTGTTTGAATTTCGACACAATAAGTTGTGTGATCTGATACATCCTAATGTCCGATAGTTCCGGTGAGGGCACTGCCCCCATACTGCAGCCAATAATTTGTTTATAATACTTTCTGTCAAATTCGAAGTAGTTGTTATCTAATACACATTTGAGCAGAAAGAGGAGATCTTTGACATCTGGATGTGGAATGCAATACTCGCAATACAACCCAGCAGTGTTCAAAGCGTTTATTAAAGGAGAATGCATAAGACATGCGAGAAATACAAATGACCCTCACGAACTGGAAGAAATCCTAGGAAATTTTAAGACACATTTGTCAAAGAGAGGTTACTCTGCCACAGAAATAGACCCCGTAATAACGGAAATAACCTACACAAAGAGGGAGCTGCTATTGCACAAATCAAACAAACAAAAACACCACCAACCAAATGTCATGATTACCAAATATAACCCAAGTCTCAAAGGATTGAGGGGACGCATTCTAAAATATTGGAACAAAATGACTACAGACCCAATCTGCAGAGATTTATTCAAATCGGAACCAATTATCGCTTATAGCAAGCATAAAAACGTAGGCGACATATTAATCAGATCAAAACTTCAACAATAGGTGCTTCATTTAAGCTTGCACCCCTGATGAGGCGGACTTTTCTAATTCAGAAAACCGCCGAAACACTCTACAACTACCATTATAACTATTGTTATTGATATCATAACCTACAAAGAAATATAAAAAAATATGATATGGTTTGGAGTGTCGGGTCCTAGTAAATTTACGACAAGTTTGGTTGATTGATGTCGCCGTTTTTACAATAAGAAATTAAATCTTATGTGTTTATTTTTTCTCTCTTTTGATAGCGTGTGCATATTCAGTTTAGAAACTAGAGAATGAGTGATTTTTGTTATTAATCTACATGCAAATACATGCATGGATATATACTTTGTTTCAATTAGTTTTAATGCTGCCTCTTTCGCTTCATGGTTTAATTTTTCGATTCGTTTTCAAATTGACATATATGTTATCTAAAGGTATAGCCTGATTAACTACATTGTAGAATTTATCGATTGATCTAATTATCAATTAAAAATAAGAGTACTATGAAATCAGATGATCTTACTTGAAAAGGAAGATACGTTCATTGTACGCAGAAACAGCTAAACTAAATCAATAAACTACTGTACAATTAAACTAGTATCAATGCAGTGTTTACTTCGGTAGGTGTGTGACGTCATAAATCCACAAAATCAAAAACGATAAGCGGGGAACAATTTGTACGCTGCTGAGTTTTAATGGTTATATTTTAGTAATGCAAGGGCAAAAAAAAATCTTTATACACGTATTCTAACATTCATTTATACCAAGCTTTATATTTATGAAAGAAAATAATAGTGTTAAAATAGTTTCATATGACCTTTCAATGACGAGTTTGTAAAAACTCGAATTCAAAATGACAACAACTATTTAAAAGCAAAACAAATGACATAGCAAATTAAAAAGGAAGAGGGAAATTTTTTAGATAATAAGAGATTTATTTGCGTACAATTCAATTGTATACATGTAATATATACAATCAGTTTTGAGAGTCTTGTAATTGTATGCTCTGAAACGGGGAAATGTATTGCGTCTTTCAAATCATATCGTGAGTTGGAACAGTGTGAAATTTAATTCTAAAAGACGTTATGATCCAGGTTTGATTACACACCTGAAACGCATCCTCCTTAACACAAATTTGAATCCCAAGTTGTGTGCTATAAACATTTGTTGTGACGTCATTGTCACAAGTTGGTTGTGCTGGTTATCAAAGAGAACAACTATTTTAAATTTTTACTACATTTTAATGCAATACATTTGTTAATCTTTTGTTTTAGCTTTACGTAGAAAATACTTCAGTTTTTCGTTCATTGGTTGGCTGGTCCGTGATGGTGGAGCCTCGGTGGGCTCCCAAACCGTCCGTCCAAGTATGACAGGCCAAAGTTGTTGAATCTGCACAATTGAAAGTATATATTACATGCAGGTGGCTCCATTGTCTTTGTGATACCGGTATACAGAATACTGGGTTCTCCTATTACTGAGTTACTGGACATTTGGTTCCTAGAAACATTTCAAAATATAAACATGTATTATCTACGATTTACGAAATTTTCAAACTTTTTTTTTCGGATCGACTAAAATTCTGCATGTTATTGGCATCCCATTTTGTTAAAAAATTGGACACAATTTGAGATCAAAATGAAAAATTTTGTTTTTCCATTTTTAATGTTTGGAATAGTTAATTTTGGTATTCTTAATGTTTTGTCAAAATTTGAAAGTCAAATATTGAGTAATAAGCAAGATACAGAGTTTGACATTCTTTGTTTTGTAAAGTTCGAGCCTTGTTATTGTTTACATAATATGTAGTTTATTGGTATAAGTTTCAAATAAATGTTACTTTCTTCTGTTGATAATATTATTTATGAACACATTGAATCAGTTTACTTTGTTTAAACAAATATAAGCTTTGTTTTACATAACAATGAATTCTTATCTCTGTATCTCTCTTATAACTTGACTTCTAAAATTAAAATTTTGGTCAATCATTTAAAATGCGCAAGTAAACTCTTTCATACATAAAAATTCCCAAAAATTCGTGTCTTAGTCCCTTTAAACATCAGATATAAGAATAAAGTAGTTCTATGCACAAAGCTGGAAACCAGTTCCTGTTAGGACGAGTTTATTAATTATAAGAGGGAGTAAAGGTTTAGATATATATACAAATGTCAATTGTTCATGTATGAAATACTAGTCCGTTACCTTGTACAAATACCAGAATATAATACATTTAGCATAATAGTTCATTTTTAAGCACAACAGTAAATTTTACGTTGCGATTGCTTATTTGGCAATATTTTTTGTGAATACTATTGAATACGTTTTTGAAATAAAATATATTTGCAAGCTAGCTTCAATGCGTCAGCATTCATAAAGTGCAATTTGAAAGAAAAAAATAATACTTGTAGCAAGTGAGGCTATTTTTTTGTTTTGTGTTTTTTTTATCAAACTTTTCACCTTGGTGGGTTTGTATTTAGGATACATAAATACGAAATTAAGCCCCTAGAATCATAAGCAAGAATTGTTACATATGTAAGATGGGCTTTCACCGATTTGAGAAAGAATATTAAGGAGACAGTTCCCCTGTCTGAGAATAAACGACAATAAAGCACTGAGCGGTACTAAGCGCTTTCAAAAGGGGGAGGGGTAACGTAGAGTTTTTTTACTGATAAATGCACGGCAATGAAGGGAGAGATGTGTTGAACCAATCAGGTGAAGAATGCATGCCCGAATGTTTCATTACGATTTGGTCTAGACAAACTTAGTTGTTTCGGATATTTTACATTGTAGTTTGAATGATGTATGGATCATTTACAATATTGAAAAATCAAAGAACAAAAAAACATGGTTACCTTTTGCTGTGTATAACCTTGAATTTAGATAAAACGCAAGCCATATCTTGATCTGTTTTAAAAACTCCGTTGAGATGACTGACCACCGGGGCTATATTCGGGTTTCTAGGGATATGGCTAGTAACAAGAGGTAATATTTTAGTTTCCTTATTGTTCTGTAATATTTAATTAATCAGATCCTGTCTATCTATTTCTTTGGCCTTGCCTATTTCGTCATTGATGAGGTTGATAGGGTAATTGTTACGGCAGAGATGTGCGGTTATGGATCGACCCTCCCGTAGATAAACTTAACACAGTTTGCTATGAGTCTCTTGGCACGAATCCAATCAGACCAACGTTCTAAATAGTCCATTAGTGACGTATATTCAGTAAGTTCCACCTTCGTCTCAAACACCTGGCAACGCTTAACCTCAGGGTCTTCATCTGATATACTTGGCTTGCTAACAGGTTGACCAGAAAATGGTTAACTGGACTCCCATAGAAAATTGGGTCCTCTGAACCATTCCTTCCTGTTTCGTAACTCAGCAGCTGTAATTCAACGTGATTCTATGTCTGCTGGGTTCTCTGCTGAACTGGTGTAGTTCCACTGATAGGGTTCCGTGTGGTCACGAATCTGTTGAAACGCCGAGAATCATTAGCAATGTATCCAAGGACAACAGTATTATCTGTCCAAATTCATTCAACGACATTGCTAATTTCGAGCTCTTCTAGAAGTTGGGAGCTGACTTTAAAAGAAACGAGAGCAGCAGTAAGTTCCAAACGAGGTACAGTAACTGGCTTCAGTGGCTTGACTCTGGATTTGTCCATAGCTAAAGTGCAATGTACTTGTTGCTTGTCATCTATAAGACGAAGATATGAGCACTGGCCATATCCAATAGTGCTTGCATCTGAGAAATGGTGTAGTTCGGCCACTACGATATCTCCAAACTTCTCAGGTTTCAGACATCTCTTGATTTCCAAAAAACCAAGCTTCTCGAGATCATCTCTCCAACATCTCCATCTGGGTTGCAAGTTCTCTGGTAGAGGACTATCGCAATCTGTTCGGTTTCTACACATTTCCTGCAAGATTTGTTTCCCAACTAGGACAAAAAGGCGCCATGAATCCAAGTGGGTCGTATACGGAACCTAACGTCGAAAGAACACTTCGTATAGTAAGGAGACGGTCCTTCGGGGTAATCTTGAACTGGAATGCATCTGTCTGAATACACCACTGGATTTCAAGAGTTCTCTAAATGGGAAGTTTGTCCTGATGTATTTCAATATCTGCTAGTCCCTTTGACCTATCTCGGCTGGAATGCTCTCCAAAACTTCCTTCGAGTTTGCGAGGAATTTGTGTAATCTCAAACCACTTCCACAGCATAACTCTTTGCTTCTCTCTATAAGGCTAATGGCTTCCTCTGCAGTAGCAACCGACTTCAGTCCGTCATCAACATAGAAGTCTCGTAGATAAATTCACAACATCAGATCGAACATCAAGCTTGTCTCAGGCCAAAGTTGGCGCATCCTGGGAAGGACACTGCTTCAAAGAGGTGTACGGTCATCCGGTAAGTAGTAGGATCCTTACTGAAATTGCCGTCATCCCACCACAGAAATCGTAGATAATTTCTGTGCTCCACATTCACCTTGAACTGGTGAAACATATGCTCAATATCGCAAACAAAGGCAACAGGTTCTTTGCGGAAACGACACAAAACTCCAACAAGCATATTCATCATATTAGGTCCTTGTATCAGATTTAATGACTGGCCCATATACTTCGCACTGCAATCAAAAACTACACGCAGCTTTCCTGGTTTTTGCGGATGATACACACCATGGTGTGGAATGTACCATGCTTGTCCACTATCAACGTTGATTTCCTTTTCCGGTACTCTTTATGCAAAACCCTTCAAAATCAATTCTCTCATGAAGGAAATGTAATGCTCGCAATAATGTGCATCCTTCGCAAATCGGTTCCGCAAATGTTGCAGTCGCTGTAATGCCATGTCTCTATTATTGATCAGGTATTGCATAGCATCTCGGAAAGGTAATGGCATTTCATAATGCTCATCCAGCTTATGAATCCCCTTTTCCATGGTATCCAGAAATTTTCTGTCTTCGTAGGAAATGTGTTTAGAACTATTTGAGTTCTCGCTAAAGTCCACTTCAAGCATCCTAACTACCTCTTCAGGGTTGATTACTTCCTTTATCTTGTTCCTTAAGGAAAATACAACATGGTCTGGTCTTGAAACTTCAGATCTGCAAAGTTCTGCAGGCACATCGCACGTAACAATACGATGACTAATTCCTATGGGGTCCTCATCCCATTCCGTTGAACAGTCATTCTCTACTATGCCTATAACACTCCACCCCAAGTCAGTGCGTTGACCATAAGGTCCGTCTACAGATTGAACGATAACGTCTCTAGGCGTCAAAGCCTTCATGCAGTCGTAGCCAATAACCAATCCAACCTTGCAATCAGTAAGAGGCAGAAGTTCATCTGCAATAATCTCCAAGTGAGGCCATCTTCTTGCAATTTCCGGTGTCGGAATATGAGATCTGTTGGCAGGCATGATCTCTCTTGTGTACGTTTCCGGTAATGGTATCCTATGTTCACTGTTGAAACCACGCGCAAGAAGTCTTACAACTATCTGCAGCCTTATTCTCTGCATACATGGTAGAAAGCATGGGCTTCACAGGTTTTCCTTCAAGTCCAAGGGCCTTTGAAGTCTTGTCCAGAATAAAGGTGGTACAGTGCTGCTATCGTGAAAGTTGACAAAACTATCCTATCCTATCCTATATCCTGTATCCTGCATCCTATCCTGCAAATAAGCTCTATCCAATCCTATCCCATACCTTCAAAATATAGGAATGCAAGTTAAATGAAACGAAATTTAAGAATTAAATAATTTTATCAATTAATGTAGTACTCAAAATGAATAATTAAATCCTAAAACCGAATATTCTTCGAGCGGGATAACTTACTTACCTGTGCTACGGTAAAATTAAATCGTACGCGGGATGGACACAATAACGTAAACGAACAGGTAAGCGATTTGATTTTTGATTTTATTATATTTATGCATAAAAACTAGATAAATAACTTCGATGCACTTATTGAGGAACGTTTAGTCACATATTTTTATCAAAATTTTTTCTTATCGCATAAATCTGAGCGTATATAATTATCATTATTCGAGCGGTTCGTTCGGCGATAAATGTAAACACGATCTGGAAATAAATAGTTCCCTAAATTAGGAAGTTTATATCGTTTATAGTTAAACCACTCGGAGTTATTTTTTAAATATACATTCTTAAGTATTTATAGCTAGCTAACATTTATTAATTCCATATGTTCAGGTTAATATCGGACAGAAATACAGACATATGCGTCCCTGGTATTGGGCATCGAAGAAATTATATGAAACGTGAAGCAATGTCTGTTTCTTGTATACATATTTATCTTTTAAAATGCCGAATTGGTCGTTTATAAATTCAAGCTTTTATTACTTTGCAGACTTTAAATGAAGTGAATACAGAAATCTATTTCTGACGATGTCAGATGTTGCATCGAATTCTCGCAGTAAATCCGTACTTGCTTACGAATTGACAAAGATGTAGCGCTGACATGTTAGCGCGCATCAAAGTTATGCACCGCATTCATGATATAATAATTATTCTTAAATGGTTTAACTTGTAAAACGTATTAAATTGACATTGAAAATACATTATTAAGCCAATTTTCGTTTCGCAAAATAACTCTGAAATTTATACTCGAATCTGATTGGCTACAGGATGCAGGATAGGATAGGATAGGATAGAACTTAACTTTTATATTTCTATCATACATCGTGCATCCTGCATCCTATCCTATCCTATCCTTGTCAACTTTCAGGATAGCAGCACTGTAGCCGACTTTCTGTCGAGTAGTGCATAACCTCTCTCTATCTGGGTTCTCTTTATGTGAAACATACACTGGAAATATCATGGTACTTTTACTAGATGCCTATCTTCCCTACAAAATGAATTATCTTACTAGTACAACTTAATTAACAGCAACCCCCAATTACCAAATTAATTCGTTCACATTATTTTTCAGCACTTCTTCACAGACCGTCCGCTGCGTCGGACGGGATTTTTCTTTCTTGCGCTTGAAATCTTTAATACAAAGATGTAGCTGCCCCGTTTCGATCCGGTGTATATACATTATGTAGTTTTTCTATATTATTTAATTTTTAGTTTAGTGCTAGTTTTGTAGATGTTTTTCTTCTTTCTTTTGCAGTTTTTATTTTGTTGTCCTAAGGAAGGAACGGGTTGTCCCAGAAATTTGACAATATTTTACTTTATTGTTCGTGTCATTGGTTATTTTTAGTGCTTTTTTATATCTCATCTTATAACCTTGTATCTTTTGATCCGACACTATAGATAACGAGTGCTGTTGGTTTGTCAGTGCTTCTTATATATATATATATATATATATATATATAATTTAGATATAGTGAAAAGGAAGGGCAACGCAGGCGGATGCTTAGTGAGAATATAAAATAATGCCTGACAAATTCGTCCTTAGATAAAGAATGTTTCACACTGAGTAATCATGAAGAAAGTTTTTATAGAAAGTAAATTTACAACCTATGTTTAATTTCAGGAAGATTCGGCATACTTTGAGTGGAATACTACCGGTGACACTTGTAATAAAAACAGTTTTTTAAATATTCGTACAGTTTTCGATGTTTGTCATTACCTCAACTCATTACCTATATAATGACATCGTTGTTCCCGAGTTAAAGAATTTCAAAACACTTTAAAGTTACATAAATTTATAAGATATACTAGACCTTGATTTGTTACTTTATATCCATTGATATATAGTTCGCTCATTTGCGTCATCTATAACTTACTCCATTAGCCTCTCTCTCTCTCTCTCTCTCTCTCTCTCTCTCAAATTAAATTACGAGCGGTAATTTCTCAACTCTGCCTTCTACGATCTGATTGGACAAAGGTCCGTCAAAATATTATGTAAAAACTTTTCTGGAGTTGACGCCTATTAAACGCTTCTACGTAGTTCGTTGTATAATTATCCTACATTCAATGTTTGTGTTTTACTCAAATTATCTCTAATATTGTACCCCAAAAAAATATTTGTGTATATTTTAGCCTTTCAAAGTGAAGAAAATCAGCAGTTTAGTTACGATGTCCATACCATACATAATATTTTGTGTCAGTCTAGCAATATGCGTAAGTAAAGAATGGATTTTGACTTAGTTTATGAATGCTTTAAGGCACAATACTTTCATCATAATTTTCCAATTTTAGTCATCCATATCGAAAATGTGCCCAGAATCTGTACCTACTGTTTCTGTCGTACCCCGATGTCCTTCTAATGCCAAAGAATGGGTATCAGCTGCCAAACAAAAAAGCTGTAATGAACTTGGACGGATCCAAACATGCACAAATCCTGACAAATTTGTCTATCACTGCGTTTTAAACAAGCAAGCTACACAGCTACTCGAGGTTTGTGCACCTACTTGGTTCTTGACAGGTAAAAACAAGCATTTTCTATGTTATGAATTCAATTATCAACAATTTGCAATCATATGTGAATATAAACATTTTTATAAAATCGATACGATATATGCAGAATTTTAGCGACTTTGCAAGTTTGATATTATTATCGTGATATTCAGTTTTGTAAAATTAAATGTTGCTTAGGATTTATTCTACAATAGATAAATTTAACCTAAGCTTGCTCGACTCATTGAAATAAAACTATATTAACCTATTGATATGCCATAAAATTTGCTACATTATAAATTCCAAAAAGAATAATTTTATTACTGGCATGCAGCCAAAAAACAGACTGAATTAAGAACATGGAGCGGTGTCCAATCAAATTGAAACCATGCGTGCCTAATTACTCGACATACAATTACATGTATATCTCTGTGTCTTAGGGAAACTGCATGCAGTTATATTAAATTGGTGATTTTCTATTCTGAAGGATGCTATGCTTTCATTGTTTTTCATGAGGTGTTGCAATAGAATGTACAGTTACATGAAATAAAACGGTTCATTAAAAAATACGTTTCCGTTAAACTTTTACTTAATGTAAAGTTTGGCTGACTCACTACGTGAAAAAAAAATGCCCGCAAAAAATCTACCAACTGCTGACAACAGGCATTACGTCTATGGTTGAACTTAACGGTTTTGGACCTTTTCAACTGTTTAAACGTGATTAAAAGCCTGATAGTCTATATATTTTTTCCTACAAAAGCCTATGTTCAACTGTACTTTTTAGCTCACCTGAACCAAAGGCTCAACCAAAGGTCGTCGTTGTTGTAAACTTTTCACATTTTCATCTTCTTCTGAAGAACCAGCTGCAGATTTCAACCAAATTTGGCGCAAAGCACCACGAGATGAAGGGAATTCAAGTTTGTTCAAATGAAGGGCCGCGCCCCCTTTAAAAGGGATATAATTGAGAATTATTGATAATTTGTTGGTATTTTTAAAAAAAATCTTCTCAAAAACTATTCAGCCTGAAAAGCTTAAACTTGTGTGGAGGCATCCTCGGGTACTGTAGATTTAAGTTTGTTCAAATGATGGTCCCCGGGGGCAGGGTGGGGCCACAAGAGGGGGATCAAGTTTTACATAGGAATATATAGCGTAAATCTTTAAAAATGTTCTCAAAAACTATTCAGCCCGAAAAGCTCAAAATAAAATGGGAGCATCCTCAGATAGTGTAAATTCCAGTTTGTTCAAATCATGGTCCCCGGGAGTAGGGTGGAGCCACAATTGGGGGATCAAGTTTTACACAGGAATATATAGAGAAAATCTTTAAACATCTTCTTTTCAAAAACTATTAGGCCAGAAAAGCTCAAATTTAAGTGGAAGCATCCTCAGGTAGTGTAGATTCTCTTGTTCAAATCATAGTCCCTGGTGGTATGGTGGGGCCATAATGGGGGAATGGATTTTTACATAGGAATATATAGAGAAATCTTTAAAAATCTTCTTCCCGAAAACTATTAGGACAGAAAAGCTTAAATTAAAATGGAACCATCCTCAGGTATTGTAGATTAATGTTTGTTCAAATCATGGTCCCCGGAGGTAGAGTGGGGCCACAATTGGGGGATCAAGTTTTACATAGGAATATGTATAGAAAATCTTTAAAAATCTTCTTCTCAAAAACTATTAGGCCAGGAAAGCTCAAATTTGAGTAGAAGCATCCTCAGATCGTATACATTCAAGTTTGTTTAAATAATATTCCAGGGGTAGGGAAAGCTCAAATTTGAGTGGAAGCATCCTTAGATAGTGTAGATTCAAGTTGTTCAAATCATGGTTCCCGGGGGTAGGGTGGGGCCACAATATGGGGAAAAATTTTAATACATGAATATATAGAGAAAATCATGGTCCCTGCGGTAGGGCGGCGCCACAATGGGAGATAAATTTTTATATATATAGAAAATCTTTAAAAATCTTCTTCTCAAAACTATTAGGCCAGGAAAGCCCAAATTTGAGAAGAAACATCCTCAGATTTTATACATTCAAGTTTGTTTAAATAATATTCCAGGGGTAGGGTGGGGCTACAATGGGGGATGAAATTTTACATAGGAATATATAGAAAAAATCTTCTTTTTAAAGACGTTTTGGCAAGAAAAGCTTAAACTTGTGTAGAGGCATCCTCGGGTAGTCTAAATTCAAGTTTGCAAAATCACAGTCCCTAGTGGTAGATTTGGGCCGTGATGGCGGTTTGAATTTTTACATAGGAATATATAGAGAAAATCGTTAAAAATATTCTGGGAAAGTTTTCGGTCCAAAACTCAGTACTTAGTGTGGAAGCACAGGTTATGCAGATTGGTGTTTGATGAAACCATGATTCACTGGAGAAAAGTGGGACCACGAAATGGGTGGGGGTATATAGGAATAGAGAAAATCTTCTTACATGTACAACAACAAAAGGGCTTGGTATTTACCAAAAGAAAGAAGTGGATAAAAATTGGCAGATTTTTTTAGCAAGATCTACTGTACTTAGTTGTCAAGATATTTTGATACTGTAATGCTTATTTGATCAGAATGAAGGCAATTGTTGCTCAGGTGAGCGATGTGGCCCCTGGGCCTCTTGTTATTGTAAATTTTCATTTCCACACGTTACGTACAATCTTATTTTTCTGAACGATCATAATATACACTTTAGTTTTTTTTTTAATTATATATTTTCTACAAAATTAACGAAATTGTATTTATCTACCGGGTGTTTTATTATTTTAGCAAAATTTAAACCCGAAATTTGGAGAAAACAAATTGTATTTGTATAATTTCTTAAAGAACTCTAGCAGCTTTTGGCAGCATTGTAGCAACAGATAATTCCATTGGCAATCCTCAAAGGAGCAATTTGAATTACCTTAACAAGATACAATGTAAAACAAGGCGGTTTTCCCGGGGGTTTTTGTAAGGGGGTGGGGGCGGGGGTGGGTGGGTGTTTTTTTTTTCTTTTTTGGTTACGTTAGTTTGCTTCAATTGCTGGCATCTTTTGCTTCAGGATACTGTGCCCGTTTCAGTGAAGAAGACAAAGGAATCATAAACGATCCCGATCTGGACTGTACCAAGTTTGATTCCCCCTGTCCAACACGGTTTTTATCCAATGAATCTTACAAATGTGAGTGGTGAACTATTGAATTATTCAGTTATGTGTGATATTTTTTTCGAATATGTTATCAACATTAGAATTGCATTTATTTGCATAGTAAAATGTACACCAATAGATGAATTTTACAATTGTAGACCAGACATGCTACCAAAAAATTGGCCAAAAATCAAAGATGCTTCACTTAGAGAAGTAAGACACTATTACAAAGCTTGCATTGAATAACGGAATTACATCCATTGCAAACATGTACAAGTTAAAGGGAAGAGTAAGGATCATGTAAACTCAGAAGACCAAATATTCCAGTGATGGTTAAGAAAAACTTAAATTGTATATAACAGACTTTTGATTTTTATGCTACATGTAATATTCACCGTCATCTCTTAACCTGTCTTAATTACTTTTGAAATATAACGTAAAGGAATGATTGCGTTACTAAATAGAAAACAACCCTAAATTTTTAGTTACTTTTAAAGAAGTCCAGCTCCAACTACCTCTCTCAACTTTTTTTTTTATATTTTACCCATTTGGGACTAAATATATTTAAATACTTCATGATGACGTCATTAAAACAATGAAAAGCATAAATCACTTAATTTTACCTTATTGTACTGTAATTACAATTATTTGAGGTCAATGATAAATATTTTGAGACAAGCTGTCTGCTTTTAAACATTTTTCATTGTTTTCCTGTAGAATGTAGTAAAATAAAACAAAGGAATAGATGAAACAATTTCAAATATACAAAATCATATAGGCTGATGAAAGTTTAAACATATTATATTTTTGTGTTTTATTTTAAAACATATGTAGTTTAACAAGTTGAAAATCTTTTACATGTATTGAAGTTTTAAATCATGATTGCCAATAAAACTTGTTGTATAAAATATTTTTTATTGTTGAACTCAAACTTGATTCTGATTGGTCAATGGATGCAAAAGGGGATGGATAGGATAAATAGAATGTTTCTTTTATATTATATTTTGTATCATGTATACTACATCACGCTTTCTGTCTCCAGCATACTAGCTATACTAAGCTATCCAGTGAAAACTTAATGGATAACGGCATTGTAATTTTCAACATGAATAAACCAAAAAGTAAAAATGTAGAATTGGCAATGTTTTTTGTAGGGATGGGACAAAAACCACATTGACATATGTTTTTTTGGCGATATTTGCAATAGCTACAATAGTTTTGCTCATTCTCCTTTGTTCGGGATGGAAGTTGAGGAGAAAACATATTAGATCTAAAAAGACCAATAAAGGCGACTCAGAAAGTATGTAATACAAGTACATGTATATAGAATAATTCGTTATGGACAGAACGTGAAACACGTGTATATTGTCTGTAATTATAAGAGAGATAAAATAAACCGTGCCATTCAACTTTGTTTAATGATTTGACAACAGAGAAAATAAAGTATTTTGTATTTTGCAGGCGAAAAAGAAATACGACATTTGATAGGTTTGTATGTCAAAACCTTGTGCTAATAGTGATTACTTAGTTTTCAATTAATAGTGCATTTTTATGGAATAGTTTAGTTCAGTGATTCCTCATACGTGTTATACATTGAAAATAAAGTTACTTTGAAAATATTTAAATTTAAAAAAAACACATTCACAATTATATTGCAGAGGATGAGACCAGCGATCACATTTCAAATAGTGAAAATCCTTATCGGAAGCAATCTTCGGTGTTTGTATCTCTCTCTCTCTCTCTCTCTCTCTCTCTTTCTCTCTCTCTCTCTCTCCATACTCACACAAAATGAAAGATAGATGAAGATTGAGAAAAATATCACATTATAATTTCGATAGTTGCTCGGAAATAATCTGAGCTAAGCAGAGAGCCAGAAAGATATAAAACTGCAATTAATCGATTATTTGTAGAGATTCAGAGACAATTGAATACAAAAGCCTTTCCGGAGTGAGACAAAGATGCTGTTCTTTAAAGGTATTCATAAGCTTATACCATATAAGGTATGCTCTACTGTGAGTTGCAGATTTTATGCATTCGCAAAAAATAAAACTTCTCAAACATTCTCAATAAATCAATAACTTTTCTATGGTGAAATTTTACGCATGTGGTGTATAACACTGTTATTTACAGCTTTTTCGTCAAATTATGTCCCTTGCTACTTTAAAGTATAGGTTTAATGATGTTTGTTGATGTTTTATCCCACGTTTAAGGGTTAAAACAAATAAGTTAAAGAAAAACAGTTGGAACTAAAACAAATGTTTTGTACATCTCAAAGCAATGGCGTGTATGGATGTGTTTAGAATTTTTTAATAAAAACGCATTTTTACTATTATTTTTTTTTTAAAGTTGACAAAAAATGAAATGTTAACATGCATACTAGTATTGTACCAGTTATTGGCTTTTGTGAGTGTTCGGGTATTCAAAACTCACATATTCGTATTTTGTTTAATCAGTTGTCTGCTTGGAACAAAATAATAAAAACTTAGCAATCAACATTCAAGTTAAGTTTGGTAACTAAAAATCTTAACTAGTTTATAAATTCATTTATACCTCTGACTTTTAACGATGAAAGATAGGACGAAATAATGTGAAAAATATTACTGTATTGAATACGATAACATAATTCCAACTTTGATGAAATTGTATCAGTTTGGAGCAGGAGAAGAATATTCACGAAATTTAACATTGACAGTTTGATGCAGCATGAAACGCATAAATACGCACCATTATGTTTTGAAAATAGGTATAACTCGATTCTGTTATTAAACAGTTATACTCGCACCAAGTGTTTGCCCCTAAATGATAACAAATCTACGTCCACATCAATTTCCTGTAATTTTTTAAAATTATAACTTTTATAAAGTATGAGATCCATCCATAAATACACATGGCGGCCCTTTATGGACAATTTGGGGTTAAACTGTTTGTATGTAAATTTCAAATTTATCAATAATCTTAGAAATAGAAAGTATGATCCATTTTCATTAATTGTGAACTTTAACTTTAAACTTTTTTTTAAAGGTCGCTGCGCATCAAATACCTAAGTGCTCTCTGTGTGTTATGTATGAGATTTAACCAAGAGGAGATATTATTTGAAAATTTATTTGATATTGAAATGATCTTTGTTTCTTAAGCAGCTTCTAAACAGAAGTGATAAAAAAACCTCCATAAAATCAATATGAGTAACAATTTTACACTAACGCAAACAATGGTATTGCCCTGCACAGACCACAATAGAAGTAAGCTAAAGCTGATGTTCATGACTGTATAACTAAAACAAAAATCATAAAATCAAATAAAAAAATGTTCTTATCAGCTTGTCGAGTCAAATAAAAGTTGATTTTGAAAAAAGATACCAAAAAAAAAAAAAAAATTAGCAAATTACATCCATTTAAGTTAGACAACACAATAATCATGCATGATAATTCCGTACTATTATGATACGTAACACATTATTATCATTTTTGTAAAATTCTGTCGATATTTGAAATGAAAATCCACACAAGACACCAAAACCATAATTATTACCTTCATTCATTTGTTTATTTAATAAACTTGTGTTTTGATTGATATCTTACATACTGTTATGTTTTTACAGGGTATCAGCACCGTTGGTGATGTAATTGATGCCCTTTCTAGAGACCTTGATATCCAGCGTCAGTTTCTCTCTATCGTTGATACAACAACAGGCCAAATTCTGAAAGAGGAAGACCTAATAAAACACCTTCATATAAAATGCATTGAACTTATGATTGGAAACGAAAACAGAAATAATGGATTTTCTGGAAAGGATGGTGGAAATGTGGAAACTGATGTAATTGATAACAAAAAGCTAACTGGTGGAAAATGTCAAATGAGTTGCGGTCATTTTACAGGTTATTATTTGTTGAATCATATTTTCAAAAATGCAAAAGAAGTTATAATGCACTCAAGCTTGCAAAATGTTACTGATGACATCTCTTCCGTTTTAACGAAACTTCAATCTTAAAATTTTAGAAAAAAAATTTTGTCCAAAATATTTTCAAAATCAGTTTAAAGATAACATTTACTCAGAATGAAAAAAATCCATTGATTATAATAAAAACATCATTTGTGTGTTATAAACTTTTGGCTGAAGGGTTATTTATCACTCTCATAAAAGTATGTCAATTAACCTACTTTTTGAGTGAATGGTCATTGAATATTTTTTGAAAAATCCAAAAAAAAAAAAAATCATAAAATTGTACACTGCGATTGAGAATTTCTTGATTGTAAATAATATTGCAGATAATAAAACCTTTAAGAAATAAAATTCATTAGAGGAATGGTAGTGGCACTACATAGATACAAAGCATTACATGTAAGATTTCAGCACAATTAAAAAAAAATCAAGTCAGAATTTCCTCTATTAGTTTTCAAATCTCAGCCCATTTTGATCCAATTTCACAAAAATGAATAATAATAATACAAAAACATGTATGGTATTGAACTACTTATAATGACCTTATTATGTTAGCATAAAATTTATATGAGGTCAATTGTCAAAATTTTGAGTGTCTTTGGTGTCTTTATTCGTTTTAAGATTGCATTTCGTGCCATGAGATTATTTTAATAAATAAGTGAAATAAAACCAACAGATAAACCTGCAACATTACATAGACTAAATTATAAAATCTTAACTTTTAATAGTATAGTACTACAGAAAACTACTGCGAAAAACAAAATCTTCAGATTTTACCCTGTTTAGCTAATTGTCCATTTTTGTTTGAGCCTAATTCCTTAATAAAGTAAAAATATCGAATATCATGTCAATAATAATTCATTTTATAAACACGTTTTTTGTGTTTAGAACAAATTTTACTCATGACATTAAGGATCCTCGACCTCCCGTGACTTCTATTTTTTTTATGACAGTACGTCACAACATGGCAATTTAAACGCACTGTGAAACAGTTTAAATCGCCACTCTTGGATGTCTATCTCTGTGGCGCAATGGGTGTAGCTTAGACCTATCGACTCGCAGGTACCGAGTTCGAATACCGCAGGGACTTTTATTTTCATGAATAGCGGTAAAAAAATTTCCACCAAAAAATTCAAATGCATGATAGAAATCCATATCTTTAACAAATTGAGAAGAAAGGGCTTGTATGCAGAACTTTTGCCAGGTATGTGGACGACCCTTGAACTTTCTAACAATCCAAATTTGAGAACTCAAACACTAAGAAAACAACACCCTTAAGATAGAGACTTGAACTTTCTGTGTATATAAAATTATTGTTTGTCTTCTGACATAAGGCCGGAAAGTAGGATCCCTCGCTTCCGGTCGAAACTAGAAGTAAAATTTTGAATTGAATTTTTTGTTCAAATAAAAAACGTGTATGTGTTATATAGAGTTTATTAAGCTTGATTTAAAACTGAAATCCATTTTTAAATCAGACGATGCACTGCAGAGATATTGGCGTTTAAAAATAGATTTCTCTAAAAAGTTTGATTCCACGTTCTTGCTTAGGATAAAAAGTCTTAAGCTCAGTGAAATTAACTTGTACCTACAATAATTCAAAAAAGTCGTACCCGAACACATTCAGATTTCTTATTAAGTTATTCCTAGAATCGTTTAGGTTTTTGGTATTTCGTACTTAAAATCCTTTGGATTATGTACCAAACATTATTCGATATTTTAAGCATCTTTTTTGTTTTAGTTACTTTTATTCTTAGTTAGGAACTCTACTTCTTACAGGAACTTCCAACGTTGACATTAACGGAAAACCCACTCGTTGCAACGAGTTTTGCTTCAGTTCTTTTTCATTTGTTATCCAACACAAATATTTGAAAAACTGTTTCATTGATTGTTTTAAATTTACATATATTATATACTTCGACGAGATCTCTTTAATTTTAAAAAGCTGATAAAATCATCACGTTCGTCATTAATTGACGTGTATCACGGTTTAAAAAGTGATGTTGTCCAAAGCTTTTCTCAATATTGATTATAGATAGAGCTCTGAGATTTACAAAGAAGGTAGACCTACCGTTTAGGACATAAGACTGGAAACTTAATTTGGACACTTCCGGAAGTAAAACCATGGTTTTTTTTAAGTTTTCATGTTTTTCAATTTAAATAAAATAAAACATACGTAACTTATGGCCATTATTCTGCTGGGAACGAAACTGAAATCTGTTTTAAAATCGGACGATGCATTACAGATATTTTTTCCCGATATCATCTGCTCTTTCAAAATAGAAAACCCTTATTCCATTTAAGACATATATTGTTAGTGCTGAGTCTTAGTAGAATAGAATATTGAATATATCCATATTGCTTGCACAAATAGTGCTGCCTTACTTCGCAGGCACATCGAACACGTGTTTCGATCAAACAGTTCATAACGTCTGCATCTCTTTGAAAACCCCAGCGGCACCACATCCAACACAGTATCTAAATGATAGTAAATCCAAGAAAATAACGCAACATTGCTTCCATCGGTTTCTACAAAAGCGCCCCGTTTCTAAAATCCATGCAATCATTGACAATGTTCGCTCTGCCACACTTTGTGATTTGCGCATGTGCGATATTATAACATTCACTGAAAAACGGTTAACTATAATCGAGGTTTTTGAAGTATGCGTGCCTGGATTTCAGTCTGTCTTGTTTTGTCGTTCATTAGATATTCATTGTCATTGCAGTTGTTGTCATAATATTTTTGTTCAAAACGCGTTTTTACAAGTCTTTTCGTCCAAAGTAACGTGTTCGGGTGTATGAAATACCTGAATGCGGTGAAGCATAAATAGTGCCATCGGCCTTCTGTACGGGTGTATAACGATGAGAAGAACAATATAAATTGACAACTACTATGGAGGAAATCGGAGATAAAAAGAAAATAATGCGTATTTGTGAGTTCATGTCAGCTTTAAGTTTGAAGCTAACCGACATCTTAGCGTTCATTAGCGGTGTCCAGTTATCCTTGCTAGATGTTTTAAATGATTTAAAATAATTTAAATGTTATATACGAAAACAAATTGAAACGATATGATGTAAACATAATTTTCATGTCTTAAAATACAATAAGTGTATACTATATCATGTTAACTGTTATCAATGTACTTTTCCAGCTCCAGATTCCCTGTTTAACTATGCAATGAAGGAGTTGCCTTGCAGTTCAGATTCATGTCTGCAGTGTCCGGGATGTAAAGATAAGGGGTGGAATGTGGATGAACTTGAGACCAAGTGCAATATGTCTCCAGATGAAAAACTCTTCTTTTATTATGTTGTCTTCATAAATAAACACACAGACGATCTTAAAAGAAGGTATCATGATTCCATGCCGTGTCTGTTTATCCGGGATCCTAGCTTGGAGTTTCCAACTGTTGGAACTGCAAAAAGTCTCGCTGAGCTGTGAAACGTATATTGTAAATACTGTCATTAAATTGTTTTAGGAATAAGGATTTTATGACGTTTGAACATTCACTAATTAAAATGCTTGTTGAAATATACATTACAAATGATGCATTTTGAACAGCGCTCGAGTACTGTACTCAAAAGCCTTTTTTGGTTTTGTTCCAATAACTATTGATGATATTCCAGTATTCTTGACAAGTGCAAGATTTTGTTCTTCACATCAGCCTTACCATTAATCAACAAAGCTTTTTTTAAATACACATTAATTGCCGCCTTAATTTTATGTACTTATCTATTTTGTAATTTCAATTTTTTTTATTCATATTTATGATTTGTAAAGAATACATTTTTTAAATTTTAAATCGCAACATTTGTATATTAGCATCTTGTGTTCATTTTATTTTTTTGTGTTTTCTCATCTTCCTTACATTCATTTGTATTAACTGTATAGTCTTTGTCAATGTATATACATGTAAAGTAGGACCTTTTGAAATAAAAACTTGCTGTCATGATCTCTTTCTCCCTCCCACCATTCAGACATGGCTATCTATATTTAAATCAGGACTACACATGTGTATGCTAAACCTTACTGTCTCTTTTTACGTCTCAAGTAACATTTTTTTGAATATGTAATCTGTGACGTTCCATTTTCAATAACATGCCAAACCTGATCACGACTTAGGAGCATAAGTAAACGTCATCACGAGTTTTAAGAAAAGAATTTTATATATGCATGATCAGTAACTTCAGCATTAACTTGAGGAGGCTTCGTTGCTCATGAAGACAAAGTCGACCCAATTTAAAAACAGTTTCAAGTGCAAAACCGCTCTATTGACCATGTATTTATAAGATTTAATTCCAAATACATCTTCGTAGAATTGACCTTCCATATCACATATTTGGTTGTTTTGAATGAATGCATACATGTTGACACCCCCCCCCCCCCCTTGTAACCCCCGTAAGCATCTAGGTTGTCCATCTCGTTGTCGTCTGGGAAGTAGTTCTGGGGCTGTAGTTACGATTAAGTAGTATCGCTGCACTAGAAAAAAGTTTTAGGTAGGTTTTCGATGTATAGTAGAAAAAGGTGAAAAAGACAGGTTTTAAGTTTAAATAAGTGTCTATTTGAGACCACATGTTTGTTATGGAAAATTAATGATCCCGTTTTACCTGTGATGCTAAGGGCGTACCGTCTGATTTAACAATCTTACATGTTTTGTATAGACGGTTAGATTGTCTTCGGTCGCTCATTAGCTTGTACGTACAGATAGATATATCTCGTTATACGCATCCTCCATACCGAAAGAATGTGGGGGTTTGTATTTACTGAAATAACTTCTTTTACGGCTACTTAGTTATGTAGACCGATAATTAAAGTCAATTCTGCTAGAAGTCTGTTGTCTGTAATTTTGTCGCTTGCAAAGGTCATTTTGACTTATGTTTTTGTTGACTATTAGTCTCCGTTAGAAAAAAAAAAAAAAAAAAAAAAAAAAAAAAAAAAAAAAAAAATATATATATATATATATATATATATATATATATATATATATATATATATATATATATATAAAGAATCATTCTTTGAGTAATATGAGGTGATAATTTCGGTCGGGGTGTGATCAAATCCAATAAAGCCCGACGGGCTTTATGATAGATTTGATCACACCCTGACCGAAATTATCATCTCATAATATTCAAAGAATGATTCCTTATTACTTATATTTATATAATTTTAAGCCATCGTACGATTATATATTTAAATATTGATAAGCAAACTCCGCTGGCGCCTCGATTTGGCGTCATTTGTATTATGGGTTACATAGTACAAAATCGATATGTAGTGTTATCACAGGCAAAGACACTGGAAAATGTATATATATATCAGGTCGATTTTTTTTATTTACATTGGTCTTATACGAAGGATGAACTCATCATCGTATTTTAAACAAAAATCATTTTTAAAAAGAGAGTTTTGTAACGGTAGTTGTACCTATCAAATATGAAGCTGACTGATTATTAACGTCTTTATACAAGTACATGTATAAACACTCATGTCTTACAATTCACCTTATCGCAAAAGTACTTCATATGAGTAGGACACTGGTCGCATTAGAAGTAATTTCCTTTTGTCCAAGAGAATCATGAAATGAGATGCTACAAATATACAATTCTGTTTGAATGGATGCTGTGGACAAATTGAATTTCAAAGGTGATACTGTCCAGTGTTTTTGTAGATACATGTACAAAAGTTTGGGTAAATGAACTAGAACTCGGAATGAGTGTTACATGTTCAGGTACCGATATAAATATGCTGAATATCGGACGATCTTAGAAGCAGTCTGATGTTTATTCCTATCAATACTTTTTGCATATCAGATTTGAAAAAAAAACATTATCCAAGAGTTAACTTTGACAGGCCATTGGTGTCAAAATGCGATTGGGTGCTCATGAATCTGAAGACTTCCAAGAGTACGTGGTTTTTTTTTAATCATACATGTATGTTTTTGTTAGATTCCCATATATAGATGTATTTTGAGACGTATTTAAGATATGGGTTTTGTTAAATATCGCAGCTGCATTTTAAATGCAAAAAAATAAACTAAACTCAAACAAATGTGTTTGTTATTTAATGTCAGGTTTATAAATGAACGATATAACATTCATTATAAGACGTTAAGGAATAAATATAACTCGAGGTTATTATGTTAACGTGTATCGTATCGGTTTTGACGCAAAATACACTTTTAAGCTTCAATTTGTGAATCATAAGCAGAGCTTTAATAACAAAGTTTCGTCGATTTGAAAAAAAAAATAGGCTATTAGAATGTAGTGACCCTGGTTATCTTGCATTTTATAACATGTAAGACCTGTATAAATTAAATGTATGCTTTTTCAATGAAAATAGATTAGTGCTCTCGCAGCTGACACAGACTTAGGCAAAACGATAACTTTAAATTTTTGATAGTATTATTTATATATTTATAATTATTACTAGGTTTCGGGGGGTTTAATTATAAGTAGTCATATGCAACTCTTAAGTACTGTTTCGTAAACCATAAACTTTACTTTGTATTCCAATATTAACTAATTCTGAAATGAGGATGTTAAAATTAATCATTTGATATCTTTATCGTGTAAATGATAATATTAAAATCTTCAAAAAGGACAGAAAGACATTTTTAAAACAATCTTAACAATGCGATATCTTTTCCGTGTGCTAACCTTTCACGGAAGTCATCGATGTCATTCATTTTCATAAGGAAATAAACCCAAACCAGAGAGTAAAAAACCATTAAGCTTGACATTGTTATGATTCCAGCTTTGTGTTTTAAAGTATAATTCATGATTGTACTTATGAAGTTAAAAAATATATGCAATATCTGTACATGAAGGCTTTTCATAAAGCCATACAATGCATTAACCGGCTTTCACATAGTTATTTGCCAGTCATTGCTTTACATAATTGGCAGTCAGGCAACAATACAAAAGGTTAACCTATTATTCGAGCAGAGGCAAAAAAAAGTTTGATCAGGGTTGTCATTTTCTTTCTTGGTATTGCTGCAAACTGTCATTTACTTCCAAGATTATTTGGTTTTTGTAATACATAATTTGTTTGATTGGAAATTTATTAAATATAATGCAGGAGCAGTATTAAAATCAACATAACATTTTGAACTCTAGTTGAACATGTTCGTTTGACACAGCGAGCACTCTAGGGATACAGCCTTGAGATACGATCAGAACCTCTCAAGAAACCTGATCACCTAGCATCAATCGTTGTAGTCTCAGATAGACATAGTTATTGTGATAGGTGTTTTGTATAATAGCACATGCAATCATTGACAACAGGTTTTATGGACAAAAGCTGTATGCTTGAGGGCTCATTAATGAGACCTCTACGATAAAATGGTATATATTAAATAATCGTTATTTCTTGGAAAAGTATTGTAACAAAATAAATTTGCCATCTGGCCATTAAATTCTTATAATTTTTATCCAGTTCGAAGTATTAAGGAAGTTTTTCATTTATGATGTCTTCAATGTTTATGAGTGAGTGAAGAAGTATATGGTGTTTGGTATCATATATCACATTTACTCTTAATTCTCAATAATAGCAGACATTTATTTAGTGTTGTCACAAGGTTATATATCCTGTAATTTAAGTTAAAACTGTTGATCGATTATTCAAGCAAAAAAAGTATAAATTATTTACAAATATTTGCAATGTTCCTCTGTACTAAGAGAGATTTCTCATCAAGACACTCATCAAGCTTCAGACACCAACCAACACTTAGAGCAACTTTTTCCAGTTCAGTATTATAATATTATTTAAGCTACGTTAAGTTATTGATTTAAACAACACTATGCAACATTTACGTACTACTTGAAATATGATTTTTCATCGCCATCTCTTCAATTTGGGTCAAAACAGCGTACAAATATGTGGGGGTTTGAATAAGCCGGATAGCAATTTTTTATTGCTTTGCCAACTTTTATTAGATTTTTATTGAAGGGATAAGGAATTATTCTTTGAGGATTATAATGTGATGCTTTTGGTCGGAGCATTGTTGAATCCAGTAACGCCTGAAAACTTTATGATAGAATTGATCTCGCTCTGACTAAAATTATCATATCATTTATAGAAAGCTTCTCTATTGCGTATGTTCATATACTTTTTCAGCAATTGTACGATTAAATATTAGAATATTGATATATTTCTTTGATTTTATTTGTTCCATATATTTGTCAATACGAAAAGTGCTAAAGTAAATGGGTTACATTAATGATATATCCATGTACAATAACAACTACATGTAATTTGATTTAAAACAAAACGAAACCGGGTGCATTTTTATCATGAAAAGGCGGGTTTTTTCAAATGATGGAAAAAAATATATGTCCAGCATACATTTATTGTTGTCCCTTACCTGCAAACTGAATAATGTCATGATGCACCAACCAATTATACATGTATTAGTTACTGAAGTTTTTTCCCGTAAGTAGGAGAATAATTATGCAATCAAAATATAGGTAAGTTGTGTATGTTTCAGATTTTATGTTTGTATTATAAACAGTCATAATCATATAAGAAGGTTTATAAACCAATGCAAATAACTTTGTCTAACAAACAGAAATGAACATTGTCATTGACATAAAAAAAATACCGGTAACACGTCAATTTGTTATTGATTACGTATTGAGTAAATTTTACAGGATTATATAACAAGACCTATTTGTTGCCACTTTAAAACAGTACATTACAATACAGTACAATACATTATCAACCAAGCCTAACCTAACAGAAAGCAGATCCAAACCAAACCCCAGATCTTCTTTCTGTCTGTCTGCCATGGCGACCAAAACTTTATTCCATGCAGATCCCAGGCTGATCCAAAGCAGACCCATAGCGGGCATATTAGGACAGGCCCGGATTTCAGAAACAGACACTGAAATAGGGCTGACTACGAGCGGACCCAGAGCAGACCAACGTTTCTCAAAAAGTAGACCCCGACCAGACACAAAGTGGACATGGGAATAGATATATGAATGACGTGAATACTTTGGCGAACCGTACGCGCATAGTTTACGTGCATGTAACAATTCGTTGTGTTACCCGTTGATAAGTGTGTTGCTTGAACGCTGAGGGTTATAGAACGGATTATAAACTGCGTCTAAACCAATCAGATTTCAGTATTTAACATGAAAATATATTAATAGTTTGTGTGATATGAACGTTTTTACAGAGTACTTACTATTTCACCGTTACACAATATTCCCTGAAATCCACATTAAGAATACGAACGTATAACTAGAAATAAGATACATGTACTTTAAACAATCGCAAAGAAGTCTTTCTAGATTTGATGCAAAACGGCATTTTTCCGAAATTCATCAGTCGCATAAGATAGTGTATTAATTTTACTGTATAACGTTTTGGCGGGAATTATCATGGTACAATACCTTATCCCAATGATTTATACAAATTAAAAGTATATCTATTGCAGCTATATTTACTGTGCAGTTTGACTGTTCATATTTGTAAATTAATATGGTATTAAGTATATGTACCTAGCCATACAAAAAGACGTAACAGGTGATACATGGACAACTATGCTATAAAAATAAAATATTGTAGCAATAAGAAATCATTTTTTAGTATAATGATATAATCAATTACGGTGGTGGATGATCAAACCCTAAAAGTTTCAGTGCTTGTACAATAGATTATATCACGTCCGACCGCATTTAATCACCTTATGGTATTCAAAGAATGGTTTCTTAATATTTTAAATATGATTTCCACCAATCCACCAATTATTTACTTTAATTATAACTGATCTTTGCATGGTATTTTATTTCATATCATTATTCCAACCGCGTTTGCGCCACACAATACGTCAGTTGCGTCATTGATGAAACGTATAAGACTACATGACTGTACACATATATGTGTGACAGATTTGATTCGTGGTGCTATCACAGACAAAGCTACTGGAAAATGTAAATATATCATAATATTCAAATCAAACAATCGATAATATTTGTACGACAACACTACTAAAAATGTAATGCTAGTTTAAAGTTCTTGGATGGAGCTTTCATCTTAAAAGTACGTACTTAACATTCGGAAACTCATTTGTATTTGCTCACTAAGGGAGGTGAAAGACAAGAAACATTATCTACTGCAAATAAAATATTGATTGCACAGATGAAGAAATAGAATTACCACCGACACACAAATGAGCAGTCCTGATGAAAAGCTACGTAGTATATAGTATAACACGAGGGCAACTTGTAAATATTATATATACATCTATCTTAGTTCGGGAGAGAAGTTAATTCGAAGTTTTATGTTTAACTCATTTCAGACTAGCTTATTTTTATAAGGTACAAACAGTGGGTCAGGTCATTATTCTTTAAACTGATGCATAATTTATTTATTTTTAGCTAAGATATACAGATTTTGAGCATCTTCACACTTTTCATACAAACTAAAAGGTCATTTATTCTCCGCCAAATATGGACAGGATGTTTTGTTTTTTGACGATGACAAATGATTCATTGTCATTGAGATTTACACCGACAGTTAATAAAACACAACTATCAGCAAAGTGATGAAAGTGGAGAACAATATTAACATAAATTGCTTAATGGTTCTCTAAATATCAATACAATTACCTTAACACACTTGATAAATTTAAAGAAAATATTGAGTTCTTTGGTACAGTTTTGAGAAGTTGAAATGTGTTGGATACATAAAATCTATTAAATTATACACCGAATATGGTAATGACAGATAAATGATAACAATTTCTTCCTTATTCCACAAGGAAACATTTGAAAAATGGACGCAGTGACTTTTATGTTATTATTTTCAGCTATAGTAATTAGAATGAAAAAACATCAAATATTTCTCCGTTTCAATATCAAGTTGCATAATATCAGCTAGGCGATATGTTTCATATCCTTAATTTTAGAAGTTCCATTGTAATAATTAAAAACTATTTTTAAAGAAAGGGTCTCAGTCGGTTTAGCAGCGTGAGATATATAGATTATTTATGAGGTGTCTTTTTACTAGAAATGTGCTTAAACGTTCTCAAAAGGACGTACTTTTTTATCAGGATAACCCAAAGTTTATTTCCATGTATAATTATTATATGAAACGGAAGTTTGTCTTAAAATGCAATAGATTCATAAAAATCAAGAAATGCTACTAGACAGAAAGAGATGCATGTATTTTTTGTGAGCAAAAAGAAACTTACAATTTGAAATCTTTTTTTGAAGTTTTATTAATTATATTTATAAACATGTAATTCATGGGGAAAAAATCTTTTTACAGAGCATGTTTTATTGTTTTATGCATGCATTTACCATAGCGTAATGTCGATTGTGAGTACATTTATTTCAACGACAGTATATTACAATCTAACTTGAACAATTAACAATAAAAATAAAAAGAGTCAATTCAAGAAAAAGGAAATCCTTTCTAGATAGTCATTTTTTTCAGATATTGTGTGTATATGATCAATTTCATCTTAGTTAATTGCGGAAGAAGATGCAGAATTTACACAACGAACGTCGAACGTTAAAATAAGGAGGTCATTACAATTAAGACATCTACAGCATTATCAAATCAACTTTTAAATACTGATGCTAGATTCGTAAAGTGATATACATGTATAAGATAAGCAAACATGATGCAGCAAAACGTTGTATAGAAGACGGCCATGGTTTGTGTTTCTCTAGCTGTCGTGATTTTGATTTTCTCAACGACACTCTACCGTTTTTAAAAGCTATTCTACTTGAAATAATTAGATGTACCCGTTATTTCTTTTCAGCACATAAACGTTTGAAGAAGAAAATGTATTATTTTCAAAAATTAAACATGTCTTATAGAGTTAAGTACTATGAAATAACAACTAAATATGTTATGCTGCTTTTCAGTAATGCTGTAAAAGAAAATTGAAAAACTGTAAATCATTACAGTTAATTAAGGCACATATGATCGGGAGAATTAAAGGGAGGAACTTTGTTATCGCTGCAACCATTCTTCTTTTACGTACAGAAATTTAAACTATGATGACCCCCCTCCCCCTTGTTTGGGGGGGGGGGATGTAAAATTGAATTGAAGACTAATGTCATCCCCCAGCTCCCTCCGCCCACCACAGACTCCACAGTGTTTGGTGTATCCCATTTTTATCAATATTTCGGATTCCCGCCTTCAAAATAAAAACGATTTTACTTGCCTGTAGTGTATTGTTAACATTTCATCATAATGTAGTGGTATGTTTATTTTATATTTCCGTTTCGTACATCAGCAAGCTTAATGCGTTTTAAAGTTAACTAATTATACTATTTTTTTCGTTTCTCTTCCGTCCCGTTTTGCGTTTTAGCAACACCCTTCTTGCATTGAGTGAAATAATCTCATCATTGAAGTATTTACACTTTGGTGCAGTATTTCCCGACGAGAATTTAAATAGAGATAACAGATTTATGATTATGATAAAGGAAAAAGCTATTATAAAGGAAGTAATACCGTTAGCATATCGTTAAGTTTGCCGTCGTTTTTTTAAAAATGTCACTGGAATTTTATATCTATTTTAAAAAATTTTGTAGAAGATTGTGCAAAAAATCAATAACTTAATATTAAAGACTCGTCCATGATTATCACATTGAAATTGTTGATTGCAGAAGCATTTGATTTTCAATAACTTTGTTGAATAAGAAGCAGTCTGTACTCAATACCTAATAATGAGTCATGAAAAAAGATAGCAGATATGATGCAAGTGTGCTCAAACTTAAACTTCAATGTATGGTGACATAGTTCTGCTGCTACTTGTCAGATTTTTATGTCGACTTGATACATGTACTTATTTCCTAAAAATTTAATACAAAGACTAAGAGTTTGATATATATCTAGCTTCCATTTTATTTTTCTGACAAACCGACATAAGGACTAGACAAGACCACATTAAAGCTATGCCAAATCAACGTTAATTATTGATAAGTCGACTTGTCAATTAATCATGCTTAATTGTTTGGCCTGTCAGGTATTATGATACACTGAAAAAAATAGAGTCTTTAATTTATAAATTGACTTTTTAGATCTCAACGTTGTCTTCTCAGATCTGTATGTTGCCTCGTCAGATCTTTATGGGTTTTTTGTTAAATTTTTATTTTGACTTGTCAGCTATTATGATGACAAGTATATGACAGTCAGTGATAAAAAACACTATTTAATTGCAAACTATTGATTCCCTATTCATGATGATCCTTTTGTGACAACATAAAGATCTAAACAATTGATATTAATATATGACAAGTCGACTTGACAATTCACCATAACTATTTGGCAGAAATATGCCATCATACCAATGGAACAGGAATGTTTATTTTAAAAAGCGTAAGGTTAAAATCAAAAAAAAAAAAGAATTAAAATAATCGTAACAACAACGTAAACCTGACACAGATTCATATCACTCTGCCGGATAACTATAATAGTGCACAAGTGGCATTTTGCACGCGTCTAAAGTAAATGTTGCAATAAATTCAAATATTTCGTATATCAGGCCATGCATAAAAGAGTTTTTTTTATTACTTTATTACTTTTATTACTGATGTATCTCGCCTTTTGGGTCAGATATATACTTTGACCAAAATTCCTACAAGAAGCATTGTTTTCCGAAAGGAAAAGAATTCTCTAAAGGAATAGAACATTTCCTATATGACTGAATTTCTGTATGACTTCAACAAAACTCAATCCCACGAGATTTTAAAATCCTGTGGGAAGTTTTCATGACCTTTAAGAAACTTTCAGAAGTATTCCTCCGTTGGAAGTTCATTTATCCTATAGAAAATATAATTCCTACAAGATTTAAATTATTCCTCCAGTAATTAAAAAAAAATCATGTTAAAAAAAATTCTTTCCTGAATAACTATTATTTTCTCATTGAATATTGATTTTTGAAACACTAAAGGCAAACTTAACACCTTTTAGTTGAGCACACTGTACAAGTACAAAAGATGTAAAAGTGGTTATAGACCCTATGGGCAAGAGTCTATCATTTTATATATATGAGATTTGCGAAATTGCATCTTAAGTCGGTTCAAAATGCTGTCTTGTCACTAGCAATACTATTCGGTATTATTTTTTTCATAAATTCTAATTACTTCCCTTTTATTTCTGACTACTTCCATATAAGATTATGAATATTATTCTTAAGCTTAACGCTACACATCTTCTAAATAAGGATGAGGCCGCTTTTCATTCTCTACCACAATCGAATATTTCATTCATTCGAACACATTGTGGAGTCAAATAAGTGTGACTACATATCAAATTAAAAACAAAACATGGATACAGTGTTCAATTGAAGAAAGATATAAACATGACCACACGGTGTTACATTGTTTGTTTTTTGGGAGTTGATTTTAATCAACTCTCTTATGCAGTCACTCTGGCAAACTAAAAGTAAACAGTGTTTTGACCAAAGCACAAATCATCACCTCTGACAAGTCTTCGTTCTTGAATAATCCGATGTAATGTATGCTGAAGCATTGTTTTTCAAGGAAACTTATCTATAAGCACTTTGAAAATATTAAGAGTTTTTATAATACGAACAATTTAGATATTTATGTAGTCTCATGTATTCCTACGCCAGAGTTTGATATAGTCTCGTTCAACCAAAAGCTCGGCTGTCTCCGTAAATCTCCGACAAACAGAGAGGCTCTCTTGCTTGTCGGAGATTAACAGAGAAAGCTGAGCGTCTGGTTGAACGAGACTGGAGTTCAATATCAATAGTGCTTGGATCCATACAATTTTTAGAATTGTTTCGATTATTAATACTGTGGTTTCATCAATATTCGTTGAATACCAATTTTCGTGGATTTCGTTGTTAAGTTGATCCACGAAATTAAATGTTTATTGAAGTTCAATTTCAACTAACATTTTGTATTTATAGGATCATTGGCCACGAAATTACGTATCCTTGAAACTGTAGTTTTTCAAAAATCCACGAAAATTGATACTCACGAAAATTAATGAAACCACAGTACATAGTTTGAAATCTATCTTTAAATACTACACAACATCATTCATATGGGGTTTCTCTAAATTCTTGTCTGAAAAGTCTAATTAAAATTCATATTATTAAAAAGTGCGTAATTTAAATACAGACTAGAAACTAATTGCCACGCAAGATAAGTTGATTTTGACGTCAGTACTTCAGTACTTTGATTTATCATGTATTTACAATGCTGGATGTAATACCGTTGTATACAATATAATGCAAACGCTATTATAATATAGACTCTATATAAATGTCACATTTGTTTGATGTACAGACGAGCTAAGGAAACCTTATCAGCAGAAATTGATAATTCGGAAACCTTAACATTTTTTTTTAAAAAAAGCCCTTAACTTCATATGAGTCTTTGATTTCATGCTGTTATAGGTATTACTTATGCAGTAGAAAAAGACATAATAACCATATAAATATTGAAAATATTCATTGCTGGTACAACAATGAATATTTTCAATATTTATTTTGCCAACACGGCAACTGTAATCAGGATCCCTAACACTGAACTATTCAGGGGCAATTTGCACGGTCCATATCGTATATATTTCTTTGGTCGCTAGCGGCTTTTTCCAATCAATAAACAGGGCGTATCAATTTTATTCCTGTCAGTTTCTCGTCAGTTTCAGCAGCTGTTAGATTTCGACAAATCGATCAACGGTGCATGTATATTTTAATATGACTGTTTCTATAGAGCTATGGATTACCTATAAATTTCCGTAAGAAATAGAGGGAATCATACTTGGTAGATATAAATATATAGAAATAACTCTATAAGCAAATATTTATTTACAGGACAACATTTCAGTCAACCGAAATAAAAATATTTAACAAAATAGTGAAAATGTTTTAGTTTTGGTATGGATATCGATATATACCATCATGATTGATATACCATTTAATACATCAGCAAATGTACACTTTCAAAAGGTCAATCCAATGAAGTGATGACTTGTATGCCTGTTTTTATTTTTTTTTTATTGGACCGCTATTAAAAAAATAAGATTACAAATCTGATAATGTATTTACGTTTAATTTTACCTAGCTAGAAAAAGCATAATTCCAGTACAGAAGAGCTGATTCTTTCCTGTATAAAAATGTCATTCTATATGTCATTCTATATTCAAGAAAAAACAACATTATTATATTACGTATAAAACGTCACTTTATCTTATGAAATGAGAACCCCATCATCAAAAAAGTGTTGTAAAAAAATGTTTTGTTTGTTTAAACAACGTGTCATGTCTATTAGAGCGGAGCTGTAATAAGAGATCTGATACTATAAAACACATTTTTGGTTAAAGTCAGTTCAAGCATACCTTTTCCAACATACACCATAGTATGGCATAGCAATCTCAAAGAATAGCATTTAAATCTTATACCATAACATTGGAAATACTTAGATTCCCAATTGCCATACCATACATGTACCATAGTATACATGTACCATAGCATTAAAAAAAACAAAGAACCGAACAACCCTCATTGTATAAAACATTTGAATGCTTCGTTTTGAGGAATAGAGGGTCAAATTGCTACAAAAATAGATTCTTCTCTGAAATGCTTGTTGTTTTATTTTCTTTAAAGCAATGGTTTGTTGGGATTTATTCTGAAAATAAGTAGTCATTGTTATTTACAATCTTTGATTACTTTTTAAATGCATACATATTTTTGCTAAATTATATTTACACTACTAATGAAAAACATAACTCCCAGCGAGTGTGATATGACATTTTCGACATTTTGAAGATTTCATGATGACTGAACGATTTATCAAGATGCAAGCAAGATTTTTTTATTATTGAAAAAGGATTTCAGTTAAGCAATTGATGTTTATGCATGCAATTCGGTATCTTGGGGCAACTTATTTTCAGGTTATTTGTCGAATGTCAACAGTGATGAGGAAAACCTAGATCCCTTTTGACCTATTTTTCCCTTTAATTCTTTTACTTTAGGGGTTTAAATTTCCTCATTTAAAGGAAGAATGAAGGTTTTTTGTACCTGTAAATGACAATTCATGCTAAGAGAACAAAGAGATTAAAATTGGTTTTTCCGTCTTACTTGACTTCCACTTCTTTTTACTTTTTCCAATTGCAAAGTAAATTAAGGTAAGTTTGCTTTTGTATCCTACACTAAATGCTTATAATAGTTTTTTTTAAAAATAAACAATCCATATGAATAAAACACCATGGCATAAGAATTTTTTTTTATTCTACCGGAAGTAAACCATCTGTTATAAGTAGATGTGTGTAAACATAGATTTGTTGCGAGTTCAAAAATTTTCTGTTTTAAAAGTTGAAGTGTTTATTTAATAGGGTTTTTTTCGGAGTGATTTCTCCAGAATTTTTCAAAGAGTTAATTGATATGTTTGTCCCATAATTCACTTCTATGTTAAATGAAAATCTTCATTCGGGTAATTTATGCATTTAATACAATGTTGTATTTACGATTGTAATGATTTTCTAGTGCATGTTGTTATATTTATTGCTCGATGACAATGATATATATATTGACTATTTACTCTGCTAATTCTGAAATATAATTTACAAAACTAAACTTATGATAATAATTATTCGTTATGCGTAATACTATAGAATGGCAAATAATCATGAAGGTTTTAATTTCACTGTTTTCGCGAGTTATTGTTTCCCGGTGAAAATACACCTTTCGTGAATACTATAATTAGTTTTAAAACTGAGTTTTAAAAGGGGTTTGAATGCTTACACTCTGATCATTGCGCCATTTCTTGCTTGCAGAGTGATATTAAAATAATTGATACTTTTTGAGAAACCGTGACATTTTTTGCACCGTAGAATTGAAAGATTTACAGTATATAACTATAAACATAATACTAATAAAAGATATATATTCTTCCTATCTACAGTATAAGATTAATATTGCTGACAACCAGCACTGATACTGCACATAAATGGAAGTCTACGTTCTGAGCTTCATTTTGTGTATCGGCATCACTCTTGAGGTAAGCATTTTCGTTCGTTTGTTGTGCATATTCTTGCTTTTGTGAGATTTTCTGTCACCCAGTTTATTCGTTTATTTACAGACCTCGTTTTCGCTGTTATGTCCTGAGTCTATACCCACTGTGTCCGTGGTGTCCCGTTGTCCAGCCAACGTCAAGGAATGGGCATCGGCGGCAGAGAGGAAAAGTTGTGGACAGTTGAGAAAGATACAAAACTGTTCAAAAGCTGAAAATTTTGTGTATCATTGCGTTCTCAACAAAGACGCGACGCAGTTATTAGAAGTTTGTGCACCTAGGTTTTTCTTGATGGGTAAGTTCAAAGAGGATTTTCTTTTGATTACAGTATTGTTGTTGTTTGTTTTTTGTTTTTTTTTTGTTTTTTGCTTATTTAGCTCATTTTAAGCGGGTTATGTAATTTGTCCTGCAATTATCGCTAACTTCATAACCCGCATGAATCATCAGAAAAGTATTTTATTGATTATATTTACATTATTAGCTCATCTGAACCTACTGTTTAAGTGAGCTTTTCTGATCATCTGTTATCCGTTGTCCGTCCGTCCGTGAACATTTCATATTCTTGACTTCTTGGCCAAATTTAATCAAACTTTGTACGAAACATCCTTATGGAAAGGGAATTCTAAATTGTAAAAATGAAGGGGGATCATTGCGAAACAGTGATTATAGGGTGTGTGTCTTTAAAAATCTTCGTATGTAGAACCATTGCACCAGAAATGTCATTTTTTTAACATAAAAACTTGTATATGTAGTGAAAATTTTCTAAATTGTAAAACCATGACCTTCGGACAAAAATTGGGTTCCTAGGCGGGGTTCAGAGTTAAGCATAAATACGTTGGAAAAATGTTTAAAAATCTTCTTCTCAAGAACCACTGCACCAGAAGTACCTATATTTACACCAATGCTAGTTTATATAGTGATAATTCTAAATTGTAAAATCGTGACCCTCGGACCATAACTTGGGCCCTAAGCGAGGTTCAAAGTTTAACACAGAAATACGTAGGAAAAATGTTTAAAAATTTCTCCAGAACCACTGCTCCAGAAGTGCCAATTTTTACCCAAAACTTAGTATATATGATGGAAATATGGTGGCACCGGAAATTATGGGGTCAGAGGTGGGGTTCAAAGTTTAAAATATATAGGAAAAAATGTTTAAATAAAAATCTTTTTCTCAAGAATTAAATTGCTACAATTTGTGAGGTTACTATGCAAGCGTCTTTTTAAAAAATATTGATTCTAAATCAATAACGCTGTAGCCATTCGACTAATACTGGGGCCCAAGAGGGGTTCAAAGTTTAACATAGAAATGTATATTATGAAAAATGATTAAAAATTTTCTTTTCGAGAACTACAAAGCTACAGTTTGAGAGATGAGATTTCCATGCAAGCATACTAAGATAGTGTACTGTAGATTTGAAATAGTTAAAAACAACCATAATCCACGGACCAACACTGGGGCCAGAGAAAGGGGTTCACGTTTAAAAAAGAAATACAATATGCTACAAAATCGAACGTAACAAGGAGCCGTTGTTTGGGTGAGTGATGTGGCTCATGGGCCTCATATTCTTTTAACAAATTATTTGATTGTAAAAAGTAAATTGCTGTTATTATACATCAGTACTGTACGTTAGCTCAAAGAAACTGCCAAATTGTCTACCTCGTGAATAAGAGTCTGACATCAACATGATTATTTCGTGAAGTCCGTGATTTCCTTTCGGTACCTCTAGGTTTCGCCCAATCGATAAACAGAGCTTCGACCAATCAAAATTGGTGCGTGGAGATTTACAGTCTTGTCTGTATCTTAAGAGCTATGAATTTGCCATCAGTTTCCGTATGAAGTAGAGGTAATCATACCCGGTAGATGTAAATATGATATGAAATAATTTTTCTTAGAGCTTAATCGCTTGATTAAATGGAAATACTGATCAGAGGACTTGAATAATCAAATGTGTTGACATAACGTTACACAAAGTTGCGAATGCTCGTTAATTTGAATTGACTCGAACGAGGAGTAGTTGTTGATGTTTTATAAAACAAACACTAGCCTAATGATTCAAAATTGAGAATATTGAATACGGATGCTTACTGATGGAGGACAAAAAAGTCGTATGAAACATTATTTCGGTACATTCTTGTATATTAACGACACCAAGGCGTTCTGTTTTCATCGCGACGTCAGGATGAACTCCTTGATAGCTAACGTGATTTGCAGTTTTATAAACTACACAGTGGCGTCGGAAGCAAATCGAAAGGGGAGGGGGCGGGCTAAACCTATCAATAATCTTGACAGGCAACAAAAAGGTCTTTGGTTACATTTTTTTTTAACTTTGCTCGATTTCGACGCCCATGCTACAGTTATTTATTTTCCTTCATATTTGTATTTTAAATCTTTGACAAAATTCATTTAATAGCAATTTTGGTAGTAGATATAGATATGTTGAAAAACTAGCAAATTTTCGAAAATAGGTCACTGAAGCGTTGAAGAGAGGGACTGTGTCAGAAATATTTCGAACCGGAAGTTTTGATAAAGCTTCACCCGTTTGTCAAAGCAAAGGTTTATCACACGGGTAGTATACCCCACATGTAAGAGAGAAATGTTGATAACTTAGCATTGGCCTTTATTTATGGGAAAGACATTTTTAAATTTCTATAAAAGCTGAGTCACTGATGTTATATATAATAAATAATTGTGAAGTATGATTTTTGGCAGCCATAATATTCAAATGTTTTCGTGACACACAGGAATGATATCCTTACGCATGAATTATTTTTAAAGAGTGTAGTTTACTTCTTCACGTTTAATTGGTATAAAAAATACCATTCGTGTGCATTCGATACCACTCTAAAGTCAACCTTTAAATGTTTTATACATTGCTGTGTTCTTCAATAATGATAATGACATTAAAAGATCCATAACTAGAGATGTTGGATATGAATGTATCAATCAAATGACTGCAAATGATAGTATTGTCTAACCGCCTAACCAAAGTCATTTTTTGATAATTGTCTAATAAAATGTATTATTTCTAAAAATATAAGCGTTTATACAATGTATATCCAATAATATAAATGATTTGATCAAACAAAGAGAGTCAACGTTGTATTTTTTTGTTAAAATAGCTCATTTTATAATAGAATTAACGGAAACCGAATTTGTTTTTTACCCCCCCCCCCCCCCCCGAAACAAAAATTCCTTCTGAAGGGGTATTATATATTTTTATTTAGCATATCAATACCAAAAGGTTTGTTGTTTCACAGTGGGGGGGGGGGGGGGGGGGGGGGGGGGGGGGACAGACCAAAAGACATTCCCAGAAAGCATTTTGCTTTGTTACGTTCTAAAAAATAATTAAAACATATGAATTAAAATAAAAATTTACTTTTATTTACTTTAAAATCTAACGTAAACATATGATTATATATCAAGTTTTACGCACATATCGGCCGCTAAATAATATTTTCCTCACTCACAGAGACCGATTTCTATGATGACTTTTTTAGATACCCCCCCCCCCCCCCCCCCCGGAAAACTTTCGTTTAAAACAATTATTTGCCAATGAATACAAATTTTATTTTGATATAAATCAATTAGGATTGATTTTAGTTTTTAGTTTATAACTTTTTTTTGAAAATCTTACAGAAATTCCGAAATATTTGGATGTAAAATGCAGGCGCGAAACGGGCGTTTGCGCTCGCAATCCTTTTTTACTTATATTTTATTTAAATATCCTTTTATCTAAGGTTTATGCGCTCGGTTCAGCGAGGTTAACAAAAGAATCATCAATGAACCTGGTTTGGACTGTACAAAGTTTGATCCTCCCTGTCCGGCAAGGTTCCCTTCCAATGAATCCTACAAATGTAAGTGATGAAAGATTCGACACAATATTACATATTATTTCTGTTTTAAAAATACTTATTTAATTATTTTTTTTTACCTTTTTGGGATAGAACAACCCTAACCTGTACATCAATTTGAAAAGCATTATTATTAATAAGATACTTTATAAGTTTATAGAAGATAACCCCAGTTAATAAATACAAAATTGTTATGTTATGTTTTATGTTTAGACCAAACGTGCTACAGGACTGTTGGTAAAAGTCAGCAACAAAAGGAATCCTTGTTAGTTATGAGTACTATCAGTTTCATATACATGCCATTGATGTTAAAGTAAAGTTCTGAAATAATATAAATGGTTAAATATCACAAAGAAAAAATCCACATTTTTATAACCCATATGATTTACGCTTTGTAGCTATATTATATTGGTTCTTACTTTTTAGACACGAGTCAACTTTATTTATCCTGTATGTTGCGGTAGGAATTGCTGGAGTGATAATTCTTACATCACTGATCCTTCTATTGTTGGGTTTTAAGTTAAATTGGATAAAATGTACATGTAAAAGGAGCTCAGAAGAAGAAACAGGTAACAAGTTAAGTTACACAGAGTAGCGTTTATACATTTTTGGGAGTTTATTTTAATCAACTCTCCTATGCAGTTACCTCTGGCAAACCGAATGTGAAACAGTGTTTGGACCTACGCATAAATCATCACCGCTGCAAAACTTAGTCCTTGGAAATAATAGAAAAATTTGATGTAATGTATGCTGAAGCATTGTTTTTCAAAGAAACTTATCAATAAACACTTTGTAAATAGTCTGATTTTATATGATACGAACAAATTAGATATTTTCAAAGTCTCATGTATTCTTACGCCAGAGTTTGATATATCAACCAAACGCTCGGCTGTCTCCGTAAGCAGAGAGGCTCCCTTGCTTGTCGGATATTAATGGAGACAGCCGAGAGTCTGGTTGAACGAGACTAAAGAGTTCGATATCAATAGTGCTTGGATCCATACAATTTTAGAACTGCTTTGATTACTAATACATAGTTTGAAAGCTATCTTTAGATATTACACAACATGATTCATATGGGGTTTCTAGAAATTCTTGTCGGAAAAGTCAAAAATTCAAAATTCATATCATAAAAAAGTGCGTAATTCAAATACAGACTAGAAACTAATTGTCATGCAAGATAAGTTGTTTTTAAAATAAATGATAATCGATAAAATCAACACCCGTCAGTACTTCAGTACTTTGATTACAAACGTTATCATTGAAGTTCAAAAAGTAATAAGTTACATTTTTGTCGTTATACAGGACAAATGGTTGATAACGCCGAATCAGAAGTTTTGTTGCTTAAAAATGTCCTACAAGACAAAGGTAATTTGAGTTTCTCATTTTATTATATGAAAGATAATGAATATCTAATAATGGGTTCTATTATAATTATAGCTATAGGAATTACAGATTGAATATTATGAATTGCTACTATTTATGTCGTAAGCATAGCAATGATCAAGCTTATTTATATAGTAAATTGTAAAAAGAATGCTCATGTTCAAATATAAACACTGCATCATGGTACAAAGTTGGCTGAATTCAATACAGCCAAAGATGGATAACGTTTATAATTACTCACTGTTTAAAATGTAAAACGAGTTACTCCGACCCCTTAATCATGAAAATTCTTTTTTGATTGAACAATGTAGACACATTAAACAATATATAATTTTAATGATAACCGTTGCAAATCAGAGTCCATACAACTTTACGAAACTCTATTTACAAACCAACTAAATTTGCACGTACTTCTGATTTATTTAGGAATAATATATATTAAAATAAAATATCACAACTGAAACCTTTTAGTTACAGGGTATTTTTGACACGCATTTTGTTTTGTTCATATGAAAATTAAAACCAAAATTTTTGTTTAATAGACGATATAGAGAAAGTCGTCATTGAAAATGGATCATTAAGCAAATGCAATGGACATACGAAAGGTAATTAGAACATGTATTATAGCTAGCATAATTTTACCGTATGACTTTCATATATATCATTTGCCATAGTTTTCATCTGCTATTAATTTTAAACATCAATTACAACGCACCTTTAAATTTACTTTAGAAAATGGCACAGAAAAGGGGCAGTTTGATATTGATCAGAAAAGGTACTCCAAATCTATTTGAGATCTGTAAATCCAAAAGACCTGAAAATAGGTCATGCTTTGTTTTATACTGCAACTATAGATACTTTATTCAATTTTTCATAATTTTTCTATGAACTTCGATTACTTATCTGAATTGAATTTTATATAAAAAAAAAATGAACAAATTTAGAAAAAATAAATGTTTTATACCTGTGCTTAAAAATTGTTGGAATAAAGGGTGTGATAACAAATCGGATGATATTTATAGCGATGTTAAAGAGGAAAAGATGATACAGTTCAGAAGTTTATCAGGATGTACAGAAACCCGGTGTTCTCTTAAGGTATAGTGATTTGATTAATTTGATAAGTCATGTGGGGTTTGAATTATCTGTCTGAGTAGTTTTTTCATAACTCTGCGTTTTCTATATCTTTTTGTCGTTTAGGGTGTCAGAACAATAGGTGATCTACGTAACGCTCTTTCCATTAAGCTTCAAATTCCACGACCTTTTGTACTGGTTGTCGATAAAGAAAATGGCATAATTTTTAAAGATGAAACTGTCATAGAAACTCTGAAACACCCACCAAATGAACTAATGATTGGCAATCAAAACAGAAAGAAAGATGATGACGAAGATGATGACGAATCTGTGGAAAATGACATCATATTGAATAGGCGTATTACGTCCGGAAAATGTCGAATGAGCTGCGGACATTTCACAGGTAAATTAAAAATTGGTTTATATATTTGTTGTATAATACAGTATGCAATTGATATATATCTTAATATCCCAATTGAAATTATTAATTATTTTACGCAGCTAGTTTTATTTTTTATCATGCGGCTGAAAATATTAAGTTATTAAACAATTAAAAAATGAAACCTTTAAATTCAGAAAACCGTTTCTTTATTCATAAAAAGACTGGCGATACTTTCAGAAGAGCATTTACTATATTTAAGTAATTTAAATATCTGTCTGCCTTTTTAATCATCGTCCTACATTTTATGTTTTGATCATGATTTTTTTAAAGTTACGTGTATTTTCAGTGTAACAGTCGCTTCCAAAAAAAAAGAAAAGGGGGGGGGGGGGGGGGGTCTAACGAATTGAGAAAAAGGTGTTTTCAAACCACGTTTTAGAGTGTTTTATGGTTATTTGTTGCAGTCCAAATTATGAATTTATTAAAAAACAATAGACGAAGAAATCAAACGTTATAAATTTACTCTAGAGCTATAAATCTGCAGAATTGTTGGTTTTTTATAGCTCCTGATTCACTGTATGAATGGACAAAAGAAAAACTGCCTTGTGGTACAGACAAAGGCCTGTTCTGTCCTAAATGTCGTCGTTGGTGCTGGGAAATAGATGAACTTATCCTAAAATGTAACATGTCACGGGATGAAACAATATTTTACAAACAGGTTGCAAGTTTGAATGAACGTACAGCAAAGGAACTGGAAAAAGCATGGCGGAAACAAAAGAATAAAAGTAGAAGTCTCCCAGTGTTGGATGATGAATATTTCGCATAACTTGATATCAAATTTTTTTTTTTAACTGAAGAAAGATAGATAGCTTACTTTGTTTAAATACACATATGATTTGCTACCGAGATTGCTTAGGCCTCCTAAAAAAATGAGTGCACTGTTTAGTTAATAGTTGAAATAAACATTCAATTATAATTGTACTAATACACGTGTTTACATGTGTGTGTAATTGTATATAAAACTATACATTAATATATAATATGAAAATTACATTAATGACATGGAATAGTGATTAGGTTCAATCATACTTCTGCTGAATTAATCTACTAATTTTTTTATTAAGCAAAATTTGCTAAACAAAGTTTAATTTCGTCTAAACAATGATGGTCAATCAAAATAAAAAGAAATGTGTTCAAATTATGATACCATTTTCAACAGCGTAGCAACCAAGCCGAACTTTTAGACAAATTACTTGTAATCGGCTTGACCGGAAATAGGAGTATTTAGAACATTCTTATTTTATTAAAGTTTTTCAAATATCTAACTTCTCTGAAGCTCAAATTCCTTATCACGTTATGGTTGAAATCAATTTTTATTTTTTATTTATTACAGTTATGTATGGGGAAATAGCAGGTAATTTGTAGTTACACGAGTCTTTTTTGCACTGTCATTGAACATTATATTTACATTTGATTTATGTACAAACTGTGTATATGCATGCTAATACATCTACTAATGAAAAAATATTGACGTGCTTATGAATTATTTATATACCATTTTAGATGTTATCTGTATTAGGCAAAGTAAATAAAAATTATCCTGGTTTGGCCTTTTGATTTCTTAACAACTTGTACAAACCTCATACAATTTTTCGCTCACCCGAGCTGAAAGCTCGTGAGCTTTTCTGATCACATTCTGTCTGTCGTTCGTCTGTCCATCCCTAAACTTTTCACATTTTCAACATCTTCTCCAGAACCGCTGGACCAATTTCAACCAAACTTGACACAATGCACCCTTGGGCAAAGAGGGGGTAGGTTGGAGCCACAATGGGGGGGGGGGTCGAATTTTTACATAGGAATACATGTATATAGAATTAATCCTTAAAAATCTTCTATATTGAAACCAATCAGCCAGGAAAGCTGAACTTGTGTGGAGACATCCTCAGGTAGTGTAGATTCAAAGTTCTGAAAATCATGACTTCTTCGGGTAGGGCAGGCCTACAATGTAGGATCGAATTTTACAAAATCTTTAAGCCACCTTTAAGTCACCTTTAAGCTGAGCTTATAGGTCCTTAATGTCCAAACTTCTTTAAGTCACCTTTAAGCCATCTTTAAGCCACCTTTAAGCATCTTTAAGAGGCATTTACGCTCCCTTTAAGTTGTCTTTAAATCATCTTTCTTTAAGTTCCCTTTAAGTCAAGTTTGATCAAGCTGAACAATAAAAACATATATTAACTACAAAAGCTCTTTTATTGGGATGGGAGGGGGTCATCCGAGTGATAATATAATTTCCGAGGAAGGGGGGGGGGGGGGGGTTCCAGGCGGTTTTAATTGTCGCTCCATTAAAATTAAACACAGATCGCTATCATCAACACCGCTCCGATGGACACAGATTGCCGTTTTAAAATTCTTTATGATTTATTTGGGGGGTTTCAAAATTATTGTAGGGGTGAGCGCAGTCTCTGTATCTTAATCTGTGCATAAAACTAATTAAAGTATGTTTCAAAATTATGGTAGGGGTGAGCGCAGTCTCTGTATCTTAATATGTGCATAAAACTAATTAAAGTATGTTTGTTTCCTATTATACATGTAAATTAATCGGTGAAATATCTCTCTCTCTCTCTCTCTCTCTCTCTCTCTCAATCTCTCTCAATTCATCTGGTTATTAAACAAAATAAAGATAATGAACCAAAAATGCATGATTTAATTTGATAATCGGTTTAAGGTTTGTATTTTTTTTTTCAATTTTCATTATTTCTAGGTCTAACTCTAGATCTGCTAGATACATGTTAAAGATGAAAAGACCCTCAACTGCCTTTGTTATATCGGGCAGGATATTACTGCTTTGTTTGTCTAGACATGGTTTTGTTCGTTTGTGTATATCTAATTAGAGTCTATTGTTTGTCCAACTTTAGAAAACCCCTGGAACTAACACAGAATATACAAGATATGCACAACAGTTGTGTCGTGTGGCCAGGTGCACGTTTGTGTATATTAAATTAAAGTCTATTGTTTATCAAACTTAAGAAAACCCCTGGAACTAACACAGAATATACAAGATATACACAACAGGTGTGTCGTGTGCCCAGGTGCACGTCAGGGTTTCTAAAGGCATTGAAACTTAGTTTGTACGAGTATACGACAAGTCTAGTGAATAAAAGTTAACTCAATGATTTACATTTGTAATTCATTTTCAAAGTATATTTCCTAGCTCTGGGTTTCAAAAATGTTACGTCTACAAATTAACGATACATTTATGTAAGAGTAAGTTCTTGAGGCTAATTATTTAATGTACCGGTGATCATAAATAGGGGTTAAATATTTAAACATATGTATAAGGGTAAATATGTCACATACCCGGCCTGGCACATCATACAATTGTATGTACAAGTATATGTATACATCATTTGCAATTGCCACATGCAGTAAATACGGCACCGGTAATTGGTAATATTGTTTGTTATAGAATTGATAGTTTAAAATTCATGTATACAATTAAATATTTTAACATACTGGAACGGCGCCGCGATCATGAAAACCGGCCAATTTTATGTTCTTCCAAAAATTCACAAACCTGGAATGCCAGGACGTCCCATAGTAAGTGCCATTGGACATCCCACTGAAAAAATTTCAGAATTCATCGACCTTCATCTCCGTCCACATGTTGAAATTTTACCGTCATATCTTAAAGATACAACGGATTATCTTAACAAAACGCCATCTTCAAATCTTCCAGATAATACTATTCTCGTGACGATGGATGCCACATCCCTTTACACCAACATTCCGCATGACGAAGGTATTGCAGCCTGTAAAGAGGTATGGGACGCTAGAGAGGTTCAGATCCCTTCAACTGAATCTCTCACCAAGCTCCTAGAGCATGTTCTAAAATTCAATAATTTTATGCTCAATGGAGAACACTACCTTCAAGTCAGTGGCACTGCCATGGGCACCAAAATGGCACCATCTTATGCCAATATATTCATGGGTAATCTAGAGCGCAACTTACTAACGCAGTCACCCTTCAAACCTCTTAGTTGGTTGCGCTTCATAGACGACATCGAAATGAAGTGGGTTGACAACAGAAACAACCTCGATGATTTTATTACCTTTGTCAATTCTTTCCATCATTCTATCAAATTTACGACTGAAATTTCCTCATTCAACAACACGTTTCTTGACACTACTTCAACTTTAGTCGATGGTAAACTCGATTTCAATCTTCATACTAAACCTACAGATTCCCACCTCTATTTAATGACGTCTAGCTGCCACCCACCTCATACGTTTAAAGGCATACCAAAAGGCCTAGCCACCAAAGTCAGACGTATTTGTTCAACTCAAGAACTATACTCTGAGCAAAGTCAACTCCTAAAATCCCACTTATGTGCCAGGGGCTACAGCTCGCACTCTGTACAGAATACAATTGATGATTTAGCTAAAGAGGATCGTTTATCCCTTCTGAAATATAAACCCAACAAGAGGCCCATGGGCCACATCGCTCACCTGAGGAACAATAGGTATGATAAAGTCAGCTTAATGGAGCCCTGATTGCTGCCAATATTTACAAGAGCAGACTTTAATCACCGCTCCTGCACATATATAGGGACTCAATGTTGCGCAGGGAGGGATGACCGCACACCTACGCTACTCAACAGGTTCCAACGTTAACGCAAGCAGGGATGACCGCACACTTGCGCCAACAGCTCAACCTAACGCAAGCAGGGAGTGCCACACACTTGTGCTAGAAAGGCCTGAACACCAGCAGGGATGACCATACAAAGCACCACCGCCGCAACCACCACCAATACAAGCAGGTATGACAGCACACTTGTATTAATGCGATACAGGGCAGGAATGACCGCACACTCTGTATCGAAGATTAGATAGAGCAGGGATGTCCACACACTCAATCTATTAGTACCTGTTCAAATTTAACCCCAAACAGTCGCTCATCATAATGCTATAGACACTGTCCCTATATATGTGCCGGCCTAAAATAATTCATAGTATCTAAAAATTGGAAATAAAAAATAAACAAACTAATCCGGCCTAACCCAAAACTTCTTATGCAGAACAACTTATATACATTAAAGTTTTATTATTGTATAAAAATAATCATCACAATAATTGGTTAACAGTGGATGCATTAATTAAAATAATCAAGAATCAATAAATCAAGGGCAATAATTCACTACAGTAATACAAAAAGATTCTAATGAAATAATACCTGCCTGCTTCAATTTTATAGTCATATCAAATGTTGAGTATTGCAGTTCTCAAAAAGATCCTTTACAATTGTTTATATATGGGATATTTAGCTACATCAAACTCTGAACCTTCTTGTGAGACCGAAGAATTGTCCTGGAGCCAAAGTCTTAACAATTATAAAGAATCATCTTGCTGATTAGTTTCTGAGAAGAAGATTTTTAAAGATTTACTCTATATATTCCTATGTAAAACTTTTACACCCCCCCCCATGTGGCCTCACCCTACCCCCAGGGATCATGATTTTCACAACTTTGAATCTACACTACCTGAGGATACTTCCACATAAGTTTCAGCTTTCCTGGCTGATTAGTTTCTGAGAAGAAGATTTTTAAATATTTACTCTATATATTCCTATGTAAAACTTCGACCCCCCCATTGTGCCCCATCCTACCCCCAGGGATCATGATTTTCACAAATTTGAATCTACACTGCCTGAGGATGCTTCCACACAAGTGTCAGCTTTCCTGGCTGATTAGTTTCTGAGAAGAAGATTTTTAAAGATTTACTCTATATATTCCTATGTAAAATTTTAACACCCCCCCCTCCAATGTGGCCTCACCCTACCCCCAGGGATCATGATTTTCACAACTTCGAATCTACACTACCTGAGGATGCTTCCACACAAGTTTCAGCTTTCCTGGCTGATTAGTTTCTGAGAAGAAGATTTTTAAAGATTTACTCTATATTGTCCTATGTAAAACTTCGACCCCCCATTGTGGCCACACCCTACTCCCAGGGGTCATGATTTTCACAACTTTGAATCTACACTACCTGAGGATGCTTCCACACAAGTTTCAGCTTTCCTGGCTGATTAGTTTCTGAGAAGAAGATTTTTAAAGATTTACTCTATATATTCCTATGTAAAATTTCAACCCCCCATTGTGGCCCCACCCTACCCCCGGGGGTCATGAATTTCACAACTTTGAATCTACACTACCTGAGGATGCTTCCACACAAGTTTCAGCTTTCCTGGCTGTTTAGTTTCTGAAAAGAAGATTTTTAAAGATTTACTCTATATATTCCTATGTAAAATTTCAACCCCCCATTGTGGCCCCACCCTACCCCCGGAGGTCATGAATTTCACAACTTTGAATTTACACTACCTGAGGATGCTTCCACACAAGTTTCAGCTTTCCTGGCTCTCTGGTTCTTGAGGAGAAGATTTTTTAAAATTTCTCGAAATTTTTCATTAATTTCTAATTATCTCCCCTTGAAAACGGGTGTGGTCCTTAATTTTCACAACTTTGAATCCCCTTTGCCTAAGGATGATTTGTGCCAAGTTTGGTTGAAATTGGCCTAGTAGTTCTTGAGAAGATGTTGAAAATGTGAAAAGTTTACAGACGGACAGACACACAGACGGACAGACGGACGACAGACAAAATGTGATCAGAATAGCTCACTTGAGCTTTTAGCTCAGGTGAGCTAAAAACGAAGACAACAAGGTCCCATTTGTCACTTCCCGTACGAAAAATTCCACCCTGACTTAAGGCGGAATGTAGGCGAAATTTGAAAGGCGGATTCCGTCTTTCATTCCTCTGAATGTATAACTAATATCACAGATTCAGGGTGGAGTCCGGGCGGTATATGGCTCGAAATATTTAAATGAGATTAAGCGTATTCCGGGTAATAAAAATCCGCCTTAAAACAAAAAAGGAATCCGCCTTAAAACAAAAAAGGAATCCGCCTTAAGGTGGCTCTATACACCACTTTTTGATGACGCAGTACGCAAAAAAGTAAATCTGGAAGCATGCACTTCCGGTCTTGGCTGATTTAAACTGAGGCGAATTGCATGGGGACCGCTCTTTTGAAAAATTTGTTAAATGAATAGAATGAATTTCATAATTGGAAAATTCATAACTTACAAGTAATGTGGTATGTGACACCTTCACGTTGTGTGGTATTATTTATCGAAATAAACAATAAAATCAAGTATAAGTTTGTAAATAGTTTCTTTCCCTTCATTGATATGTTACACCGTAGCGCAATGGGTTAATAGGTTAACTATTAACCTGAAGGTCATGAGTTCGATTCATGTTGAGAGCGATAAATTTTTTATCTTTCCAAAATTTTCTAAAGCGTATTTTTTGTGGAATACTGTGAAAGAAAATTCTAAAGCAGTGAAAGTATTTCAATTATTATATATTTAATGCACATTGATATCGACAGATGTTCCTTACCACAATAAGGGGATGGGAGGGTTGCTTTGAATTTCTCTCAGGTTGGGATACATAAATCCTATTAGCCAAGTCAATTTTCCCCTTTATTTATTTGACTTAGTTTTGCATAAAAGCGAATATATTCACTTATACAGGCCTATAATGAAATACGTATGTATTTATCATTCCAACATTATATTTAGGAAATTTTCTTTAACTCAGAAATGAAAAGTCCCCAAGATGTTTGGGCCTTGGGACTAACGAACGATAACCCTTACCTCAGGAACTTTCATACCAAATAAAATTTAAAATATTTTTTGCGTTTATTTGCAATGATTTTCATTCAATTTTTTATGTCACATTTATTAAAATACATTTTCTTATAACATCAAGCAACTTTTTCAGATGATTTGTCAACAGAGTTAGAAAATATTAAAAATTATGTTTTGGGGAAATACTAAAAAAATTGCAATAATAACATTTTTGAATGTTAGGAAAAGTTATATACTTTTTTATGTGTCCGAAGGAAATATCCATCATATGACAAAAAAAATTCTCTCAATTTGTTAATAGCTATCTTTTTAAAAAATATTTTACAAAAACACGAAAAAACATTTAAAAATTCTTTAAAAATACCTATAGTATCCCTATCATCATTTTAATATTTAATAAGTATATGTTCTGTGGTCTTCTATTGAAAATTGGAATAAACTGTGGGTGTATAGAGCCACCTTAATCTTAGGTGGAATCCACCTTATGATAAATTGAAATCCGCCTTAATATAAGGCGGAATATGCAAGATTCCGCCCTAAAATAAGGTGGAATCCACCTAAATATAAGGTGGAATCCGCCTTAGTATAAGGTGGAATCCGCCTTAATAAAAGGTTGCGTCCGAATCCGCTTTAGGGTAAAGATGAACACTTTTTACAATGGACAGAAACATTTCTGATGATTTATGCTTTTGAATCCAATGACTAAGTCCTTTTAAATTTGCACCGGATGGGGTGGAATCATTGCCTTCATTTCATTTATAAATCAGTGGCCAGACTTACAACATACAACCATCTATAATTCCTATGTATTTCCTTTTTTAAACACATCATAATACAGATATCACATCCAGAATATCTTTTTATTTTCCTAATGTTTGTCTTCCACTTAATATAATAAGTTAAACTTTTTGATTTACAGTCCACATTTTCACTCTTTTGTACAGGTAGTTCCTTGAAAAGTTTCTAGAGTAGCTCAGATCTTCCTTGAATCTTTTCGGTAATTGCATCACTAAAAATACTTCTCTCACATATTCTGAAAAAATACATGTAATTTGATAAAGTATTACTTATAACCAAACACTCGATCAAATATAAAAATATCAATATACATATATACCTTTTTGTTATTATCATGATTATAAAGAATACCTTTCAACAATGTGAACAAATAAAAAGAGATCCAATCCTTACCTTTCAAAACTTTGATTTTGGTAGGGTTCATGTAAATGGTATGGCTGACATTCTACTTTTTAGTCTCCCATGTCCATTGTCCTTCTGCTTTTGAGCTAGTTTTTATTTTTATCAGGCTGTTTCTCAATGCTCATACTAGGGCAGCTTACATATAAGAAGGCAACTTGCCACCCTCCCAGTGACTTGTTGGTATTGTTGCTTTCCTTGTTTTTTACTTGTTTAGCATAATGTCAGTTGTTTTCAACAGCTTTCAAATCTAAAGGAATTATGAAGGGATTTCTATAGTTTATACATTGTGTGACATTTACGCACTGTCTAATATCTTTTAAATGAAGAATTTCTTACTTTAAACTTATTTTTTCTTCACATACAATTAGCACAATTTTAGACTGTACTTTAGAACTAATATTGATAAAGTCATGATCATAATTAAAATGTATATTGACTTACTTTCGATATTAAAGCTGACATGAATTCATAAATACGCATTATTTCCCTTCTATCTCCGACTACCGCCATATTAGTTGTCGATTTCTATTGTTCTGCTCATCGCTACACACCCCCTATATAAGGCCGAAAGCACTATTCATGCTTCACCGCATTCAGGAATTCCATACACCCGAACACGTTACCTTGGACGAAAAGACTTGTAATTACGCGTTTTGAACAAAAATAATATCACAACCACTGCACTGGCAAGATATATTCAATAAACGACGAAACAAGACAGACTGAAATCCAGGCGCAGACACTTCCAAAATTCCTCGATAATTGTAGTCCGTTTTCCTGTGTATGTATCGCACATACGCAAACCACACATTGTGGCAGATCGAGCAATGTCAATTATCGCATGGATTTTAGAAACGGGACGTTTATGTAGGAACGGATGGAAAAGTTGTTACTTTCTTGGATTTACTATCATTTAGCTACTACGTTGGATGTAGTGTCGCCGGGGTTTTCAAGAAGATGCAGACGTTATGCACTCTGTATGAACGACACACGTGCGAAGTAAGGCAGCACTGTATGTGCAAAATAATACGGATACCTTGGACATCCTTTCAAATAATAAATAATTTTTGTATTTCATTGATTGTTGTTTTCTTTATAACTACATTTCTTTAATTATTCTTTATTACTACATTTTACTACAATGTGTAGTTCATGCATTTAGAAGTCCGTGCAACGTGAATGCCTCGATCGGAAAGCAACGGACCGTAATTTTCTCGACCGGTATATATACCCCAGTGGCAGTAGCGGAGCGATCGAAACTAATATGGCGACCAAATGCTTTTATGAATTCATGTCAGCTTTAACATTAAGGTTCCTGTGTCCATGCCCTTAGTCCACATAACGCGCACACTTTGCTCAACTCCATAAGACTTGGTTTACATCAAATTTCTGTAAATAAGTTTCACTGTATTTCCCCCCCAAAATAATCCTCATAACGGTTTACACATGTCTAAATTTTGTAACACAAAGATGATCAGGAAAGTTAGGCATGGCCGTTGTTGCCAAATTCAAAAGTCACAAAGCGCGATCATCTGAGGCCAGAAATATGATAAGGGGTAACGCTGATTTTATGTTTACAAGTGCTTGATGGCCATAGTAAAACAATTTTTAGCAGCAGTTTAAAAGTACAATAAATATGCTAGCGTGTTCATAACTCATTCCTGTCTTTATATTAATTAAACATTGCGGCTAAAATAGTATGTACATGTTTAAAATTGTGATAGAAAAAACCGATTTTCCCTGTTGACGCCCCTCTGCAATACAGGGAGAGGCTGCGGCTCTTGCCTGTTAACAAATGGCAGCCTGTGTATTGAGGTCAAGATAAAATTAACCAGCCTGTGTGTAGAACATACATATATAACCTGTTTGATAGTGTCATCGGATTATCAATTTGAATTTAAGGTTACAAAATTAAACAATTTGAAGGAAAAATTAAAGTTTATTGAGTGAAAGCAACAGACAGTTTATAAGAATGAGCTATTTATAGAACAGAAAATGAACTGTTGTGCGCCTTTAACACGATTTGGCCAAGTTTTAGCCATAAATTGTATATTATAACTTGCAAAGAATTCTCAATTAGCTAGATTAAGGCGGAATATTTAATGATGGTAAGGGGGGAAACGGGCAGTGAGAAATAATACGGTTAACTTTGACAGAAAACGGCTAGATGCTGAAAATACGGCTAAGGTTTGAGGCTAGGTCCGGTTATGAATAAAATGGAATCCGTCTAACATTCAAAGCGTTTTCCAGGTACGCCTTTGATACCCCTTAGTACGGCTACATTTTAACCGGAATACGTCTAAGTTCACCCTGAGTCCAGCCGGAAAACGGCCAACATTTTCGTACGGGTACTTACCACCCTGTCCTTAGGGGCCTAAATGCAGTCCTAAAGAAGAACCTGCCAATCCTTTACAGCAATGATAAAATGGTTGAGGTTTTCAAAAAACCCCCGATGGCAGCTTTCAAGCGCCCTAGAAACCTTTAATAAGGACATGGTGGTAAGAACCAAACTAAAGAACCCTCTGCCTCATGGTGGCTTTAGAACTTGTTCTGACACCAGATGTCTGTTGTGCAAACACAGCTCTGATGCAGACGACTTCTCTAGCCCCGTTACTGGCCGTACTTACACAATTTTCGCAAATACTTCTTGTCGTACGGACAATTGTGTATATCTCATCAATTGTAAATCTTGTCAGAAACAATACGTAGGGGAAACAGGAGACCTCCGCAGGCGCATCAATAATCCTCGTTCCACCATCAAAATTAAGAAAATTAAAGAACCCGTCGGGGAACATTTTAATTTAGATGGTCACAAATGGGAGGACATGATGGTTTTGGTCATTGATCACAACCCGAACTGGACAGATGCGGAGAGAAAAAAATAATGAAAAAAAATTTGGATGCATAGACTGAAGTCATTCCGCCCTGACGGCATTAACAAATTAAGTGACTTCACCAAAATGAACATCAACTAATTACTGATTTGTTTTCGTAGCAATATCACCATCTTCATCTTTTTCGGTCCATGTACAAACTATTAATCATGTTATTTATTCAAATTATTAGCTATTTCCTTAATCGGTTTTGTTCTTTTTTCTTTATTTCACTTCCATTAGTTTTTACATTCAAGATTATTTATGTGGTCTTTTACAGGGCCAATCTTCCCTACAAACTTTCACTACGAATTATCTTACTAGTACAACTTAATTAACAGCAACCTCCAATTAGCAAGTTAATTCGTTCGCGTTATCTTTCAGCACTTCTTCACAGACCGTCTGCTGCGTCGGACGGGATTTTTCTTTCTCGGGCTCGAATTCTTTAATATAAAGATGTAGCTGTCACGTTTTGATCCGGTGTTTAAACATTATCTAGTTTTTATATATTATTTAGTTTAGTTTAATGCTAGTTTTGTAGATGTGTTTCTTCTTTCTTATGTAGTTTTTATTTTGTTGTCCTGAAGAAGGGACGGGTTGTCTCGAAAATTTGACAATATTTTACTTTATAGTTCGTGTCGTTGGTTATTTTTAGTAAAAACAAGCTAATCATGCAAAGGAAAATGATAAAAAAAATATTTGGACGTTTTAAATTTGCCAGCAAACTCTTTTTCTGAATATGCAAGAGAAAGCACTGCTTTTCAGTAAGATAAAAAGGTAACTGGTAAATAAATAAAATATATCTGAATAATATAGCTTTTACATTTAGTCAGTCATCTTTCCAATTTTTTTAATCTAGCATTTAAATTGGTGTGAGTGACGAAGCTCCATCCCTTAAAATAGTTTTGGGATACTTTAAATTGATTTCTCATGGGGTTTTTGCATTTTTTTGTATTAAGAGCTCTTTTTTTGTTCTGTTATCGTTTCCCTAAAAACAAGTTCGTTATATATAATTGTACATAATTATACTTTTTAAGATGGATGCAGAGATGGTTTCTTTGGTGACAGATGTGTAAATAAATGTCGATATCCATCATACGGTAAAGACTGTCAAGATACAATGTAGCTGTCGATGTTCCGAAACTGCTTGCAATTTTATGACCGGATGTGACATTTCTAAGCGTATGCAGGCAATTATTCAAATATACGAAAATTGTTATGAAACAAAATGAAAGATCTGTTGCTCTATTGATTTTTTTTTATTTGAATTGTCTCATGAAAACAAAACTGAACCAATGTTATTATCATTATCCCGTAATATATACATGTACCAAATAAAACCCTTGTACATGTACTTGTAATTTTAATCTTTTTATTTATAGATGAGCAGTTAAAAGCTGAAAACAGATCTCAACACATAGCTTCCGGAATTACTTCATTCACGGTTATAGTTGCAGTTTCCATTTTGTCCTCCATCCTAATCTCAGCTCCCATAACTCTTGCTATCTGGAGTCTTAAAGGACCATATAAGTGGAACAGGAGAACGTCTCAAAATATGTCACGACAGCTAGGACAACAGGGTCCAGGCCATACAACAACGCAACAACCAATTAGTAATTTTGAAATACTTTTTTATACGTAATTATATAACAATACTTTTCTATTTGTTTTGTATGTAACATTAATACTGTCAACTTTTTATGCCCTTTTTGTTCCTCTTTATGCGCATTTCATGATAAACAATGTACCACATGCTTTGAATAAATTGTTTTCAATTAACGTCCTTAATCAACTTACTAGAGTTTAACAAATCGAGACAGTTTTGGATATTATGGATGGCGGGGGTGGTTTTGTGCGATGGACTCAGTCGGGGTTTTAAAATAGCTGGAGAGTCTAGGTTCTGTAAAGTTATTTTAGGGGTTGTAGGTTGCTATAATATTTGTTACATTTTGTCTTGTGTATAATTCAAATGCGTGAAAAGTGATCAATCGGCTTGACAATGATCCAAATTACTCGTAATATCGTTTAAAGAGGACTTTTTAAGTGAGCGTCTCGGAGAAAGTCATGCAAAACAGTCCACAAGCTAGTTGATGTATCGATATCAATTTTGGTGTGCAACATAGTATAAATATGTCATAAAATTTGCCACATATATTTTTGTCATGGTTGGCATAGTTCATGAGTAAAAGGCATGTTACTAAAAATAGAACAAGGGGTCAAAAATGGGAACAAAAACCATGAAATCTACACATATTTCAGGACCTCTCAACTAACAGTGATAATCCATGCATAGAAACTAGTTATAAGGGGTAAAAGCATGTTGTCTAGCATGTCTCCTGGGGAGGTACATTTATATAGAACTTATCTAGTTTAAGTACAAAAAGGTCATAAACTTTTCAAATTGCTACGTTTAGTGAAATGTTCAAATTTTACCAACTTACAAAGCATTATTTTGGGGTCTGTAAACGCTTCAATTTCTTTTATTGCAATTACACCAATAAGTAAAGACCATGAATAGTACAATAAAAAAAATCTGACTTTGGACTCTATAATATAGGTCAGATATGACGTCACCAATGAGACTGGTATTTTCATTTTTACAAAAAAACGTTAAAATGGCTAACATTCAATTCATTTAAATCTATACCAGAAATGTTCTGATATATCACAGCATTATTTATAAAATACACTTATTTTCTCATAATATTTTATATTACATACTCTTTCAACGTCCTGAATTAAGGTGACTCTAAAAATAACTTACCTGATCCTACAGTCAGTTCAAGCATATCTTTTACAACATACACCATAGCATAGCATAGCATTGAAATCTCATAGCATAGCATTGGAATCTCATAGCATACCATTGGAATCTCATACCCATAGAATCGCATTCATCATATCATACCATAGCATACCATAGCATAGCATACAACATTATTTTAACTCTGTTTTAAATGTTTTTATTTGAAAAAATAAATGTTTACATGATAGATTTGTGATAAACTTTGGCTTCTTTTTATTTCACTTCGAAATGTGTGGAACTCCTCTGTGTATGGAGGCGTTTTTGTTCAAATCTCATAGCATACCATTGCATAGCATAGCATATTATATCATTAAGCACTTCATTTCAATTTCTCATAGCATAGGATACAAATCTCATAGCATACCATACAAATCTCATAGCATATCATTAAAATCGCATACCATAGCATAGCATTAAATTGTAAAAGATATCCATGAAACGACTGTACTGGTATAATCTGTCTTGTTTTTAACCAGAGTTCTTTACACATTGTTGGACTGGCCCCTCTGTCAGCTTTCATATTACCCCGATGACCAGGATAAGAACAAGTTCTCTTTGATCTTTTCCACCGTGCTCCCAACTCTTCGCGGTGCTTCAGGCATATTTTCATAGAAAGCACTGCCTTATCGATGATGAAATACCCACTTCGATACAATATTCCTATGTACTCAGGACATATGTGAGCATTATACACACCTGTCTAGAATTTGTGCACTTTGTAAACTGTTTAAGTGATTCATAATATACCTGTCACACTCATACTCAAAACAAATGTTTGCAAGATCACATTCAGATCCTCCGGATCCATTAAAAAAGTTACATATAGCAGGACATTCAGCTGCTAAACCTAGTGCGTTTTCACCCATTTTCATGAACAAATAGGTCAAGCTAAATTAAAATAATCTCATAGTTCCTTCTGATGGAAAATTTTAAGGTCATAATGATCAAATAACTTGTATTCACCCCATTGTCATAAATTATGTTTTCTATGTGACCTCCATTTGGCGTCATATTTCACAACCAAAAATTAATTTACAGGTTTGGGGAGCGATAATATCAATGTAAAAAATATTTATGACAAGAAAATATCAATTTTTAATTAATTTATTCTTTCAAAATCCATTTAATAACTTAATTTTTGAAATATAAATATATTTAATAATATGCTAGAATATGCTTATTTTGATGAAATGTATCAGTCAATATATTATCATTGCGTGTTATTCTTTGAGAGTCCAAAAGTGGATTTTTGAGAAATAAACACATATGCCTTCTCCTTAAAAAATCATGATAAATTTTGAAGATGCAGGCGTTTACAGGTATATTTATACCTCTATCAAAGATGTTTATTTTTATACATTTAGCAAAATTGGCAAAGTGCCAGTTTTCAAAATCTCTTTTTCATGGTTCTATGGGCAGTTTTTAATAATTTAAATTGGTATTATGAAAAATGAAGTTTTAGGTAACATATATATAAATAAAACAATTGTGATAAATGTTCTTTTATTTTCTTTTTTTAGTGCTCAAACTGCTTTGTTTTCCATAATTTTTCTTGGTTTTTTTTACACATATTTGGGCCATTATTCAAATTAGGTCACAGCTAAAAAAAGAACATAACCAGCAAGAAATTGAATTCAAAATTTGGACTTTTATGGGATAATCTTTCCGTTTTAAACACTTTTTAAAATATCTATGATGTACGCTTGTGGACGATTTTGGTAATATTGCATGACTTTCTCTGAGACGCTCACTTAAAGTACTTATATGCATGAAATTGGTAAAATTCTTCGTTAGACCACGAATGTAAGTTCAATGTTAAATAACTTTTGTTATTTTTTCGGGGGGGGGGGGGGGGGTGTCGGGTTTTTGTTGATTTTGTTGTAGTTTTTTGGTGGGTTTATTTCGGGCTGGGTTTGGGGGGGGGGGGGGCGATGGGGTATTTTTGTTATAGGTGGTAAAAAAAATCAAAGTTCAAACCGATATTTCATTTTTTGTTTTACAATTTTCAAAAGGATTAACTAGTCTTGGATAAGAAAAGTAAAGCAATAATAATGTGATTCCAAATATCTATACATGTACATACATACATGAATACTCCGTATATTGGGCAAGATAAAATTTTCATTCTATAAGTTATTGTATCAAAGATAAGTTATTGTATTCATTTGAAATTTGTTTGAAAAAAAACGACCTTTGTTTATTAATAAGCATTTTAAAAATAAGTTTTCATTATTTCAGAATTAAAAATTTTAATTTCAAATCACCGACATTTAGCAAGTCCCGAACAAAAAAACCCCGAAATAATGATAATAAACTAGCTATAGCATGCAGAATTTTAAAGAGTGAGTTTTCAAAAAAGATATCCCGCTTTAATATTTTTTGCAATTTCATAGCATGTATTCCATGCATATTGATCCCTGTCATTCTTGTTATTTTAATCAATCCTCATTCAAAAGATACTTAAGGAAGTATGGGACGCACGATTTTGAATCTACCCCGCAACTCTGAATGACGTAAATCAATTCGCGGTTGTAAAATAGACTGTGTAAGTGAATCTCACGCCGCGAGATTTAAAAGAAAACGTCACTTCCGGGAACCATACTCATGACGATATCGTTGCGTTATGGGTAAGAACATTTAATCCTTTGTTAATCAATACTCTCTTAAACTAAATAGGTTTTTTTTTTTAAACTATTTTAAAACAACATCATTTCTTTTTTTCCCTTTCAATAGCTACAAAAATGTCAGCAAGACAGACATCAGATGCAGTTGGCTAAAACGCCCAAAGTCTCAACCCAAGAAAATTGAGACAATTGATGAAATGTATCCGTCGCCAAATCCAACATACAGGTAATTTCTTAGTTTATTTTTAAAAAGATTTTTTGTATAAATATTTAGATATACTTGGGTATACAAGTACTGAAGTGAATATAAAAAATATTTTGCCAAAATTTTTCAATGTATTTATATGAAACTGCTTGACAGTGCTCTTTCAAGGCCGTTTGACGACACCGACCATGAGGCATTATATCAAATACTAGGAAATTTAGGACGATTTACTGATATAACTATGGTTAACTTTTGATTAAAGTTTTTTTGTAAACAGTTGTGTTGAAGAAGGGGTTTTTACTTTTCAGTTTTGCGTTAAAAATTACTTCCAAAATACTTCTAGCATTAGACCAGTTCTCAAGTACAAGTTATGACTATCACATATTTTGTATAAAGGTGAGATGCAACAATGCACTGGCAAGAACTGGTCCCATGACAATAGTTTTTTTCCTTAATTTTTATGTGCAGACATAAGCAGTCTTTATAAAACTTGATTAAATGGTACATTGTACTTTTTTCTTTATCCTACCACCCCCTATAATATTCATAGGTCATCTGTCAGGTTTGTTAAACAATTTTTGAAAATAAAGGGGGAAACTGACCATTTTTGTAAAAATTGCAATTCTGTACGATGATTTTTTCATATCATTGTGTTTTTCATGCTTGTTTGCCAAATATTTCCTAGTGAAACTATAATCTACTCGTTAGTAAACGTACTTTAACTGAGAAATATTGACTCAAATGGCTCAAATTTTCTTTATTTTCCTTGCTAAATTTTGATTGTAAAACACAAATATTTCCATGTTTCCTGAGTTAAAAGAAACTTCATATAATCTTAATTACTGAAATGCATATTATTTGAAAACAACAGTAAGTACTAAATAACATAACATTGTCACATGTGTTGGCTCTTGATTCATACATGTAAACTGTACAATAAAATTCTGGAAAATCCTTGGTTTGCAAACTGTGTATTTTTAGTTAAAAATTACCGCGGAATAATTAAAACTAATGGTTTTTCGTGGGTATCCTTGACCCACGAATTGACATGCCAACAGATGTCTTTTTATTATAAAAAGTTAAGATATCTTTCCACTATAAAGAGTTACCCATGAAATTACATCCCAACGAACAAGTAAATTTTTAGCTATCCACGAAAATTGGCCTCAAGCTTTCTGCATTCCACAGTATGTTCCTGCATTCAAGATATTTTACTTAATTTAATATCATGTACATGTAATATATTGACTGTATGACCGGTTTTCATACATGCCTGTAATATATACTGTTTATATAGTGTTATACATTACTCATTCCTCTGTTACCTTTTATACCAGTACCGGTACTAGAGAAAGTAATATTTTTATAAGTACTAGTCTTGACTCTTAAAGTCTTATGCATTTTGTATTCATTACTAATCATTTTATTGTTTTCCTTTAATAAAGATAATTATTTTTTAAAGCGCTCCACTGGATCCTCTCTCCAGAAGTTCCTGTAGAGAAAACACCAGTGCCATTGGTTGAAGACCTTCTGCTTTCAGGAAGCTTTCTGCATGCTGAAGACCAGGACAATTGGCTACGTACACAACTCAAAGTCACGGAGGGCATTATAAATACGACAGCTGAGAAATCCAAGGGGCAGAGAAATATTGCTGTTTGGGCCATTGTCAGAAAACTGAGGATAACAGCCTCCAATTTTGGACAAGTCTTAAAGGCTGCAAGACGGAAGAGGTATTTTTTGTATTTTATAAAAAAGCAGAAAAGAGGATGTTCATGCACTCTTTAATTACTGTGTTTACTTTCTCCCTTTATTTTTTATTTTGCTCTTTATATTGTCATATGTACAATGTAATTTGAAAAAGATTAGGTTCTTTGGAAATCATCTCAATGTTGCTAGTTTGGAAGTGAATTTGTTTTTAGGATGAGGAAGTCTTTGTTGAAAAGACTGCTCTCCGCATACAACCTAGACAGAAGTCCTGCCATTTTATGGGGGATAACGAACGAAAGAGCGGCAATTGACAGCTACATAATCTTAGGGGCTTATGTTGAAGAGACAGGTAGACTCAGATTAATAAATTACTATACATTGAAATAGTAGTTCTTCCAGTCAAATGTACTTGAAGTAATTTTTATGGAATATTTAATATATACAATATTTTTAGATGATAAGTTGGTGTGGACTACATGTCAAATTGTACATCTTTAGTTCAAAGTTAAAAAAAAATACTTAGTCTATGAATTTCTTAAGAATCTTATACTAATTTTAGACTAATTGATGCTCTGGGCAATAAGTCATGTGATCTGCTCCAGAGAAAAAATATCAACTTTTATGGAAAATATGGTATGTGTTTATAATACATGTAATGATCTTTTATTTGAAATTTTGCAGGAGTTTGGCTACACGAGTCTGGCGCTATAGGGGCTGATGGTGCAGTTCAAACAGTCCCTGGATTTTTTCTTGGTATGATTTAATGTTTAATGATACATTTTGTACAGTATTACCCATCCTTCTTTTCTTGATTTTTTTTTTGTCTTTTTACATTTGATAACTACACGTATGAACAATATTTTTTTTAGAAACAGCAGACGGGTATTTGCACCTAAAAGCTCACAGTGATTATTACCATCAAATTCAAGGGCAGCTGTACATCACCAAGAAGAAATGCTGCGATTTAATAGTATGGACACCGACAGATCTGGCTATCAATCGCAATGTAAAGGACATAAATTGGTCAGCGAAAATAGATAACCTCATCGATTTTTATTTTCAAAAGTTCATACCAGAGGTCAAAAAGAAATAAATTGTACAGTTTGATACCCATCTGCTGACTGTTTCTGGTGAACGTACTTGTAAGAGTCGTATTCACCTTTAAGATTTGTATCATGAACGAAATATTTCATCATATTACTGAAATTACATGTTGTTTCTCTAATAATATTCTTTAAACAAGTATGCCAAACATTAAACTGATTTAATTAAACTTATAATACACGTACTTGCTATTTTTTGTACTGATTTTTTTCTTTAAAAACACAACCGAGTTAGTATGAGACATATGTATGAAGTACTGTATACAGGGTTATTTTTGCCCCTAGTTATATTGACCTTTGATACTTGCAAAAGGTTTCACTAAGTTTTGAATTTGCCCAAAAGCAGTTTTGTCATAAGTGTTAATAGTTTTATTTTTATTCATTCAGTTTTAATGTCGCCCACGGACAATATGGGCGTAAATAAAACGGGGGCAAACATTTCTCTGTATACAGTATTTACAAGAAAAATAAATGAAAATGCAAGGCACAGATCTTTTTTATATTTAGATATTATAGATTAAAGAAAAATCTAGGCACATTTGTTTAAACAATGTGTCAATTAAAGTGCATAGTGATATACATCTCTTATCAAAACTGTTTACATAGCTAGCAAATATCATAACCATGACTGCTACACCTTTACAAAATGAAAAATATACTGCTGACATAAAATAAGTATTAAATAATTTTTTCATGGAGATCATCATGGAAAAAACTAATTAATGTTTTTTTATTTTAATATGAAAACAACTTTCAAAAAGTTCTAAGCAATCTCTTTGAGCAAAGGTGCTTGAAGGTTTACCAAACATGCACACAGCTGCATTATCTTTGTAGACAGTGGACGGTAGTTAGCTGGTATGTGGTTCAAAATTTGGTAGTTCTTGAATCGTTCATTCACTCTCTCAACATGAATTCGGTTTCTACTAATCTTATAACAAAGTTCGGCTTCTTTACTTGTAAACTGAGTCTTGTTTATCAAAAATTGAGGAATATTGAGTTGCACACCTGATGGCATTTGGTCATGGATATTAAAGCCTTTGTCAGCTAGGATTAGATCTCCTGGTTCAAGGTTTTCAAAAAAAGTGAATGTTTAACAATGATGGCATCCGACACAGATCCAGGATACAACGGTGAAACATATACACATGAACCGTTGGGTGCAACAGCTGTAAGCGCTTTCACAGTATGCCGACTTTTATAATTGCTATATGATGCACTTTGTCGATTAAAGTCCGAAGGAACATCCTGTGTTATTTCTGTACAGTCAATTGATGCTCTAGCAGAACCGAAATCTTCAAACGATTTAGGCATGGAGCCCTTACATTTTAATTGACTGGGCATGCCTACTCTAACCATAATGCCCTTATAAAAAATCTCATGCAAAGCACAAATAATAGTGTTAACTATGTTAGAGATTGTAGCTCTACTCGTGGAAAACCTGTCTGCTAGGTCAAGATCCCGTAGTCGCAGTTTCATCAAGGTTATGAGAACTTGATCTTCCAAACTCATATTTGTGACATTCCATCCTGAATAATAATTCAGAGGTTCAAATCTCTGAAAAGTGGCAACAATGATCTTGAAAATGTCATATGTAAAGGATGTGTACAACAGCATCTAAAAAGATAAAATAATATATTAATTAACAGTAAACATATATATACACCTTTGATTCCCTAAATTCAATTTCAACCTGTTACACTTTTAATACCATGATAATCAGATATCATTTTTGAAATGTAAATTTTAAAAAATCACATTATAACAAGCTGGAAAATATTTTTTTAATTCATGAACATGTAAAAGATTATTACCGTACATTTCATGTATTTCTTACCTTTTCTTGGTTATTTTTCATGGCATCAACAGACATTACAGGCCTTGATTTCTTCAGCCTTTCAATATCAATTTCTAATGTCCTTATCTCTATCTCCAGTTCTTTTATCTTAGCTATCAAAACAAATAAGAGAGTGAAATAAAGAAATATTCTGATTGTACAAGGATTATCAAATTATCACCAACAAGTTGTGTTTTAAACTTGTATAACATGACATTAGTAAATTAACAGCAAAGTTTTCTTCAATGCATTTAAAAACCATAATATTTACAATATGTATTTTTTAAAAATAAACTCACCCTGACATTCATTTATTTTGGATGCACACTGGAAAGAAGGACACGGGTGGAAGTATGGATGGTCAAGTGCAGCACTACTCTCTGCTGTAAAGAGCACAGAGGTTGGCTCCTCAACACCACCCCTACATGTACCAATTGTACATGTACTCTCCACTGTAGGCACCTTTTCAATTTCTGCAAACTTCTTCCTGTAATTGTGTTATTTCTCAGTTTAAATTTGTCCCGTAACAAATAATGTGACGGTTTTATTTTGTGATTTTAAATTAATAGTCATTCATTTTGACCAAAGACCCATATAAACATGATAAATAAAATAATAATTTCATTCATATATAATTTATATAAAACAGTATTTATTGAAAACATAATAATTCAGCAGAAAGAAAGAAATATATTCACCTTTTTCGAATGTCAGCAACGTCTGGAAATTTTGGTTTAGAATAAACAAATATGCTGGTGTCTTTGTCCTTGCAGCCTTCGAAATGACAGCTACATATGCGGTCCCCTTCGTTCCAATCTCTGTCAGCACGTCTAAATTGACACAAATAAAATTGTGAACGAAATCTGTGCACTCTCGAAACATCAGGATGGTTTCAGGTCGTTACTTTCAGTGTCAGTTCGAATTTTCTTGAAATTTAATATAATGAAATTTTCAATGTTTTTCAAAAGCAAGCCCCTAAAACGTACCTGCAGAGATCTATCCACTTTTTTCTTAATTTTACATTGGTTGGAAAACGAAAGAGATGGCACTGTGTGTCGTTCTTACTATGTCGATCACTCCTGTGGTTGCACCCAAAAGCAAAACAATACACCATGGTTCTCGGAAGTGCTCTCTTGTAAAGGAGGCGCGCGAGACTTACACGGCCTATTGGTTGGCGACGACTAATGTTCGCGACCAAACCCGTATTTTGTTATAACAACCATACAATAAAGACTGGTTCGCGGGAAGAAATATACGCGACGACGAGGCTCTCGCAAACCTCGCAAAAATTTCTAGCACGCGAATAAAAGTTGGTTTACAGTATGTTGCATATAAGTAATTTAAAAATCATATGTCATAACATTTCATTTTTTTGTGAATAATTAAATATTTTCATTTGTAAATTTGGAATCCAAATGTGGCCCAATCCTACTCCTCAAGATTTTGATTAAAAGAATTTAAATCTATATTATCTGAGGTTGCTGTCAGTAAATTTACAGCTCTCTGGGCCAATATTTTTTTTTTAGAAAAAGATATTTTAAATTTTTTTCTGTTAATAGTCCTATGAAAATTTTTGTCATGATTTTCACAAATGTGTATCCACACTACATAAGGATGCTTCCACACAAGTTTCAGCTTTCCTGGCTGATTAGTTTTTCGAGAAGAAGATTTTAAAAGATTTACACTATGTATTCCTATGTAAACCTTCGACCCCCATTGTGGCCCCACCTTACCCCCAGGTACAATGATTTGAACGAACTTAATATTACACTATCTGAGGATGCTTTCATACAAATTTTAGCTTTTCTGGCCAAATGGTTTCTGAAAAGAAGATTTTTTGAAAATATCATCAACATTTCAATAAATCCTATTTATCTCCCCTTGAAAGAGAGCGTGGCCCTTCATTTAAACAAACTTGAATCCCCTTAACCTAATGATGCTTTGTGCAAGTTGTTATTGGCCCAGTGGTTCTGGGAATTAAAACGTCGAAAATGTAAAACGTTTACAGAAAGACAGACGGACGGACGAACGGCGGACAAAAAGTGATCAGAAAAACTCACTTGAGCTTTCAGCTTAGGTAAGCTAAAAGCTTATTCGACCAAAGATTATTTGCATGTTCAAGTGGAAATATGATTGAATTAAATCTAACATATCTTGTGGTGCTTAACCATTTATAATCGTGTTGAATATAATTAGTTTATAATATTTATCTCTTCGAGATTGTAAGGTTTCTAAATTAAACTCACTATATAAAATAATTTTAGGAGAATTAACTCTGATCCCTGTCACTGTCCTGGTTGCTTAAATTTGTACATTTTAAGCAATCCGGAGTTTTTTGATACAGCTGCTCAACACAACATCACCACATTCCAATTTAGGTCTGATAAAAGCCGAATTTTAACAAGTGTTTATCAATCAATTGTATTCTTGAGTAATCTTAAAATATTAACATTTGCATGCTTTACATATATACCATTAATAAAATTAGATCGACTATCCTTCGACTGTATATATAGATGCAAACCTACGTTTTTAAATTGTTTAACATTTTTGCTGTAGAGGATATATGTTTTTAATTTTAAGAAAATATATTACGTCAGATGCCTATGCTTCTAATTTAAATAAAAATGGAATTAAATACTCAAAATAATAGTAAAAATTGCTTTTTCAAAAAAAACTATGATTCTGCATATGCAGAAAATTGGCGCTTCAATAAAGTTAATCTGGCAAGTTTATGCCATTGGAAAATTATTGTTAAGTCGTAAAAAAGTTAAACACATGTGTAAATGTGTTTATAATATATATATATATATATATATATATATATATATATATATATATATATATATATATATATATATATATATATATATATATATATATATATATATATATATATATATATATATATATATATATATATATATATATATATATATATATATATATATAAAATATATATATATATATATATATATATATATATATATATATATATATATATATATATAAGTAGTATAAATCCACACACGTAGTATTATATGAAAACAACAAAAGTGCATGGTTATTTTAGCCATCTACTCACTAACTAATGTTCCATTAAAAGCAAAAACAAAAAAATTATAGATATGCATTGATAATTTACAAGAATGAGCATGGAGACTTGGTGAGTAAATGTTACCGCCACCACCACTTTGACTATATAAAAAGATATAAACATGCAGTGTCATGCGTAGCAATGAAAATGCAATACTTGTTTTATAGTTATATTATTTCTGCAAAAAATGTTTAATATAAATATGCAAATATTTTCCTTTTCAACATGTTCAATGGTTTAAATGCAGACATTAATTTAAAACAATGACATTCTATGCTAAGCATCACACTTATGTTAGCAAAACTTGAGACTGTGAAAAATTGGAATTACTTAACCTTACTAATGCTAATCACTTTGTTTATATTGCTAATCCAAGCTGAAATTGTTTGTGTAAACTCAAATGCATGTATTGAGTAATTATAAAAAAACAGACTCAAATTTTACTTGGTGGCATTTGAAGTTCTGATAATTCATAATCATGGTGCAGAGAGCTGATGCATGCATGATTTTAAATTCTACTCACCATAATACTGATGTGTTAATCACTTTTCAGAAAATTCTTTCTCTTTAGAAATTTCTTCTTTTCAACACCGAATTTTTTATTTACTCAGATTGATATTTATCTATTAAACGCTGTATTTTATTTAATTAATCATTACTGTTGAATTTATGCAAACACGATCTGCACAACCTCAAAACAACCTCCTCGAAGACACGATCCAGTTTTAATTACCTTTTTCTCTGATTTACAGACGTAATAAACATCTACATAATTAAATTACTCACACATCAAAATGTAGCGCAACGCTAAATACCATTTATACATTTTGGTCATATCCTGGGAAAATGCAGCAGCAGGACGCATGGCGAGCAGTTGAATTGATAGTCTTGATCACCAAGAAGCTTAGACCATTTTAGGCCGAGGCAAACGTTTAAATGATCTCATGTGATAAACATTACTTGAGGCCGATCCCGACCCGAAATAATCGTAGTCAAAATTTGGTTTCTTTTGTTTTCATATTTATCAAACTTTCAAAGCAAGACGAATATCACTATGCCTGTGTACACAAAATATCTTTTGATTTTAGAAACTGCAGGAGGAGTTATCAAGATTATTGAAGCACCAAGTGTGCAATATAATGAGAAAAAAGAAATATATTCAATGGCTGATATTTTTCTTCAATTTCACAAAAACAAACTAGAAGTAATTTATACATATAACATATATGTACAATAAAACTACTCAAAACTCTACCTTGTAAACTGTAGGAGGAGTTACCATATAATAGGGGTACTTTACATGCAATATTCTGCAAGAAAATGATTAAGTTCAACAGCTGGTTTTTTTTTTTAAATCTTCAGAAATCAAAATCCAAGCAATATGCACTCCTCCTATATATGTTAATACAAAACAACAACTTCCTATCTTGAAAACTGTAAGAGGCGTTATCTGTACAATAGGGATACCTTTATGCAATATTCTGCAAGAAAATGAATAAGTTCAACAGCTGGTATTTTTTTCATAAAGAAGATGGGGGAATAAGATGGCGCAAATGCCCATTCGGTTTAGTAGTGAAATACAATTTTGAATTTATGTTTCCCCAATTAAATCTATTCAAATATATTATAATAAAACTTTGCAAAAGCAAAATTTCTAACTATAGTCAGTTCTTAATATATTTAACAAAAAATAAGAAAAAAAAATATTGTCAGAAATTATGGTGGTATCGAACATAAAAACCCTAGATATATAAAGTTAGCTTATGCCAGGTGCTCTAACCACTGAGCCATTTCAGACACAACAAAGTGGGCTTTTTAAATATTATGTGTGACTAAGGTCACGAACTACCGTACTTGTATTATTTTTTCAAAACGTTCAATTGTTGGGATACAAAATGATATTTTTAATGTATAGTGGGTCATCTCTCCACGTTTTTGTTGATTGAAATCGGTTTGTTTTCCAATCGACCTTAATTAGACTATGAGAAAAATATGGAACAAAGACCCACTCTTTAAAAGAAAATGCCCTGAAGTTCTAAAAAATGACAGTATTTGCAGGTTTTGATACGTACACGCCTGTTTGAGTCAACATATTCCAAGTATTGAACATACCTATAGGTTAAAAATCAATAATTCGTTAAATATATATTGTTTTCAATGATTTAAAAAAAACCCCATCAGATTTATTGATACTTTAATTTTTCAGTAGCGTGTCCGACCGCGTATGGGCATTTTACACGCCTTATCCACCCATGTTCTTTTCACAGATCAAAATCCTAGCAATATGCATACCTCCTATATATGTACAATTAATCTGCAAAACAACAACTCCCTATCTTGAAAACTGTAGCAGGAGTTATCCGTACAATAGGGGTAACTTATATGCAATATTCTGCGAGAAAATGACTAAGTTTAACAGCTAATATTTTTTTTTTTGAAACTGTAGAAGGAGTTATCCGTATAAAAGAGGTACCCTTTTGGCAGCCGCCCGCCCGCCATTTTCACCATTTTAATAACCGGATTTTTCCGTTGGAAAACCCGGTTAATAAAAAGAATTGTGGAGATTGATTGCATCAGAGGTGGTAGATATAAAAGGTTAAAAAAAACTTCGTGACGAGCCCCTGTGCTTAGATAAGGGAATTATGTTCATGAAAGTTTCACGTTTAACAGTCATCATATCAATCCAATATTGGGGGGGGGGGGGGGGGGGGAGGGGTTAAAAATATAAAAATATATTTTTTGGATAGAAATTCAGCAGATCATTTTGTGATAAATAAAATAATAATAAAATATGACTTTCGCACTCCTACAATGAGGCACATGGTATATTATCAGCATACAAAAAATGAAGAAACCAAGAAGACAAAATTTATGTTGAGAGGTTTTAGATTAGGACATGTCTTTGATGCGTAGCCATGTTACTTGACAATGGTGTGTAGCTCCTATACCTCGATCGCATCACATGTTAAACCGTATACACATATTACCGTGGACTATGACAAGAATGTATCAATGTAAACACTTACAAAACGTGAGAGAAACAGAAACAGACCCGGCCCTAGAAATACATATTGCAACAAAAGAAACAAAACCGTGCGATACTTGTGTAGTTCCTATACCTCGGTCACACCAACTGTTAGACCGTATACACATATTACCGTGGACTATGACAAGAATGTATCAATGTAAACACATACAAAACGTGAGAGACAGACAAAGCTTTAGTCAAGCTACCTGCCAATAACAATTCTTAGCGTATTTTTATCGACTATTTTCGAGACGTCCGATCCCGATTGCAATGTATAATAAGATAAAAGGGCGCCTAGCGTCCAAACTAGGAGGTGTGCCATCTAGCTGAGACCGGACCCTGGGGGTACGGGTGTCCCCTGACGGAATCCGGTCTCAAAAGGGGCGATATAAGCACCGATTTCCGGCGCCGGGGCGCTGAGTTGACCCTATCATACAGGTTCCATACATTATTGTAGGGTCTCTATACAGGGCGCCTGGCGCCCAAACTAGGAGATGTGCCATCAGGCCGAGACCGGACCCTCGGGGGTACGGGTGTCCGTCAGGGAATCCGGTCTCAAAAGGGGCCATATTGACACCGATTTCCGGCGCCGGGGCGCTGAGTTGACCCTTTAAGGTTCCATACATTATTGTAAGGTCTCTTCAGGTTGCACACCACTATTAATTTTTACTATATATTCTTACCAAAATTACGCAACTTTAGATACAGGTAGCGAGTTTAAAACAAACTTCTGGGAAAATACCTCTTTACAACTTTTAAAACAATTGTTCCTAACCAATTTAGTAGCAAAAAACACACAGCCATTCAGAAAGCACGAGAGTTTGCTTACATCAAAGTTACACATGTGCTTGAAAATCATGTCCGAACCCTTTTACCCCCCCCCCCCCCCCCCCCCCCCCGCTGCCGAAACAACTGGCATCAAAAATTCAAGTGTAAAATCCGGCATTTTACACGTTGTTTTTCATCTCATAAAAAAGTACAGTCCCCGTCGCTCGCGAAAAACTCCATCAGCCATGTTTTGAAGTAAACCTTCGGAAAAATAGTGTTGTGAGACCTTCACAGGGCGCCTAGCGCCCAAACTAGGACAACTCAGACAAGGAAATACAAATTGCAACAAAAGAAACAAAACCGTGCCCGTAATTCTGGTAAAACAGTTTTAATTAGAAACAAGCTTTTAAAAAGATTGGTGAGCTAGCGCTGTAGCCATCATAAAACACAGAAGCAGATTTCTAAAACATTGGTTTAAATTTCTGAATCGATTAATTAACAATAGGAAGGCACAGTGGTGTACTGGAATTGTGCTGAAGTGGGGTCTCAATTTAGAACTGCGAAGCTAGAGTGGTCTTCACATCGGTAATGGCATAGCTCATTGACTGTGGCCTATATCTATCATTAACAACTGTAAAATTATCAGTAAGTATCAGCAATTCTCAGCAATAACAGTACAGTATCAGTTAATATCAGAAATTATCAGTAAAAAATGGCACTTTCAATACTTTATAGAGCCACTAGTGTTATTTGATATACATTTAAATATTGTAACTGCGTTTCTGCGGTATAGTTTTTTTTTTATAGAATTAATATTATGCTAATTATGTTTATGAATTATAAGTAAATTTGCATGTTAAAATATAGTCTTTGCCCTTTAAAAATATAACATATTTTTTGTTTTACTCGTAAATGTAAAGTAGGTTATAAACTGTCGTATAAGGCGCGTTTTGTATCTACTGTAATTTCAATTTCGATGTGAAAATTTTCAAGAACCATTGGTATTGTTTTGTAGCAATTGTATCTTCTCGGGCCTCTCCGGCAAGCTCGGAAAGCATATCCGAGATTGACCTTGAAGGTAGTTAATTAATTAAGATAAAGCTAGATATTTATTATGATATTTAAAATAAGTTTGTATTATAAGACCTTAGGTACTGTTACTTTTCGACAGTTACAATAAAACATAAAACTTCATGTGAATATGAATAAACGACATTCAAATAGTACAGTTAATCTGCAGTAGTACAGTATTCCCAGAATCCCCTACTACGGCGTCGAGCATGCGTATTCCAGTGAAAAAGATCTAGACTAACGCAGTCGAGAGCGCTAGCAATAAACAAGCGGATATATGATAAAATTCTGAAGAAAAAGCCGAGGAAATTAAAAAATAAGCATTCGAACTCAGGAGTATGGCTAACAAAAAAGATGAAACCTTATGATGGCGAATAGTTATCATTTTATACAGTTTCTTACAAGTTAATTATTGTTTCCGTCATTTTTGACGAAGTTTGATGAAAATACACTATTGTACGAAAGCCGAGAAGGATCATTCGAGATTCGAGATTCAAAATACGAGATTCGAAATACGAGATTCAAGATTCGAAATTCGAGATTCAATATCTGAATTAACCAATCAAATCAAGGATCGGAAAATATGTATCCTAGCGACATCAGACTGTTCTAAATAAAGATCATTCGTACATGGTCTTATAAACAAATTGAAATAAATGCTATTTTCACTTCTCCCTAGCTAACTAAATTATTATTAGGGTTTTCCGTTTTTCAACGGAAAACCCTTCTGTTATTCTACTGTTTCTTATTATTATTAGGGTTTTCCGTTTTTCAACGGAAAACCCTTCTGTTATTCTACTGTTTCTTATTAGGGTCTTCCGTCTTCAGCGGAAGACCCTTCTATTATTCTATTGTTTCTTTTTCACTTTTCTTATTGTTATTATTATTATTCTTTTTTTTTCTTACCGATTTTGTGCAGACGATTTCTCGGAGATGGCTGGGTCGAATTCGCTCAAATTTGCAATATAGACGTGTTTTTATCTAAACCTGATACATTTTTTTTCATTTTTGAAAAAACACTTCCGGTCAGAAGAAATCGTCCGTTTACGATTTTAAAAATTCAATTTTGTCTGTCGTGTTTCTTAAAAACGAGTAAAAATAAAAGGCTGAAATTTTCAGAGATGATAGATCTTCCGTTTTTCTAATGTACCTCGGTCAAGAGAATGTCCGCCGTCACTTCCGGTCGTCACCGGAAGGAAATTTAAAAAATTGAATTTTTCGACTTTTTTATTTTTTAATATTTTTCTTTGAAATTTTTACACCTTATAGTGACCTTTTTACTGATCAAGAATATGTAATTAGTTTTAAAATCGATCAAGGCATTCTCGAGAAATTAAGCGTCAAAGTTCTGAAGCGGAGTCCGAGTAGCTCAGTCGATATAGTCGTGGACATGGCCCAGGCGACCCGGGTTCAAGCCTCGAGTGCCGCAAAATTTTTTTCTCTTTTTTTCGCTTAGATATACGATTTTATCTTTGAACTGATAAGTTTAATCTTATCTATTCAAAAATTGGACGGAAGACCCACTCGTTGCTCGCAACGAGATCGAATCTAGTTATTATTATTTTTTTTCCCGCAAATTTTGTGCACGAGATTTCTCGAAAAATTGTTGTCTGATTGCTATGAAACTTTCAGGGTACGTAGATGATATTAATATCTCTAGACATTTTTTTCAAAATTTTAAAATTCACTTCCGGTTATGAGTTATTGCCCTTTAATTGAAAATTGGGGGGTCTTTTGTCCAGAGTTGATCTCGGGAACTACAGATGATAGATGCATGAAATTTGGCGAAATTGTCGGTAACATTTTATAGTTTTGCTGGCATGAAAATTTTGGTAATTTCTTTGTTAGTTTTTGAGCTATTTGTCGCCAAAGTTTAAGATTTTTTTGTGGCTGAAATTTTGTTGCTTTTTGTGTAATAACCTTTAAACTAAAAATATTTTGTTAAAACATATAGAACAAAAGTTGTTTAGAATAACGAGAGCTTTCATTTAAAATTAAGAAAAAGGGGCTGGCCCCTATAATTAGGGGTCAGCAGCTCATGCACGTCTTTTTCTGATAGCAAAAATCGTTATCATTTTATGAAAAAAAAAAAATGAATTCAGTTATTGTTAATATATTAAATAATGTCATTTGGTATCAAATTAAACAAGTTCTGTGCTATATTTTTTTTCAAATTTTATAAAACAAATATGTGAGAATCGTACATGAACGAGTTAATATGTCTACATAGACACACAAGCGAACAAATGCCACTATAGGAATGAGAGTACCAAACCCCCGGATGTTTACATCAGAGAAAAAGTTATAGAACGTTGTAATAAGGAATGAATGGGTAGGCGTTAGGCGATTGGCTGAATTCAGGTATGTGACAATTCTCATTTTGTAGTAAAATTATTAGTTTTTAAAATAAATGATGGAATGGGGGAATATTTTAAAGAATATAGCAACACTAGGAAAAATTGTAGGGGTGGGGGTTGATTTTTTATGAAGAGTGACATTTACTGCCGATCGCTGTAAGTTGTAAACAACTGCAAATTTGACCTATAAACGCCACGGGACCCTATATTTTTTTTGTCATTTCCTGAAAGGTCTTGAATTGAAGTTTCAAATGATACCAAAGATTTGACTGAAACTATTATAGTAAAGTACTGAGAGGTCATAACATTTGTATGGAGTTCTATGGGAAAATAATTGGTAGGCTTTTCCCTATAGAGACCCTATTTTTTAAATGTTTTCTTTCTTTAAAGTCAAACAAAGGTCAATATTTCACGATTATTTGGACAGACTTGACATTTCAATACACTTGCAGTAAAATTAGTTCATCAAATTTAAATTTTAAGAAGGGAGTGGCTGTAATTTAAAATTGAGGGGGACTGGAGTATTGGATATGTGTAAAGAGTAAAATTAGAGGGGCCAGGAAAGAAGAAAAAGCAGGAAATATTGGTTTGAATTCTAAATTAGATAATATTATTGTTGATTACATGTGTAGCAATTCATTTTTGCAGTTCTTTGCTTGTTTTTTCAATTTTAAATTCATATTTAACTCATAATTGATGGGCTCAATTAAGGTCTGCTGATCATCTGTCAATAGAATTTGGACAAAAATTATGTTGTAAACAAGATTTTTTATTTGTTTTTCTTATTTTTTGTAAGCATCATATTTGCAATGCATTAAAAAATGTCTATTCTTTTCAAATTGATGACCTGATGCTATTTAATGTCAATTTAATGTCATCTTTATGTTTATTTTTCAGCAGATTTTCATTGTTCGGGTATTCTGCATCTGGACCAGCAGAGTGATTTGGATCAAATACTGCCTCCCATGCTTCCCAGCCATCCACCTAGAGGAGTTCTGCAGTCTTTTCCCTCGCCTAAATGGTCTTGACCTGAGTAAGGTTGATGTATAAGACGGTCTCACCCACACGCCCTGAAACTACAGCAGTTGTCAACAGCTAGTGCCTTCACCTGGTAAGTTACCATGTTTCATTTTTTTATCCCTAGATTTGTGATTGTGAGTGTTTAGCCAGGAGTACATGTTAGGCATACATATGGTCAGGAATGAGTGTCTCTCACCCCCCCCCCTTTTTCCTCCACCCACTCCTCTTTAGAGAGGGGTGGGGAGGGGAGTGTTACACATGTTTATTGCACATGAAAGGGATATTGGGGTTATGACACATTGGACTCATGTCAGCCTAGTATGGGGTATATGTTATTGGAATGATTATGTTTTATGAGCTTAGTAGGGCATTTTGTAAAGTTTTCATGGTTAAAACTGCTTGAAACTGTCAACAGTGTCCATTGCAAGATAGCAGTTTTTAGAGTTACTTCCCTTAGACTAACTGACTGAGTGATTCAGAATTTCAACATGATGTAATTCTATTTATTTGGACTGACTGTATGTAATTTTTGATGAGTTACTTGAATTATGTTATGACTGCATAAATCACATTTGGCATTACATGTTATTACATGTATTTACATGTAATAGTGTTTATTTATGTACCCCACCCTTGACAGATCATTAAATTCTGTATTTCTGTGTGTAATCAGAATGTATATATTTTATTTGTAAGGAATATATGAAAAAATTTGATGTATGAACATTGTTTTGTGCAATGAATAACTTATAACTCTGATTTTTCCTCATTCGTGCACTTAGGATGATCTCCATTGTTCAGCCGCCTCAGCTTTGGAAGATGATGGTGGCAGGGCGGCGGGGTCATTTTGCCCCATATTGATGCTGTCGGACAGACGGTAGCCATCTGATTCATCACGATGGACATTCTTCTATATAATGAAGGTAAACTTTTCAGCATACTATCTTCTGTCTCTGTACTTGGAGGCACATTTTGTGATTTGACACTAGAATAGTTACCCCTCTTGAATTTTGACATTGGCAAGAACTTGGCCTTTTCTAGATTTAATTTTCAATAATTTTACAATTAAACAGTTCTGTTCATTACCCCAGGTACCTAGCTCTAATATAATATCAAAATTATGTCCTTTTTCGTTTGCTAGAATAGTGTTATAAAGAAAGATAAGGGGGCACCTGCTAGTTCTGTAAGCTGCATTACACTGGGGGGTGGTGATATTGTTCGCACATGCTCAATCAACAGGAATTATTTGGCTTATTAGAATCAATAATGGATGATTGTTCATGATATGAACATTTTTTACCAATTTGTCAGTATAAAGCATGTATATTTTGATTAATTTACTAGGATTTCATCAATTTCAGGAGGTTTTCTTAAAACCTGGGTAGAATCTACCCTTATTAGGAAATTAATAAAATTTTGACATTTTATCATATAGATAATACCAATACTCAAAAACAAGTAGTAAACAAACTATTTTATTGATTCCAGGCACTAATTATATACAAATATATTCAGAGGTCTGAATGTCATTCACTCCCTGTAACGCCAGCATCTGCAGCATGATGTCATCAATTGAGCTAGTGACAACATCCATGACATTGAACTCATGGGACTCAAATTTCATACATAAACTCAGGTAGGTCTAAAGTCTTTAAAAAATAGCAAATGGACTAATTCTGAGGTAGGTAAGATTGTAAGTATAGGAATGAGAGTACCAAACCCCCGGATGTTTACATCAGAGAAAAAGTTATAGAACGTTGTAATAAGGAATGAATGGGTAGGCGTTAGGCGATTGGCTGAATTCAGGTATGTGACAATTCTCATTTTGTAGTAAAATTATTAGTTTTTAAAATAAATGATGGAATGGGGGAATATTTTAAAGAATATAGCAACACTAGGAAAAATTGTAGGGGTGGGGGTTGATTTTTTATGAAGAGTGACATTTACTGCCGATCGCTGTAAGTTGTAAACAACTGCAAATTTGACCTATAAACGCCACGGGACCCTATATTTTTTTTGTCATTTCCTGAAAGGTCTTGAATTGAAGTTTCAAATGATACCAAAGATTTGACTGAAACTATTATAGTAAAGTACTGAGAGGTCATAACATTTGTATGGAGTTCTATGGGAAAATAATTGGTAGGCTTTTCCCTTTAACCTAAGGCCCAGGCATTTACTACATTACGTTGTGTTGCGTCTTAGATAAATTGTTGTGATTCAATTTCATTTTTTTCATCTATATCATTTATGAATTCAATGAACACACATTATCTAAACGTTCTATGTGCAACTATTTGTCGGGGCGCCCCTGTTTGTAACCCCCGCGCGCGCGCCGAATGTAAACAGTAACGAACGGCATTGTAGAAAAGAGAGAGCCGTAATGCAGAAGAGAAGTTGTGTATTCTTTCGGTGTACACATGCATTTTCAATTTACTGTGAAACATATGAACATGCACAGGGAACAATACTACATATTTGTTTAAGGAGGATATTTTTCTCGTGTGAATCGTTTACGAGGAAATTCAGACAGCCACACTTCTGTCGACGATCAGCCGTTGATAAGCTACGAGTGATAAAGAAGAAAAGATGGACATTAAAGTGTGTGATTTATGTGGATGTTACTGAAGAAGGTGAGGCTTTTACTCCTTTTAAAGGTTCTTGTTAACTGGTTAAAATTTAGTATATAGTATAGATGTACATGTAAGTACGTGCACACTGTTAAATGTTTTTGTTATGGTGTGGGTGTTTGTTTACTTACGTGTAATTTTTACATGTTTCATGGATGTTTAGACTCGCTCGAGGTTTATGGGGGACTGGAAAGGGTAACTGAATTTATCTATTTAAAAAAATAACAGATTGTGAATTTTCAACTCAAAATTCAAAGCAGGGTCTAATTAGAAACATATCATATATTCTTGTACAGAAGACTCCAAATGTAGTCATGAATACCCTGTAGACATAACTTCAAGTAAATAAAATTGTATACTTCAGACTTATGAGTTAAAACATGACTTTAATATCTTTAAGATGCCGATCATTGTATCATTAGAGAGGTTTAGCAGACCAACGGGTACCCGGTACATGTACTTGTACATGTAGTTTACAAGTTAGAACTATGCGTACCATTCTACCAGTTCACATAATTTTTCTTGTTTAGCAGTTATGATGTGTACTTAAATTGTCCTTGTTAATGTTTTAAATGTAATTTTTTATTCTCTTTTTTTAATCTGACTACTGGCAGTACTGGCGTGCGAGCAGTTCTCGCCGAGGACCATTTCTAGCTGGTGCACTGTTACATCATATTTTCGTATATAATTTTATGTGCTGATAAAATGACGTAACAATGCACTGGTGAGAAATGGTACTCAGTGAGAACTGATCGCACGCCAATATTGATTAATACAGACAAAAACTGAAGGTTGCGAGTGTTAATTTTTATTGAACAACATTGTTTAAAATAATTCTTTATATATGTGACGATCAGACCGGTTTGAATACCAGTGCCAGATAGCTCAGTTGGTAGAGCACCTGACTAGAGATTCAGGGGGCCCAGGTTCAAATCCCGGTTTGGTCCTTCATTATTTCTCCCATCCTGTTACAATATTGGTGTTGTGACCAACCCCTGGAACTAACAGGTTAACTCCTGCCAGGGGTAATCTTCAAGGGTGAAGATCATTTAAGGGGGGAGGAATGTGACGGTCAGACTGGTTTGAATACCGGTGCCAGATACATGTAGCTCAGTTGGTAGAGCACTTGACTAGAGATTCAGAGGGCCAGGTTCAAATCCCAGTTTGTTCCGTCGTTATTTCTCCCATCTTTTACATATACATGTATATCAAATATATGACAGATGATTAAGGGTCATCACATGTTTTGCAAGATACAATAAGTGTTAAAAACCTTTACTTTACAACACAATACATTGAAGTGAATATTTATGTTTCTTGTTATTATTTGGTGTGGTTTTCTTGACAGTGTCGCATAAACAATTTACCCGCTCCTAAAACACAAACTTTCTTTTTGTGGATTCAGCTTACCGCTGATTGGCTGCTGTTGCAGCAGGCAAATAAGATATGCACGCACAAAACACAATGAACTTATCAGAGAATGAGTTGAGTTTATTTCAACTGTTGGAATTTGGGTATTTTTTTAAAAAATGTATACTTGTGACAAAACATATATGTGGTACATAGAGCTGTATAGCTTTATGAAGAAAATTTTGGTTAGACCATATATACCTATCATGCAAGTAAATGATATTTACAAAAAACTTGCAATTTATGGCGCATGAAATATACGCTAGTTTTATAAAGATTGACATACATGTAATGTACCACATTCTGTGAAAAATTATCTATTAAAAATTCTTCATTAAGTTTACTCATACATGTTTTATGCTTATTACACATAGTATTGTTTTTAAAACATGTAATTTATAAGAAAATAAACAAAAACCCTCGCTAAATTATTTGCAAAAAAAACAACACAGTAGAATTGATAAAAAATGGTATACCAGAAGCTAATACCAGTACATGTACTTTGACGCTGTTCGGTGGGTAATATTCGTTTGTAATTTACGAATTGAAATATTGACTGTTGCACTACAAGTACGGTAATAAACTCTCTCTCTCTCAAACTCTCTCTCTCTCAATTTGATAAGTGTTTATACCTATGAAATTTTTTTAATATTATATTATGACTTGATATGCAAATTTTTGATCTTGTACTGCCTAAATGTTATGTCATGTACTGGGATATGTCATACTTATTACACTGCATGGTCAGTGTATTTTTTCCAGAAATACTATCATGCATATGTTAATGTAAACACAGCTATTACTAGTACATGTATGTAAACACAGCTAATTATTTTTTTTTTATTTCAGCTCAAAACAGACTCTTGTTACCACATGGCTTTTACCGGTACCTGTTGATTCTTGTGGGTCAGCTCCTGAGATTAACCTGTCACCTCTATCCACATGCATATTCCTTGTGTTCTACAGACTATTTACCGGTAATTCAAATCAAATCCGATAATTCATGAACAATAATGGAACTTGAAGAAAGCATCATCACTGTCGTGTATCCGCGCCGGTAGTGACATGTTTGGATAACGTGAAAATGGCGGCATCGTTCGTTTCTTGATAAGTTTTCGTGTTATTTAACGCTTACATTGTTTACTTTTACATTAATGAGATCGTCAAATCTATTTAAAAGCATATTCAATCTTTAAATTTCTACGAAGTGTACGTGAAAATTATGTAAATAAGCAGTTTATGTCGATTAATTGTGAACAACGGAACAGGTTTGGATGACCTTGTTTTTCCAAATAGGATCGGTTTGGATGCGCATCTGATACGGTTTGGATGTGGTTAATATATAAGAGTTTAAACTGTTCTTTTACTTATATTTTCGCGAAGGGGGTATTGCATCGCTACTATGCGACATGCATGCCCTCACTGCAAAGCATGCTTTCAATATTATGGAGATCGTCGTGTGACATTTGACCTTTGAATTCACATTGTTTAAAGAAATAAACATACACGTTGAAAGACTTGTATATTTAAGTCAACAAAACTTTATATAACGTAATTTCAATTTCAATTTTACACAATACAAGCTCAAAATAACTTGTCTTAATTATAAAAATTGCATACAGAGTGTTTTACAGACATGTTAAGTCTGTTGCATAATCATTCAATCGATATTAATTTAGAAAGATTCAGCCTTACCAAAATCTTTACGACACAAATATAAACATGTGTTTACGACAGTTTTGATTAAGTTAAGTATATAACTTTATATGCTGTAAACGATGTCTGGAAAAAAAAATTCAAAAGAGATCAGTCAAAAGACAGAATTATTATACCAACTCCAATATCAGCCCGAGGGCCGTAGGCCCGAGGGGTGATATTGGTCAAGGGCTGATGCAGGCTGTGATATGGAAAAGGGGTATCTATTATCATATTTATTACATACTTAATAAAATGAACTTGAACAATTTGATTTTAAATATCATGTGAAAGTAGTATGTACATACATTATATAAAAATATATGATCTAATTGTTTTAATAAACATATAGCTACTGAACGGAATTTCCCCGGGCTTTAAAAGCTAACTGCTCCAAAACATTTGCTAGCATTTGAAGTATTCAACTGCACTTAAAAATGTCGACTGTAACAAATGTTTTATATTTAGCCTGTAGAAATGCCAGCACGAAAAGGGCAGACGAGTTCTGCAAGGGTGTGATACGGATCCGTATGAGCCCTAGGGCTAATAACCTGTATCAGCCACGGAGCCCGATGCGAGATGTGTGATGTCATCTGTATCACATATGCCAAAAACCTGTATTTATTACTATTTATATACACTTGTCTAATTTTTTAAATAGACAATATACACTTGTCTAATTTTTTTAATTAATAATTGAAATGTCTCCAAACAACTTTTTAGATTGCAACAGCCTTAAAACCGCGCTTTGGCCAATTTTTAACGATGAAATTTTTATTATTATACTTTCATGTTTAATACCAACGCGAGTTTTGTATTTTTCTGCAGTATCGCCACCTTAATTTCCCGCACGAGTCACCGAAGAAAGAATTTTACTTTTCAATAAACTAAATTATAATGTTGTAAATTATGTTATTCGTTCACTTTCTACGCATGCGCTGTACTTAGGTGTATAATGTCCTCTTCGTAAGCATTAGCTTCCATGATTTGTCATTGCAGTACAAAAGAAATAAATATTGGTTATGGATTTTAACTAACATATTCATTGTTTTATTTTACATGTACAAAATTATGAACAGAATAGCAATATACATTGAAAATGAAATCAGCGCAATGTAAAATACCGGTATATTGTGTAATCAATTTTATTATTTTAGTTTGTTCATTGAAAAAATCAACAAAACGTCTTGATCAGTAATATACTTAGATACATATTTATCGTTTTGATTTTCTGGTGAAAATTATGATTAAAAAAATGGCGACGTTTACTCAGGCCTCGTCATCACTTGGATTTTTGGACCAACTATTTTTAACAACAGAGTAAATATGACTTAGCAGACCCACAGCTGCACACCGATAAAAGGCAAACTGTTTCATTTTTGTCTGAAATATAAAAAATGCTATATCTTAAAATTATCTAAACCGTACCATTTGCACAATTTATATTTTAGCATCCAAACCGGAATAATTCGTTAATCCAAACCGTTCTTTTTATTTAGCAGGTGCATGAAGTTATTGCTATTTTTATACATATTAGTGTATTAAAACTATATTGAAGTGATTTCATTTGGTTAGAGTAATCTTTCAAATTAATTTTGGCTGCTTCAGATTTTAAGTATGTGTTATATTATCAACGTTATCTCGAAATAGATCTTGGTTTTAGCGTTAAAATGGCACATTAACGATTGATATTCCTACAAATAAGTCGTTTTTATTTACGATGAACAAAAATAACACTCGCTTTTTTCAACTGCAAAACCGTAAGAAAAATATGAACGACTGTTACGATTGTTTTAATTGATATTTACCTCATTGTCGATAGATAAAAGAACACAACACTGATTGTTTTTGCAATGGATACGCCATTTTCACGTTATCCAAACATGTCACTACCGGCGCGGATACACGACAGTGATCATGCCACGTTGTGGTTTGTGTTTGATAAGAAATTATGAAAACAAAATTAAGGCTGTTTAAAGAAATTCATAATTGCTGTGAAAATTTGTTTTTCAATAAAAGTATGCAATTATGTTTCCTTTATTTTTTATTTCATAAAGATATTTAGATGTGTTTACATAATTGAAACCCCCCCCCCCTCTATTTAATTGTCTGCATTAAGATTACATGTAGGATATGTAAATGTACATTTGACTTTGAAATAACATCTGCTATGATAATTTCTTTTGAAATGAACAAGAAACAACCTATTTCTACCTTTCTAAGGTATATATGCATAAATTAAGGAGAAAAACATGTCAAATTTGAACATTTTTCATTGAAATCAACTCTGTCTCCAGCTACCTGGGTGTGTTTGAATTTAATTCTAATTTAAGGCAGATGTCTAACTTGTAGGTTGTAACTTACTGTTTTAGCATGGTTAGAAGGAGACTAGAAATCAGAATAGATTAGATATTCACTAAATATGATTGTTAGCTTACTTTTTTCATGAAAACAAGAAATCACAAGCAGGACAGCTGTCTATTTGTTAATTAAAATGGTACAAATCATACAATAAACAAATAAAGATCAAATTTTAGAATCATTGATGATTGTTTTCAAATATGTGTGAGAAATGACTCAAGGAAATTGCCACACGTTTCATAAAATTAGGTAAAACATTTTTAACCATGACTTTTTATGAAAATCAAAAGATGGGGGGGGGGGGGGGTATACATGTAAGGGTATTTCTATGTGATGTGAAGCTTTTATCATGATTATATCATGTAGGCATATGTTGTATTGAATAAGGTTTCTTTTTAAAGGTGGTTGAACAAAAGTTGACCTCTAAAAGGTCAGGTAAAGATGTTTTACTATGGAGAACCCTGTTAATCTGTGTTTACTTAAGGAAATTGGAAATGGTGGGTTCACTTAAATGGCCATATTTTTATTAAACCTCAATGGAATTGGCAATATGTGGTATTCTTTTTCTCAGAATTGCATTAGCTTTCTTATTCTAAGACAAACCGCCTTTTCATAAAAATGTTAGTTTACTAAGTTAAAGGTACAAGGAACAGTTTCGGATAAAGTACCATCAATATTTTTGTAAAATTGAGAGTGACTGTACTTGAAGGTTTATCATTGTTGCGTAGATTCATGAAATGAATTTTAATGATTATCAATAGTTAGAGGGATGTCTCTTATTGGAATTGGTAAGCAATATTAAGGCCCCTAATTTTAAGTACATGAGAAGCAGAAATAAATTGTGAAACTTGCGGCTATGACAGATATGTTGACTTTACAGTGCAATTGAAGGTTACAAACGGGAGGTTATATAACATGAAATGTAGGTGGATGGGATATTATATGCCTATTTAGTATTTACTGGGTATGAGGACAATAGCAAGTTTATTGTCCCCCAAGACAGCAACTATTTAACGAGGCAAAGCCAAGGGAAATAGTTGCTGTGGAGTGGGACAATAAACTTGCTATTGTCCGAATAGTCAGTTAATTGGTATTTCATTATACAGAAGAAAACTTTATTTGCCAGCGATGCAGAATTTCTTGATGATAAACAAATTAGAGTTAAATCAAACTTTGTATTTAATGCGGCGATCTTATTAGGTCAGAGGTGTTCCGAGTTTAAGGTGATATGGGACACTTCCATGTTGTGACGTATTGTTTATCGAAATAAACAATAAAATAAAGTGTAATTATATAAGTACATGTAGTTTCTTTTCAAAAATGGTCACCTAACTCCTTAGCACAGTGGGTTAGAGGGTTTACTAGGAACCTGTAAGTCATGAGTTCGAATCCCGCTGGGGTTTTTACAATTTTTACCTTTTCAAATATTTCTAAAAGCTATTTTTTGGTTAAATATTGTAAAATTTGAAAATTCTAAACCGATGAAAATTTTTCAATTATACAGTACTTTAATCCACATTAATATCGACAGATGTCCCATACCACCTTAAAAAGGAGGGAAATCAAATTCTGCTGATGAATAGTTTTGATGACTATTCACCATGGGCAGATAGCATGGATACTATTTTAAATTAGATAAAAAGGCATGTTTATGCGGGCGCCTTCTAGTGATCAATTTGTCCGTCTGTCCATCAGAGATGGCTTGACAGGAGCATAGCTTCTCTCCCCTTGGCCCAATCTGGCTCATACCTCATCCACAGGGTTCCTTTGGTTGAAGGATGTGCAGTGACCTTGAACCATGTTTTTAGGTATAAGGTTAAGGTCATAGCAGAATTATATATATAAAATCCTTGTCTGGGGCATATCTTTTTTCCCTTTGGTCCAATCTGGCTTATACTCACAGGGTGTCTCTATGGTTAAACGATGTGCAGTGACCTTGCATGAAATTTCTAGGTAACTGGTGAAGATCATGTCAGATCATGCAAAAATCCTTTTTTGAGAGCATGTATAATTTCTACTAACCCCTATTTGGCTCAGACTTCACATAAGCAGAGCTTTTGAGTAAAGGGTGAAAGGGTGTGTAGTGACCTTGAACCTATTTTCAGTGAAAAGAAACTGTGAAGGTCATAGCAGAATTATATTCTTAAAAATCCTTGTCCGGAGTATATCTTCTCCCCCTTTGCTCCATTTAGCCTCATACTTCACCCACATGATGCCTTTGATCAAAATATATGCAATGACCTCGAATGATATTTGTAGATGAAGAGTCAAGGTCATATCAGATCACACAAAAATCCATATTTTAAGAGCATAGATATACTCTCCTTTTAGCCCCTATTTGGCTAATATTTTACCTTTACAGAGTTAAGTGGTTAATGGCGTGCAGTGACCTTGAACCAAGTATGTCAATGTGATGTCATAGCAGATCTTTTTAAAATTAGTTTTAGACAGTAGATTATTTTCCAATTAAGCTTAATCTTGGTCAGATTGAACAAAAATGCATGTATTTTAGGGGAATGAAATTGAATTAAAAGTTCTATGCCAGCTGGAAAAATTTCAAGTTATAGGTCAAGGTCAAAGCAGAATTCTCTGAAATAACATAAGCGGGGCCCTTTGAAATGTTCACCATTTCAATGTTGTCTGGTTCATAGTAATTTTACATAGAAAATATTCATAGAGGTACAGTAAAGTAAACTTTACATCGATAAGTTTCCGACAATTAATGACGCAACGAGCACACAGTACGAAAGGTCAACCCTTTGAAAAGCAGTGAAGAGGAAAATTTGCTCAGAATTATGTTTTAAACAAAATTGATTTTTTACGTAAATTTTAATTTTGCATTCTGGGTTAAGAAAAAAGATGTTAGTTCATGGTAAAGTAAACTTGTACCTAAAATGAAGTCAAATGTGTTAAGTCGTACTTAAACACATTGTTTTTTTTGTTAAGTCGTTCTTGAAATGGTTAAGGGTTTTTGGTTAAGTCGTACTTAAAAACATTCGGATTATATTAAGTTGTACCAAGAATCATTCGTTTTTTTTCTATCTTTTTGTACTTAGGTTTCTTTGTTACTAGATTAAGAACTCTGCTTCTTAGACGTACTTCTAGCGTTGCTTTCGACATTAGCGGAAAACCCACTCGTTGCTTTGCAACGAGCTTTGCTCTAGTTTTTTTTTTCCCGCAAATTTTGTGCACGAGATTTCTCGAACATTTTTTGTCTGATTGCTATGAAACTTTCAGGGTATGTAGATGATATTAATATCTCTAGACGTTTTTTTCAAATTTTTAAAATTTACTTCCGGTTATGAGTTATTGCCCTTTAATTGAAAATTGGGGGGTCTTTTGTCCAGAGTTGATCTCGGGAACTACAGATGATAGATGCATGAAATTTAGCGAAATTGTCGGTAACATTTTATAGTTTTGCTGGCATGAAAATTTTGGTAATTTCTTTGTTAGTTTTTGAGCTATTTGTCGCCAAAGTTTAAGATTTTTTCGGGGCTGAAATTTTGTTGCTTTTTGTATTATAACCTTTAAACTAAAAATATTTTGTTAATACATATAGAACAAAAGTTGTTTAGAATAACGAGAGCTTTCATTTAAAATTAAGAAAAAAGGGCTGGCCCCTATAATTAGGGGTCAGCAGCTCATACACATATTTTTCTGATAGCAAAAATCGTTATCATTTTATGAAAAAAAAATAATTCAGTTATTGTTAATATATTAAATAATGTCATTTGGTATCAAATTAAACAAGTTCTGTGCCATATTTTTTTTTCAAATTTCATAAAAGAAATATGTGAGAATCGTACATGAACGAGTTAATATGTCTACATAGACACACAAGCGAACAAATGCTACATTAAGGCCCAGGCATTTACTGCATTACGTTGTGTTGCGTCTTAGATAAATTGTTGTGATTCAATTTAATTTTTTTCATCTATATCATTTATGAATTCAATGAACACACATTATTTAAACGTTCTATGCGCCACTATTTGTCGGGGCGCCCCTGTTTGTAACCCCCGCGCGCGCCGAATGTAAACAGTAACGAACAGCATTGTAGAAAAGAGAGAGCCGTAATGCAGAAGAGAAGTGTATTCTTTCGGTGTACACATGCATTTTCAATTTGCTGTGAAACATATGAACATGCACAGGGAACAATACTACATATTTGTTTAAGGAGGATATTTTTCTCGTGTGAATCGTTTACGAGGAAATTCTGACAGCCACACTTCTGTCGACGATCAGCCGTTGATAAGCTACGAGTAATAAAGGAGAAAAGATGGACATTAAAGTGTGTGATTTATGTGGATGTTACTGAAGAAGGTGAGGCTTTTACTCCTTTTAAAGTTTCTTGTTAACTGGTTAAAATTTAGTATATAGTATAGATGTACGTGTAAGTACGTGCACACTGTTAGATGTTTTTGTTATGGTGTGGGTGTTTGTTTACTAACGTGTAATTTTTACATGTTTCATGGGTGTTTAGACTCGCTCGAGGTTCATGGGGGACTGGAAAGGGTAACTGAATTTATCTATAATAACAGATTGTGAATTTTCAACTCAAAATTCAAAGCAGGGTCTAACTAGAAACATATCATATATTCTTGTGCAGAAGACTCCAAATGTAGTCATGAATACCCTGTAGACATAACTTCAAGTAAATAAAATTGTATACTTCAGACTTCAGAGTTAAAACATGACTTTAATATCTTTATGATGCCGATCATTGTATCATTAAAGAGGTTTAGAAGACCAACGGGTACCCGGTACATGTACTTGTACATGTAGGTTACAAGTTAGAACTATGCCTACCATTCTACCAGTTCACATAATTTTTCTTGTTTAGCAGTTATGATGTGTACTTAAATTGTCCTTGTTAATGTTTTAAATGTAATTTTTTATTCTCTTTTTTTAATCTGACTACTGGCAGTACTGGCGTGCGAGCAGTTCTCGCCAAGGACCATTTCTCGCTGGTGCACTGTTACATCATATTTTCGTATATAATTTTATGTGTTGATAAAATGACGTAACAATACACTGGTGAGAAATGGTCCTCGGCGAGAACTGATCGCACGCCAATATTGATTAATTACAGACAAAAACTGAAGGTTGCGAGTGTTATTTTTTATTGAACAACATTGTTTAAAATAATTCTTTATATATGTGACAATCAGACCGGTTTGAATACCAGTGCCAGATAGCTCAGTTGGTAGAGCACCTGACTAGAGATTCAGGGGGCCCAGGTTCAAATCCCGGTTTGGTCCTTCATTATTTCTCCCATCCTGTTACAATATTGGTGTTGTGACCAACCCCTGGAACTAACAGGTAAACTCGATCCTGCCAGGGATGATCTTCGAGGGTGAAGATCATTTAAGGGGGAGGAATGTGACGGTCAGACTAGTTTGAATACTGGTGCCAGATACATGTAGCTCAGTTGGTAGAGTACTTGACTAGAGATTCAGAGGGCCAGGTTCGAATCCCACTTTGTTCCGTCATTATTTCTCCCATCTTTTACATAATGATATACATGTATATCAGATATATGACAGATGATTAAGGTCAGCACATGTTTTGCAAGATGCAATAAGTGTTGAAAACCTTTACTTTACATCAGAATACATTTAAGTGAATATTTATGTTTCTTGTTATTATTTGGTGTGGTTTTCTTGACAGTGTCGCATAAACAATTTACCCGCTCCTAAAACACAAACTTTCTTTTTGTGGATTCAGCTTACCGCTGATTGGCTGCTGTTGCAGCAGACAAATAAGATATGCACGCACAAAACACAATGAACTTATCAGAGAATGAGTTGAGTTTATTTAAACTGTTGGAATTTGGGTATTTTTTTTAAAAATGTATACTTGTGACAAAACATATATGTGGTACATACAGCTGTAGCTTTATGAAGAAAATTTTGGTTAGACCATATGTACCTATCATGCAAGTAAATGATATTTACAAAAAACTTGCAATTTATGGCGCACGGAACATACGCTAGTTTTATAAAGATTGACATACATGTAATGTACCACATTCTTTGAAAAATAATCTATTAAAAATTCTTCATTAAGTTTACTCATACATGTTTTATGCTTATTACATGTAGTATTGTTTTTAAAACATGTAATTTATAAGAAAATAAACAAAAACCCTCGCTAAATTTATTAGCAAACAAAAAATACACAGTAGAATTGATAAAAAATGGGTATACCAGAAGCTAATACCAGTACATGTACTTTGACGCTGTTCGTTGGGTAATATTCTTTGTAATTTACGAATTGAAATATTGACTGTTGCACTACAAGTACGGTATTAAATAAACTCTCTCTCTCTCTCAAACTCTCTCTCTTTCTCAATTTGATAAGTGTTTATACCTATGAAAATTTTTTAATATTATATTATGACTTGATATGCAAATTTTTGATCTTGTACTGCCTAAATGTTATGTCATGTATTGGGATATGTCATATACTTATTACACTGCATGGTCAGTGTATTTTTAACAGAAATACTATGCATATGTTAATGTAAACACCGCTATTACTAGTACATGTATGTAAACACAGCTAATTATTTTTTTTATTTATTTCAGCTCAAAACAGACTCTTGTTACCACATGGCTTTTACCGGTACCTGTTGATTCTTGTGGGTCAGCTCCTGAGATTAACCTGTCACCTCTATCCACATGCATATTCCTTGTGTTCTACAGACTATTTACCGGTAATTCAAATTAAATCCGATAATGCATGAACAATAATGGAACTTGAAGAAAGCATCATGCCATGTTGTGGTTTGTGTTTGATAAGAAATTATGAAAACAAAATTAAGGCTGTTTAAAGAAATTCATAATTGCTGTGAAGATTTGTTTTTCAATAAAAGTATACAATTATGTTTCCTTTATTTTTTATTTCATAAAGATATTTAGATGTGTTTACATAATTGAACCCCCCCCCCCCTCTATTTAATTGTCTGCATTAAGATTACATGTAGGATATGTAAATGTACATTTGACTTTGAAATAACATCTGCTATGATAATTACTTTTGAAATGAATAAGAAACAACCTATTTCTACCTTTCTAAGGTATATATGCATAAAAAAGTAGAAAAACATGTCAAATTTGAACATTTTTCATTGAAATCAACTCTGTCTCCAGCTACCTGGGTGTGTTTGAATTTAATTCTAATTTAAGGCAGATGTCTAACTTGTAGGTTGTAACTTACTGTTTTAGCATGGTTAGAAGAAGACTAGAAATCAGAATAGATTAGATATTCACTAAATATGATTGTTAGCTTACTTTTTTCATGAAAACATGAAATCACAAGCAGGACAGCTGTCTATTTGTTAATTAAAATGGTACAAATCATACAATAAACAAATAAAGATCAAATTTTAGAATCATTGATGATTGTTTTCAAATATGTGTGAGAAATTACTCAAGGAAATTGCCACACGTTTCATAAAATTAGATAAAACATTTCAAATCATGACTTTTTATGAAAATCAAAAGATTGGGGGGTGGGGGGTATACATGTAAGGGTATTTCTAAGTGATGTGAAGCTTTTATCATGATTATATCATGTAGGCATATGTTGTATTGAATAAGGTTTCTTTTTAAAGGTGGTTGAACAAAAGTTGACCTCTAAAAGGTCAGGTAAAGATGTTTTACTATGGAGAACCCTGTAAATCTGTGTTTACTAAAGGAAATTGGAAATGGTGGGTTCACTTAAATGGCCATATTTTTATTAAACCTCAATGGAATTGGCAATATGTGGTATTCTTTTTCTCAGAATTGCATTAGCTTTCTTATTCTAAGACAAACCGTCTTTTCATAAAAATGTTAGTGTACTAAATTAAAGATACAAGGAACAGTTTCGGATAAAGAACCGTCAATATTTTTGTAAAATTGAGAGTGACTGTACTTGAAGGTTTATCATTGTTGCGTAGATTCATGAAATGAATTTTAATGATTATCAATAGTTAGAGGGATGTCTCTTGTTGGAATTGGTAAGCAATATTAAGGCCCCTAATTTTAAGTACATGAGAAGCAGAAATAAATTGTGAAACTTGCGGCTATGACAGATATGTTGACTTTTCAGTGAAATTGAAGGTTACAAACGGGAGGTTATATTACATGAAATGTAGGTGGATGGGATATTATATGCCTATTTAGTATTTACTGGGTATGAGGACAATAGCAAGTTTATTGTCCCCCAAGACAGCAACTATTTAATGAGGCAAAGCCAAGGGAAATAGTTGCTGTGGAATGGGACAATAAACTTGCTATTGTCCGAATAGTCAGTTAATTGGTATTTCATTATACAGAAGAAAACTTTATTTGTCAGCGATGCAGAATTTCTTGATGATAAACAAATTAGAGTTAAATCAAACTTTGTATTTAATGCGGCGATCTTATTAGGTCAGAGGTGTTCCGAGTTTAAGGTGATATGGGACACTTCCATGTTGTGACGTATTGTTTATCGAAATAAACAATAAAATAAAGTGTAATTATATAAGTACATGTAGTTTCTTTTCAAAAATGGTCACCTAACTCCTTAGCACAGTGGGTTAGAGGGTTTACTAGGAACCTGTAAGTCATGAGTTCGAATCCCGCTGGGGTTTTTACAATTTTTACCTTTTCAAATATTTTTAAAAGCTATTTTTTGGTTAAATATTGTAAAATTTGAAAACTCTAAACCGGTGAAAAGTTTTCAATTATATAGTACTTTAATCCACATTAATATCGACAGATGTCCCATACCACCTTAAAAAGGAGGGAAATCAAATTCTGCTGATGAATGGTTTTGATGACTATTCACCATGGGCAGATAGCATGGATACTATTTTAAATTAGATAAAAAGGCATGTTTATGCGGGCGCCTTCTAGTGATCAATTTGTCCGTCTGTCCATCCGAGATGCCTTGACAGGAGCATAGCTTCTCTCCCCTTGGCCCAATCTGGCTCATACCTCATCCACAGGGTTCCTTTGGTTGAAGGATGTTCAGTGACCTTGAACCATGTTTTTAGGTATAAGGTTAAGGTCATAGCAGAATTATATATATAAAATCCTTGTCTGGGGCATATATTTTTTCCCTTTGGTCCAATCTGGCTAATACTCACAGAGTGTCTCTATGTGCAGTGACCTTGCATGAAATTTCTAGGTAACGGGTGAAGATCATATCGGATCATGCAAAAATCCTTTTTTGAGAGCATATATAATTTCTACTAACCCCTATTTGGCTCAGACTTCACATAAGCAGAGCTTTTGAGTAAGGGGTGAAAGGGTGTGTAGTGACCTTGAACCTATTTTCAGTGAAAAGAAACTGTGAAAGTCATACCAGAATTATATTTTTAAGAATCCTTGTCCGGAGTATATCTTCTCTCCCTTTGCTCCATTCAGCCTCATACTTCACCCACATGATGCCTTTGTTCAAAATATTTGCAATGACCTCGAATGATATTTGTAGATGAAGAGTCAACGTCATATCAGATCACACAAAAATCCATATTTTAAGAGCATAGATATACTCTCCTTTTAGCCCCTATTTGGCTAATATTTTACCTTTACAGAGTTTATTGGTAAATGGCGTGCAGTGACCTTGAACCAAGTCTGTCAATGTGAAGGTCATAGCAGATCTTTTTTAAAATTAGTTTTAAATAGTAGATTATTTTCCAAATATGCTTAATCTTGGTCAGATTGAACAAAAATGCATGTATGTTAGGGGGAATGAAATTGAATTAAAAGTTCTATGCCAGCTGTTAAAATTTCAAGTTATAGGTCAAGGTCAAAGTAGAATTCTCTGAAATAACATAAGCGGGGCCCTTTGAAATGTTCACCATTTCAATGTTGTCTGGTTCATAGTAATTTTACATAGAAAATATTCACAGAAGTACAGTAAAGTAAATTTTACATCGATAAGTTTCTGACAATTAATGACGCAACGAGCACCCAGTACGAAAGGTCAACCTTTTGAAAAGCAGTGAAGAGGAAAAGTTGCTCAGAATTATGTTTTAAACAAAATTGATTTTTTACATAAATTTTAATTTTGCATTCTGGGTGAAGAAAAAAGATGTTAGTTCAAGGTAAAGTAAACTTTTACCTAAAATGAAGTCAAATTTGTTAAGTCGTACTTAAACACATTGGGTTTTTTTGTTAAGTCGTTCTTGAAATGGTTAAGGGTTTTTGGTTTAGTCGTACTTAAAAACATTCGGATCATGTTAAGTTGTACCAAGAATCATTCGATTTTTTTTTATCTTTTTGTACTTAGGTTTCTTTGTTACTAGATTAAGAACTCTGCTTCTAAGACGTACTTCTAGCGTTGCTTTCGACATTAGCGGAAAACCCACTCGTTGCTTTGCAACGAGCTTTGCTCTAGTTTGTATTAATTTTTACACAGAATATATAAGTAGACTAGTAATAATGCAGTGTGCTTCGCAGATCTAAGTGATTTTGTTTGCCCTGGTGCATTTCCACCTGCTGCGTTTGAACCCTGGGGTATTTCACCACCAATGATAGTTTAAACCCCGGGTTTATTCACCCCTTTTGTGTAAAAATGCGGTTATGGTAAAGAACTTCATAAGCGGAGCAAAGTTTTTCTGTAGGGGGGTCCTAGGCCAATTTTAAATAATTTTACTATGTAAATTTAATGAGCTCCAATTTTCCCGAGGAGGGAGTCCAGACTCCCTGACCCCCTCCTTTCTAGATCCGCGCATGAAGATTAGTATCTAAATAATCGAAATATAAATAATCAGTCCAGTTTCACCAATAAATATAAGCAGTAATTATCGTTTTTATGTATGTATACAGGCATACACTAGTACTATGATTATAAACTAATCATTGAGATATTATCACATCATACGGAATTATTAATTAATACAATTTTTTTCCCCTTTTCTTCCGTAAACAAGTCTTACTTTTGGCATTGTTTTCAATATAAAAGGATGTCTACTCTCTACAATTAAAGGTAGGGATGATAGAATGCCAGTTTGTTCACATTGCCGATTTCTTGTGCAGAGAACAGTACAACTTTTTTTAAAATTTAATTTGATTGTGCATGAATTTTTCAAAATTAATTGTTGTATTTTGTTATAATTCATTCATTGATATATCAACAAGAATGAATAGAAGGTATAGACAGGCATATGTATCACAGCCAAGTTAAGTTTCTCTGTGGTTTCCTACCCCCCCCCCCCCCCCCCGCACCAAAATTGACAATACTTACATATAAATCATACAAATGTTTACTTTGTATGTAAGTAACTCTCTAAAGATGTAAATAAGCACTGCAACAATGTGTGTTCTTAAAATACTACTAAATTACACTTAGCCAGATAAAATGAAATCAAGGTGAAGCTACACGGGGCGAGTGGTGCTTTACCACTTTGTCGCCATACACACAGAACACCAAACAAAGAAACTGTGAGTGGTGTGGGGAATGCATATAACATGGCGACAAATTCTCTCAAATAATCAGTGCAAAAACCAACAAATATGTTGTTTTTGTAACCTATCCTGCAAATACATTGATAACAAATGTTATCGTCACATAACAAAGCCGATTAAGGTAATGTGTAATATGGTCAACGTACATGTAATTCTAATATACAAGGAGGCGGACGTATCAGGCGGGGATCCAGAAAAATAAATTCCAAAAATGATCGGTTGAATTACATTAAATGCTTTGAAAATGGTTTAAACAATTGCACGGGTCAAAATGCATGATAGAAGCTATATACATAGTAATTGGAAACTTTCATTTTATATCAATATGTAGATTTACCTATTATAACAAATGAGAGTATAGCCCAACTGCCACAAGCAATACATGTCCTTTACCGGCATCACCCCCTCCCCATAAAAAAATGAAACAACTGTCGTTTTATTTGCTAAACGTGTGTGGTCTAGATTTTTCTAAAGGACATACCCGATTAGAATTGAAAAATGAGTTGTTGAAAACTAATTTTGTCAACATTTTTAGATTCATTTGGTTATATTTTGGTCCATTAGGGTAAATAGAAGGACCAGCTTATTTATATATATTTATATATATTTTTATATATATATATATAATCAGGCCATCAATTCGAAATATTTTGAAAAATTAAAAGCTATAAAACCAGTGGATAAAAAAAGGAAAGCAAGTCGAACTCGATGAGTGCTAATACCTGTGTTGAATGAATGGTACAGTAGGATATGCGCAAAAAATCCCGTCTACTCTTTCCCTATATTTATTGGAACATTAAAACCGATTATAAGAGTCAAATTTAAAATCAAGTACGAATTTATACCTGTTTATCAAAAGTAAAAATACTCATTATTTATCTATAGTGCATCGTTATGGAGCTACACAGAAAGTTTGATATTAATTTGCCGTGCCAAATTTTTAAAAAGGCCTGGAAAACGAAGAGAAAACGAAGTGGGGACAGAATATCTGACAAATTGAATTAGGACTATAGCCCCCCCCCCCCCCCTGAAATTTATATACTGAAAACAGATTATTGAGTACAACATCCGCACACATTTTATTTTTTTTTTATCATTTTCGCTAGCTAATGTAAGACATCACAGATATCCCAAACCCCCTCACGGAAACGGAAATGTTAGGTGATGAGAGAGAGAGAGAGAGAGAGAGAGAGAGAGAGAGAGAGAGAGAGAGAGAGAGAGAGAGAGAGAGAGAGAGAGAGTCGATATAAACCGTTAAAATTAAAACTTGCTAGTTGGTCTCTGCCCTACCCTAGCTACCTCCTCTCTTTTCCTTTTCTCCTTTAAGAGGCTTAATTATTGTTTATATATGCTTGTATCAAATTAAATCAATTTCAAATTCTAAATCAAAATTGAATTTGACACTACAAAACTCTCTCTCTCTCTCTCTCTCTCTCTCTCTCTCTCTCTCTCTCTCTCTCTCTCTCTCTCTCTCTCTCTCTCATATGGGCAATGGCATTGATACCCTACAATACACTATTCCTATCTGGATTGTTGTCGTTATGGTTGTAAAGCATTATATCTTCTATGGTTTAAAACTTTATCATAACCTAAATTTTGACATGTCGATTATTTCATTGAACACTGAATTTCGTTTCATAGCTAAAACCACGCTCATTTTTTGATTATTTAGATTTAGATTAAACAGATCTTTCTTCACGAGCTGATTTTTACACAGCTGGGGCGAATACACAACGGGTTAAAATGGTTCGGGGGGAAAATACATACAGGACAAACAAAATTACATAGATTCGCAAAGTCCATAGTGTTATCATTAATTTAATTGCTTATACTGTGTGGGATTAATATATCAATGTTAATTTAACCATTTCATAGCAACTATATAAGAGCTATTAAGACATTTATTTGTAGGAAAGAGCATGTACGAATGATCTTTATTTAGAACAGTTTGATGTTGCTAAGATACAGGTTTCAGATCCATGATTTGATTGGTTAATTTAGATATTGAATTTAGATTTCGAATCTTGAATCTCGTATTTTGAATCTCGTATTTTGAATCTCGAATCTCGAATGATCCATCTCGGCTTTCGTACTATTGCCTGTCAAAGAAGTAACACTGAAAACGTTAAGACGGATAAAATTCAAAATTTCTTCATCAACACTTTATCTGTTTTTACCCGGATATGTTCACACGAACAAAATAAATTTCTTAAGGTGGCTCACTACACCGTGAAATATTTTCTCAAATCAGCAGAAAATTACTACTTGATTATGATAGATATTATAATGGATATGAAGTATTTAAGTCTAATAGGCAAAAAAGGGCAATTTTGAATGAAAAAAATTATAATGCTTTTATTCATCAGTCAAATTTTAATTTTCGCTGTTGATGTTCTTCTCGTCTTCTTCTGCTTTCCCCTTGATGCCCGTGACCCGAAAGAGTCGGTCTGATTGACACTGATTTTTCAGCGAAAAGTGGCTAAGTACCCTTTATCTTCTTTTTATAAATGGGATCCAAACTATGTACCTACCGCCAAATTAATATGGGAGGTGTGGTACTTAGTTAAGACTGAATTCTAAAAGATAATATTGTCAAACGTCCCAACATGGAACTGATGAATACCGATGTTTGGTGCCAAAACACCAAGAAACTATGATATTCTGTTGTACAGTGGGTAAATACTAGATGCCTAGCGCTCAGACTTGGAGATAGGCCACATTGGTGAGATTGGATTATGAAGGGTACAGTTTTCATGCGGTTTCCATTCAAAATCCCTGTCTCAAAAGTTGGCACAATCAATATCAATTTTTGGTGCCAATTCGACAATTACCTTTTAAATTCTGTTACATAGGGGTCTAAACTGGGCATCAAACGCCAACATTTGATCTTTTAGGCATGAATTAATTGAAGAACCATCTAAGTGTACTGCAGACATTGGTAAAAAATTTAAGTCTCTAAAGCTATCTCTAATGGTTTCGGAGGAGTAGCGATAACATGCATATGATTTTAGTACAAAAGGGCGCTAACTGTGTAAGTTCTGGGAGTGATCAAGCAAAGGGTCATTTGGTACCATGAATTTAAATGGGCAATGACATAAAGAAAAAATTATTACCAATAATTATTTTATATATATATATATATATATATATATATATATATATATATATATATATATATATATATATATATATATATATATATATATATATATATATATATATAATTATCATTAAAAAATTATCAATATTTCTAGAAATAAAAAAAGCTGTCCCTGGAAAAAAAGAAGAGAAGAGAAAAAGTAATAAAAACATAAGAAATAGAAAAGGTCCTTCACCTGAAATGTTGAAAGACCTAATTAGAATCTTTTGAGTCTAAAATGTGTGTGTGGGGGGGGGATGTCCCTCTGATAAGAGAAATACTTCTGTAGAAAATATTCTCACTTTGTTTTTGATAACTCATAATTATTTTGGGCCCTATTTTATGCTGGAAGGCGACATTTTTTTTAATTCAAATTTTAAAAGATCAAATTTGAACGGAACGAACTGAACCCCAACTTTTTGTGGTGGGGGGGGGGGGGGGCAAAAAAGTTAGAAATGTTTTTCCAAAAAGTACAAGAAATTTAAACTAATCATATTCATCGAATTTTATGGGGTAATATCTAACCCCCCCCCCCCCCCCATCCTCCAATACATTGTTGTTGGGTTTTTTTTTAAATATACCTTAATCATATGTACTAGTACAATCCATCAACAATACGTGTTTGATGGTTTAGGCCAGAGAATCTTTAGATGGATAATTTTTATTTCTCTCTAAATCACTCGTTCACAAAGGTAAATGAATTAGAATTGGGAAAAACATTCTAAGCAAACCATGTTAATTTTGTAATACTGTAACAAAAGTACCTGTTCATCAAATGAGACCTCGTTTATCAATAAAATAAGTATTGATTTATAAATTATACATATTTCATATTAGAAAAACGATTGGAACGAACAAAGTTTAATTAGTAAGTAATCAGTCCTTTTAAATGATACATATCTCGTATGTAATTTTCCTTATTCATAGACTGAATTACAATTATAAATTATGAAGAAAAAAAATATAAAAAGAACTAGACTCTTGTTGCAAAAGCAACAAAAAGGTCTTCCGTTATCAATTTAACTGTAAGACATTGCTTCTCTCACATAGAAAAAAAAGTGGATATGATAATCATTGTGAATGATATATACGGACGTTACTTACATGTAAAACAACGAGAATGAAAAAGAAATCAATTTCTGAAGTACTTTCTGTGACGACCAGAAGTAACGCCGAACTAAACAAAAATGTTAACCATTTGTACGATCATAAGTTAATCTGTCCTCAAAGTTTGGTTGTTCACGTCTCTGCCGAATCTCTTTGAAACAATATTTTTTGTCTCGGGACTGGAAACGGACAAACGGAAGTGATTAATAAAAACAAAAGCTGGTATTTCTCATACATTTGCTCAGCGTACATCACTGTTTGTCAGGCTAGATGAAACACCCAAGAAAGTCAGTTAAACTTGTTAAAAACATGATTTGTTTGAACCCTTCCAGTAAGAACCGGAACTGACAGTTCACAAAATTAAACCCGTTAAACACATCCCCAATCAAATTTCTATCAATCATGAAAGTTTCGTGTCTAATTCGCTAACAGTGACAAAAATCTCGCGGACATCAAATTTGTAAAAAGGAAAGCTACATAGAGACATTTGAGATATCTCACCGGAAGTAAAATTTATTTTCTAATTTAACATTATATAGATGACATATGTAAAATTGTATACTGATATTTTCATTTTATGTAAAATGAATAAAATATGAAATAAACACATTTTTGAAGTGCTTCCGGTGACGACCGGAAATTACGCCGATCAAAACAAAATAGTGTATACACATGTACATACATAGGTCTATCATTCCACAAAGTTTGATTGTTCAAGTCGTCACCGTTTTTGAAATCTCTAGGAAACAAGGTCTTTTGTCTCGGGACAGGAAACGGACAAACGGAAGTGTTCAATGAAAATGAAAGTTAGTATTTCCTAACTATTACACAACAGGTCTTTATTGGTTATCAACACATCTTATATTGTCAAACAAAAACAGTTAAACTCTTAAACAACTTGAATTGATTGAACTCTTCCGGTGTGGACCGGAAGTGACGGTTGACAAAATGAGAGCGATTAAACATATCTTCTATCAAATGTCTATCAGCCATGTAAGTTTTGTGTCTTGGTCACTTACAGTTTCTGAGATCTCGCTGAAATAATATTTGTTTAAAAAAGAGTACCTGAGAAATTTGAGATATCTCACCGGAAGCAATTCTTTTTGTTTATTAATCATCGGATAGATGACATATGAAAGTGCTTATACTTATATTTCAATTTTGTGTTAAAGAAATAAAATGCGTAAAAACATAATTTTTGAAGTGCCTCCGGTGACGACCGGAAGTTACGACGAACAAAACAAAATAGTTTAAACACATCTACAACTATAGGTCTATCATCCCTCAAAGTTTGGGGGTTTAAGTCTTTATCGTTTCTGAGATGTCATTGTCCATAGCTTTTTGTCGCGGGACAGGAAATGGACGACAGGAAGTAAAATTTTGAAAAAATGAGAGAAGCTCCTAGAGATGTTTTCGTTCTTTATCAGTCCTAAAAATTTCAAGAAAATCCATCCAGCCATCTCTGAGAAATCTGGTTAAACTTTTAAAAAACTTGATTTGTTTGAACTCTTCCTGTGTGGACCGGAAGTGACGGTCGACAAAATAAAAACGGTTAAACATATCTTCTATCAAATGTCTATCATCCCTGTAAGTTTCGTGTCTTGATCACTTACAGTTTCTGAGATATCGGGGTTCAAACTTTTGTTTTAAAAAAGGCTACATGAGATATTTGAGATATCTCACCGGAAGTAGAATTTTTATGTTTAGTTAACATCAGAAAGATGCAATTTGTAAGCATTTATACTTATATTTCAATTCTCCGAGAAATTTATTAAATGCGTAAAAGCATAATTTTTGAAGAGCTTCCGGTGACGACCGGAAGTTACGACGAACAAAACAAAATAGTTTAAACACATCTACAACTATAGGTCTATCATCCCTCAAAGTTTGGATGTTCAAGTCTTTATCGTTTTTGAGATCTCATTGTCCATAGCTTTTTGTCGCGGGACAGGAAACGGACGACAGGAAGTAGATTTTGACAAAATGAAAAAAACACCTGGAGATATTATAATTTACTGTTAGTCCTGAAAATTTCAAGAAAATCCATCCAGCCATCTCTGAGAAATCTTGTGGACAAAAAAAGGAAAAAAAAAAATAATAATAACTAGACTCTTGTTGCTATAGCAACAAAAAGGTCTTCCGTTCCTCATGTATTAATCTGCACAAAAAATCCAGTTATCTTGTAAACAGAAAATCGGTATAATATATATAAGCTCTGTGTCTTGATCGATCACAGTTTCTGAGATCTTATTTATACGTTGTTTTTAAAAAAGAAGGCTATCTGAGATATATGAGATGTCTCACCGGAAGTAGAACTTTTTTTTACCATGTGTAAATGACTTTTTGTATTTCTATAGCTAAAATGTTACTTCAATGCTAAATAACCAAAATATTTTTAAAAAATCAAAATTGGGTGTACTTCCTGTGATGACCGGAAGTTACGCCGGATGAAACAAAATAGTGTTAACACGTGTCCATACACAGGTCTATAATCCTACAAAGTTTGGTTGTTGAAGTCGTTACCGTTTTTGAGATCTCGTCGATATAAGGTTTTTTGTCTCGGGACAGGAAACGGACAAACGGAAGTTTTCAATGTAAATTGTATTAGATATTTCTTGTATACTTGCCTTTTGTACATTATTTTTCATTTATCTAACTTAAAAATATAGATCAAAGGAAAACAGTTAAACTGATAAACAACTTGATTTGTTTGAACTCTTCCAGTGTGGACCGGAAGTGACGGAAGACAAAATGAAACCAGTTAAACACGTCTTCAATCAAATGTCTATCATCCATAAAAGTTTCGTGTCTTGATCACTTATAGGTTCTGAGATCTCGTGGGTACAAAATATGTTTTAAAAACGCTACCTGAGATGATTGAGATGCCTCACCGGAAGTAGAAGTTTTTTGTTGATTTAATATCGCATAGATGACATATGTAAGGATCTATACTAATATCTTTATTTTACGGAAAATAAATTAAATACGTAAAAACAAAAAAAATTGAGGTGCTTCCGGTGACGACCGGAAGTTACGCCGAACAAAACAAAAATGTTTAAACACATCTACAACTATAGGTCTATCATCCACCAAAGTTTGGATGTTCAAGTCTTTATCGTTTCTGACATCTCGATGTGACAAGCTATTTGTCACGGGACAGAAAACGGACGAACGGAAGTGAATTTAGAGAATCTTTTACAAAAAACCTCTAGATGTTTATATTTTCAGTCATTCCTGAAAATTTTATAAGTATTCATCAAGACATCTCTGAGAAATTCATAAGACAAAAAAGGGGAAAAAAATAATAATAATAACTAGACACTTGTTGCAAAAGCAACAAAAAGGTCTTCCGTTTTGATATACATGTATCAATTTAACTGTAAGACATTGCTTCTCTCACATAGAAAAAGAAGTGGATATGATAATTATTGTGAATGATATATCCAGACGTTACTTACATGTAAATCAACGAGAATGAAAAAAAAAAAATCGTTTTTTGAAGTACTTTCTGTGACGACCGGAAGCAACGCCGATCTAAACAAAAATGTTAACCATTTGTACAAGCATAAGTTAATCCTTCCTCAGAGTTTGGTTGTTCACGTCTCTGCCAAATCTAAGATCTCTTTGAAACAATAGCTTTTGTCTCGGGACCGGAAACAGACAAACGGAAGTGATTAATAAAAACAAAAGCTGGTATTTCTCGTACATTTGCTTAGCGTACATCACTGTTTATCAGGCTAGATAAAACACCCAATAAAATCAGTTAAACTTGTTAAAAACATGATTTGTTTGAACCCTTCCGGTAAGAACCGGTTCTTAAAGTTGACAGAATTAAACCCATTAAACACATCCCCAATCAAATTTCTATTAATCAAGAGAGCTTCGTGTCTGAATCACTTACAGTGACAAAAATCTCGCGGACATCAAATTTGTAAAGATGAAAGTTATACAGACATATTTGAGATTTCTCACCGGAAGTAAAATTCATTTGCTTATTTAACATTAAATAGATGACATATGTAAGATTATATACTGATATTTTCTTTTTATGTAAAATGAATAATATTTGAAAAAAACCCCAAATTTTTTAAGTGCTTCCGGTGACGACCGGAAGTTACGCCGAACAATACAATATAGTGTAAACACATGTACATACATACTTCTATCACCCCACAAAGTTTGATTATTCAAGTCATCACCGTTTTTAAGATCTCTAGGAATCAAGGTTTTTTGTTTCGGGACAGGAAAAGGACAAACGGAAGTGTTTGATGAAAATGAAAGTTAGTATTTCTTAACCATTACACAACAGGACTTTATTGGCTATCAATTTGTCTTACATTGTCAAACAAAAACAGTTAAACTCTTAACCAACTTGAATTGTTTGAACTCTTCGGGTGTGGACCGGAAGTGACGGTTGACAAAATGAGAGCGGTTAAACACATCTTCTATCAAATGTCTACCAGCCATGTAAGCTTTGTGTCTTGGTCACTTACAGTTTATGAGATCTCGCTGTAATAATAGTTGTTTTAATAAGAGTACCTGAGATATTTGAGATATCTCACCGGAAGTATTTTTTTTTGTTTATTAATTATCGGATAGATGACATATGAAAGCGCTTATACTTATATTTCAATTTTGTGTTAAAGAAATAAAATGTGTAAAAACATAATTTTTGAAGTGCTTCCGGTGACGACCGGAAGTTACGACAAACACAACAAAATAGTTTAAACACATCTACAACAATAGGTCTATCATCCCTCAAAGTTTGGATGTTCAAGTCTTTATCGTTTCTGAGATCTCATTGTCCATAGCTTTTTGTCGCGGGACAGGAAACGGACGACAGGAAGTGAATTTTGAAAAAATGAAAAAAAAAATCCTTTAGATTTTATTGTTCCCTATCAGTCCTAAAAATTTCAAGAAAATTCATCCATGCATCTCTGAGAAATCGGGTTAAACTTTTAAAAAACTTGATTTGTTTGAACTCTTCCTGTGTGGACCGGAAGTGACGGTCGACAAAATAAAAACGGTTAAACACATCTTCTATCAAATGTCTATCATCCCTGTAAGTTTCGTGTCTTGATCACTTATAGTTTCTGAGATCTCGGGGTTCAAACATTTATTTTAAAAAAGGCTTCATGAGATATTTGAGATATCTCACCGGAAGTAGAATTTTTATGTTTATTAATCATCAGATAGATGACATTTGTAAGCATGTATACTTATACTTCAATTCTCCGAGAAATACATTAAATGCGTAAAAGCATAATTTTTGAAGAGCTTCCGGTGACGACCGGAAGTTACGAAGAACAAAACAAAAATGTTTAAACACATCTACAACTATAGGTCTATCATCCCTCAAAGTTTGGATGTTCAAGTCTTTATCGTTTCTGAGATCTCATTGTCCATAGCTTTTTGTCGCGGGACAGGAAACGGACGACAGGAAGTGAATTTTGACAAAATGAAAAAAACGCCTAGAGATATTATCATTTTCTATCAGTCCTGAAAATTTCAAGAAAATCTATCCAGCCATCTCTGAGAAATCTTGTGGACAAAAAACGGACAAAAAAAAAAATAATAATAATAATAACTAGACTCTTGTTGCTATAGCAACAAAAAGGTCTTCCGTTCCTCATGTATTAATCTGCACAAGAAATCCAGTTATCTTGTAAACAGAAAATGAATATAATATATATAAGTTTGTGTCTTGATCTATCATAGTTCTGAGATCTTATTTATTCTTTGTTTTTAAAAAAGAAGGCTATCTGAGATATATGAGATGTCTCACCGGAAGTAGAACTTTTTTTTACCATGTGTAGATGACTTTTTGTATTTCTATAGCTAAAATGTTACTTCAATGCTAAATAACCAAAATATTTTTAAAAATATCAAAATTGGGTGTACTTCCTGTAAAGACCGGAAGTTACGCCGGATGAAATAAAATAGTGTTAACACGTGTCCATACATAGGTCTATAATCCTACAAAGTTTGGTTGTTGAAGCCGTTACCGTTTTTGAGATCTCGTCAATATAAGGTTTTTTGTCTCGGGACAGGAAACGGACAAACGGAAGTGCTTAATGAAATTTAAATTTTTTATATCTTGTAACTTTCCTATTTTACATTATTATTCATCGAAGTAGCTAAAACTATCAAATTAAAACAGTTTAACGGATAAACAGTTTGATTTGTTTGAACTCTTCCGCTGTGGACCGGAAGTGACGGTAGACAAAATGAAACTGTTTAAACACATCTTCAATCAAATGTCTATCTTTAGTAAAAGTTTCGTGTCTTGATCACGTACAGTACCTGAGAACTTGCGGGTACAAAATATGTTTTAAAAAAGCTTCCTGATATAATCGAGATATCTCACCGGAAGTAGAATTTTTTTGTTTATTCAACATTGTATAGATGACATATGTAAGGATCTATACTAATATCTTTATTCTATGGAAAATAAATTAAATACGTAAAAACAAAAAAATTTGAAGAGCTTCCGGTGACGACCGGAAGTTACGCCGAACAAAACAAAAATGTTTAAACACATCTACAACTATAGGTCTATCATCCCTCAAAGTTTGGATGTTCAAATCTTTATCGTTTCTGAGATCTCGATGTGACAAGCTTTTTGTCGCGGGACAGGAAACGGACGACAGGAAATGAATTTTAAAAAAATGAAAAAATCGCCTAGAGATATGATCATTTTCTATCAATCCTGAAAATTTCAAGTAAATCTATCCAGCCATTTTTGAGATATCTTGTGGACAAAAACTGGGAAAAAATAATAATAATAATAATAACTAGACACGATCTCGTTGCGAGCAACGAGGAGGTCTTCCGTCCGATTTTTAGAAGGAAATTTGACATCATCGACTTTGACATGATATGGAAAAAGAGTGGAAAACTAATGCTTTATTGTATCACATTTTATAACTTATCTTATATTGCCTTTTTAAAGACTTGCATTTCTTCAAATTAAGATAGAAAAGATTAAACTTGTTTACCTCTGGCTCCTAAAGAACCCTTAATACGTAACGCAAGAGAAAATCATTATATTGTTAGGATATATAAACGTATTATACCTAATTCAGCTTAAATAACCTTTCACAAAATAGCTCTTAGTAAAGGGCTATAGATTAAAGAATTTAGAGCCCTTTGATCCCCTAATTTAAGGGGCCAGCCCCTTTTTCTTGATATCAAATGAAAGGTCACTTAATTCTAAACACATTTTGTTCAACAAGTGTTTAGCAATTTGTTACCGTTCTGGAGATATATGAGAAAGAAGGTTTTAGGGGCCGATCCCTTATCTCCTTATAGAGGCCGTTTAACGAAAGTTTGAAGGTTGCGTATTGTTAAGAACATCATTTTGAACAACTTTTCTTCTGTACTGCATTTCAATATATTTTTCCTTTCTGAGATATGGGTGATAAGAATTTTGGACTTTTGGCCCCTAAAAACCCCTAATTACATAACACATGATAAAATCATTACATTGCTTAGATACATAACTGTGAGATAAACATATTTGCTTCTATAACATTTTACAAAATATCCCTCAGTAAAGGGCTATAGATAAAAGACTTTAGAGCCCTTTGGTTCCCTAATGTAAGGGGCCAGCCCCTTTTTCTTGATATCAAATGAAAGGTCACTTAATTCTAAACACATTTTGTTCAACAAGTGTTTAGAAATTTGTTACCGTTCTGGAGATATATGAGAAAGAAGGTTTTAGGGGCCGATCCCTTATCTCCTTATAGGGGTCGTTTAACGACATTTTGAGGGTTGCATATTGTTTAGAACATCAGTTTGAACAACTTTTCTTCTGTGCTGCATTTCAAAATATTTTTCCTTTCTGAGATATGGCGATCAAATTTTGGACTTTTTGGCCCCTAAAAACCCTTAATTACGTAACACATGGAAAAATCATTACATTGCTTGGATACATAACTGTGAGATAAACATATTTGCTTCTATAACATTTCAAAAAATATCGTTCAGTAAAGGGCTACAGATTAAAGACTTTAGAGCCCTTTGGTTCCCTAATTTGAGGGGCCAGCCCCTTTTTCTTGATTTTAAAAGAAAGGTCTTGTAAATGGAAACTATTTTTACATTACATGACTTAACAAAATATTTTTCAGAAAAGAGATAATTAAAGAAAACCACAAAAAATTACGACGTTTTTTTATCCCAATTTTCGGGTCCAGGCGAGCTTCGACACTTTTTGCGATCGAAATGATTTTAAACCTTCATGCACAATTTCAGTCTTCCGTCTACCATCGCTGAAAATTTCAAGTTTATATCTGCTATAGTTTAAGAGGAGTACTGCCGACAAAATACCCCTCTGAAAATTGATAAAACGACTATATCTCAAAACCGGAAGTGACGTCATCAATAAAAAAAATTTGCAATACGGTTCATATCATCCTCTATTAGATCCCAAAATTTCATGAAAATCAATTGAGTAGTTTTCGAGATCTCGCGTGCACAAAATTTGTAAGAAAAAAAAATAATAATAATATAGAAGAATAGGGAAAAAGAAACAAAGCAATAACAATAAGGTCTTCCGTTGGAAACGGAAGACCTTAATAATAAAAAACATTACAATCACTAGAAGGTCTTCCGTTGTAACGGAAGACCTTAATAAGAAACATTACAATCACTATAAGGTCTTCCGTTGGAAACGGAAGACCTTAATAAGAAACATTACAATCACTATAAGGTCTTCCGTTGGAAACGGAAGACCTTAACTAGACTCTTGTTGCAAAAGCAACAAAAAGGTCTTCCGTTTTGATATACATGTATCAATTTAACTGTAAGACATTGCTTCTCTAACAGAGAAAAAAGGTGGATATGATAATTATTGTGAATGATTTTACGGACGTTACTTACATGTAAAACAACGAGAATGAAAAAGAAGTCAATTTCTGAAGTACTTTCTGTGACGACCGGAAGTAACGCCGAACTAAACAAAAATGTTAACCATTTGTACAATCATAAGTTAATCTTTCTTCAAAGTTTGGTTGTTCATGTCTCTGCCAAATCTAAGATCTCTTTGAAATAAAATTTTTGTCTCGGGACCGGAAACGAACAAACGGAAATGATAAATAAATACAAAAGCTGGTATTTCCTATACATTTGCTCAGCGTACATCACTGTTTGTCAAGCTAGATGAAACACCCAAGAAAGTCAGTTAAACTTGTTAAAAACATGATTTGTTTGAACCCATCCAGTAAAAACCGGAAGTGACAGTTGACAAAATTAAACCCGTTAAACACATCCCCAATCAAATTTCTATCAATCATGAAAGTTTCGTGTCTAATTCGCTTACAGTGACAAAAATCTTGCGGATATCAAATTTGTAAAAAGGAAAGCTACATAGAGACATTTGAGATATCTCACCGGAAGTAAACTTTATTTGCTAATTTAACATTATATAGATGACATATGTAAGATTGTATACTGATATTTTCATTTTATGTAAAATGAATAAAATATGGAAAAAAAAACAAATATTTGAAGTGCTTCCTGTGACGACCGGAAATTACGCCGATCAAAACAAAATAGTGTATACACATGTACATACATAGGTCTATCATCCCACAAAGTTTGATTGTTCAAGTCGTCACCATTTTTAAAATCTCTAGGAAACAAGGTTTTTTGTCTCGGGACAGGAAACGGACAAACGTTAAGTGTTCAATGAAAATGAAAGTAAGTATTTCCTAACCATTACACAACAGGACTTTATTGGCTATCAACATATCTTATATTGTCAAACAAAAACAGTTAAACTCTTAAACAACTTGAATTGTTTGATTTCTTCCGGTGTGGACCGGAAGTGACGGTTGACAAAATGAGAGCGGTTGAACACATCTTCTATCAAATGTCTATTAGCAATGTAAGTTTTGTGTCTTGGTCACTTACAGTTTCTGAGATCTCGCTGTAATAATATTTGTTTTAAAAAGACTACCTGAGATATTTGAGATATCTCACCAGAAGTAAAATTTTTTTGTTAATTAATCATCGGATAGATGACATATGAAAGCGCTTATACTTATATTTCAATTTTGTGTTAAAGAAATAAAATGCGTTAAAACGTAATTTTTTGAAGTGCTTCCGGTGACGACCGGAAGTTACGACGAACAAAACAAAATAGTTTAAACACATCTACAACTATAGATCTATCATCCCTCAAAGTTTTGATGTTCAAGTCTTTATCGTTTCTGAGGTCTCATTGTCCATAGCTTTTTGTTGCGGGACAGGAAACGGACGACAGGAAGTGAATTTTGAAAAAATGAAAAAAAACACCTGGAGATATTGTCGTTCTTTATCAGTCCTAAAAATTTCAAGAAAATCCATCCAGCCATCTCTGAGAAATCTGGTTAAACTTTTAAAAAACTTGATTTGTTTAAACTCTTCCTGTGTGGACCGGAAGTGACGGTCGACAAAATGAGAGCGGTTAAACACATCTTCTATCAAATGTCTATCATCCCTGTAAGTTTCGTGTCTTGATCACTTACAGTTTCTGAGATCTCGGGGTTCAAACATTTGTTTTAAAAAAGGCTACATGAGATATTTGAGATATCTCACCGGAAATAAAATTTTTATGTTAAGTTAACATCGGAAATATGCACTATGTAAGCATTTACACTTATATTTCAATTCTCCGAGAAATATATTAAATGCGTAAAAGCATAATTTTTGAAGAGCTTCCGGTAACGACCGGAAGTTACGACGAACAAAACAAAATAGTTTAAACACATCTACAAATATAGATTTATCATCCCTCAAAGTTTGGATGTTCAAGTCTTTATCGTTTCTGAGATCTCATTGTCCATAGCTTTTTGTCGCGGGACAGGAAACGGACGACAGGAAGTGAATTTTGAAAAAATGAAAAAAACACCTAGAGATATTATCATTTTCTATCAGTCCTGAAAATTTCAAGAAAATCCATCCAGCCATCTCTGAGAAATCTTGTGGACAAAAATAGGAAAAAAAAAAAGAATAATAACTAGACTCTTGTTGCTATAGCAACAAAAAGGTCTTCCGTTCCTCATGTATTAATCTGCACAAGAAATCCAGTTATCTTGTAAACAGAAAATGAATATAATATATATAAGTTTGTGTCTTGATCTATCATAGTTCTGAGATCTTATTTATTCTTTGTTTTTAAAAAAGAAGGCTATCTGAGATATATGAGATGTCTCACCGGAAGTAGAACTTTTTTTTACCATGTGTAGATGACTTTTTGTATTTCTATAGCTAAAATGTTACTTCAATGCTAAATAACCAAAATATTTTTAAAAATATCAAAATTGGGTGTACTTCCTGTAAAGACCGGAAGTTACGCCGGATGAAATAAAATAGTGTTAACACGTGTCCATACATAGGTCTATAATCCTACAAAGTTTGGTTGTTGAAGCCGTTACCGTTTTTGAGATCTCGTCAATATAAGGTTTTTTGTCTCGGGACAGGAAACGGACAAACGGAAGTGCTTAATGAAATTTAAATTTTTTATATCTTGTAACTTTCCTATTTTACATTATTATACATCGAAGTAGCTAAAACTATCAAATTAAAACAGTTTAACGGATAAACAGTTTGATTTGTTTGAACTCTTCCGCTGTGGACCGGAAGTGACGGTAGACAAAATGAAACTGTTTAAACACATCTTCAATCAAATGTCTATCTTTAGTAAAAGTTTCGTGTCTTGATCACGTACAGTACCTGAGAACTTGCGGGTACAAAATATGTTTTAAAAAAGCTTCCTGATATAATCGAGATATCTCACCGGAAGTAGAATTTTTTTGTTTATTCAACATTGTATAGATGACATATGTAAGGATCTATACTAATATCTTTATTCTATGGAAAATAAATTAAATACGTAAAAACAAAAAAATTTGAAGAGCTTCCGGTGACGACCGGAAGTTACGCCGAACAAAACAAAAATGTTTAAACACATCTACAACTATAGGTCTATCATCCCTCAAAGTTTGGATGTTCAAATCTTTATCGTTTCTGAGATCTCGATGTGACAAGCTTTTTGTCGCGGGACAGGAAACGGACGACAGGAAATGAATTTTAAAAAAATGAAAAAATCGCCTAGAGATATGATCATTTTCTATCAATCCTGAAAATTTCAAGTAAATCTATCCAGCCATTTTTGAGATATCTTGTGGACAAAAACTGGGAAAAAAATAATAATAATAATAATAATAATAAAAAACATTACAATCACTAGAAGGTCTTCCGTTGTAACGGAAGACCTTAATAACTAGACTCTTGTTGCAAAAGCAACAAAAAGGTCTTCCGTTTTGATATACATGTATCAATTTAACTGTAAGACATTGCTTCTCTCAGTATTTCATAACCATTAGACAACAGGACTTAATTGACTATCAATTTGTCTTACTTTGTCAAACAGAAGCAGTAAATCTCTTAAACAACATGAATTGTTTGAACTCTTCCGGTGTGGACCGGAAGTGACGGTCGACAAAATAAAAACGGTTAAACACATCTTCTATCAAATGTCTATCATCCGTGTAAGTTTTGTGTCTTGGTCACTTACAGTTTATGAGACTTCGCTGTCATAATATTTGTTTTAAAAAGACTACCTGAGATATTTGAGATATCTCACCGGAAGTAGTTTTTTTTGTTTATTAATCATCGGATAGATGACATATGAAAGCGTTTATACCTTTATATCATTTCAGTGTTAAACAAATAAAATGCGTAAAAACACAATTTTTGAAGTGCTTCCGGTGATGACCGGAAGTTACGACGAACAAAACAAAATAGTTTAAACACATCTACAGCTATAGGTCTATCATCCCTCAAAGTTTGGATGTTCAAGTTCTTTATCGTTTCTGAGATCTCATTGTCCATAGCTTTTTATCGCGGGACAGGAAACGGACGACAGGAAGTGAATTTTGAAAAAATGAAAAAAATGCCTAGAGATATTTTCGTTCTCTATCAGTCCTATAAATTTCAAGAAAATCCATCCATGCATCTCTGAAAAATCGAGTTACACTTTTAAAAAACTTGATTTGTTTGAACTCTTCCTGTGTGGACCGGAAGTGACGGTCGACCAAGTAAAAACGGTTAAACACATCTTCTATCAAATGTCTATCATCCCTGTAAGTTTCGTGTTTTAATCACTTACAGTTTCTGAGATCTCGGGGTTCAAACATTTACTTTAAAAAAGGCTTCATGAGATATTTGAGATATCTCACCGGAAGTAGAATTTTTATGTTTAATAATCATCGGATAGATGACATATGTAAGCATTTATACTTATATTTCAATTCTCTGAGAAATATATTAAATGCGTAAAAACATAATTTTTGAAGAGCTTCCGGTGACGACCGGAAGTTACGACGAACAAAACAAAATAGTTTAAACACATCTACAACTATAGGTCTATCATCCCTCAAAGTTTGGATGTTCAAGTCTTTATCGTTTCTGAGATCTCATTGTCCATAGCTTTTTGTCTCGGGACAGGAAACGGACGACAGGAAGGGAATTTTGAAAAAATGAAAAAGTGCCTAGAGATATTTTCGTTCTCTAACAGTCCTATAAATTTCAAGAAAATCCATCCATGCATCTCTGAAAAATCGAGTAAACTTTTTAAAAAACTTGATTTGTTTGAACTCTTCCTGTGTGGACCGGAAGTGACGGTCGACAAAATAAAAACGGTTAAACACATCTTCTATCAAATGTCTATCATCCCTGTAAGTTTCGTGTTTTGATCACTTACAGTTTCTGAGATCTCGGGGTTCAAACATTTACTTTAAAAAAGGCTTCATGAGATATTTGAGATATCTCACCGGAAATAAAATTTTTATGTTTATTAATCATCGGATAGATGACATATGTAAGCATTTATACTTATATTTCAATTCTCCGAGAAATATATTAAATGCGTAAAAGCATAATTTTTGAAGAGCTTCCGGTGACGACCGGAAGTTACGACGAACAAAACAAAATAGTTTAAACACATCTACAACTATAGGTCTATCATCCCTCAAAGTTTGGATGTTCAAGTCTTTATCGTTTCTGAGATCTCATTGTCCATAGCTTTTTGTCGCGGGACAGGAAACGGACGACAGGAAGTGAATTTTGAAAAAATGAAAAAAAAAACGCCTGGAGATATAATGATTTTCTGTCAGTCCTGAAAATTTCAAGAAAATCCATCCAGCCATCTCTGAGAAATCTTGTGGACAAAAAACGGACAAAAAAAAAATAATCATAATAATAATAACTAGACTCTTGTTGCTATAGCAACAAAAAGGTCTTCCGTTCCTCATGTATTAATCTGCACAAAAAATCCAGTTATCTTGTAAACAGAAAATGGATACATGTACATTTTGTCTTTCCTCAAAGTTTGGATGTTCAAATTTTCGTTAGATATAATTTCTCGTTGAAAAAAGGTTTTTATCTAGGGACCGGAAACGAACAAGCGGAAGTGATTTCAGAAACGGAAAGTAGATATTTTAGTTCATTTACCTACGTACGTTACTGTTCATCACATTGAGTAAAATGATTTTGAAAAAGTTAAAAGTTTTAAAAAAAGTTTTATTGCTTTTGAACGTTTCAAGTATTAACCGGAAGTGACGTAGGACCCAATGAAACCCGTTAAACACATGTTCAATCAATGTCCATTATCTATATAAGTCTTGATCTATCACAGTTTCTGAGATCTTGTGGGTACTTTGTTTTTAAAAAAGAAGGCTACCTGAGATATTTGAGATGTCTCACCGGAAGTAGATCTTTTTTTTTTACCATGTGTAGATGACTTTTTGTATTTTTATAGCTAAATGTTACTTCAATGCGAAATAACCAAACTATTTAAAAAAAATCAAAATTGGGTGTACTTCCTGTGACGACCGGAAGTTACGCCGGATAAAACAAAATAGTGTTAACACATGTACATACATAGGTCTTTCATCCCACAAAGTTTGGTTGTTGAAGTCGTTACTGTTTTTGAGATCTCGTCGAAATAAGGTTTTTGGTTTCTGGACAGGAAACGGGCAAACAGAAGTGTTCAATCTAAATTGTATTCAATAATTCTTGTATACTTGCCATTTGTACATTATTTTTCATTTATATCTAACTTAAAAATATCAAAGGAAAACAGTTAAACTGATAAACAGCTATAGGTCTATCATCCCACAAAGTTTGAATGTTTCAGTCTTTACCGTTTTTTAGATCTCGAGGTGACAAGCTTTTTGACGCGTGACAGGAAACGCACGACCGGAAGTGAATTTAGAACATTTTTAATTAATATCCTCTAGATTTTTTTATTTTCTGTCATTCCTGAAAATTTTGTAAAAATCCATCAAGACATCTCTGAGAAATTCACGGGAGAAAAAGGGGAAAAAAATAATAATAATAATAAGAAAGAAACTAGACTCTTGTTGCAAAAGCAACAAAAAGGTCTTCCGTTTTGATATACATGTATCAATTTAACTGTAAGACATTGCTTCTCTAACAGAGAAAAAAGTGGATATGATAATTATTGTGAATGATATATACGGACGTTACTAACATGTAAAACAACGAGAATGAAAAAGAAATCAATTTCTGAAGTACTTTCTGTGACGACCGGAAGTAACGCCGAACTAAACAAAAATGTTAACCATTTGTACAATCATAAGTTAATCTTTCCTCAAAGTTTGGTTGTTCACGTCTCTGCCAAATCTAAGATCTCTTTGGAACAATTATTTTTGTCTCGGGACCGGAAACGGACAAACGGAAGTGGTAATAAAAACAAAAGCTGGTATTTGTCATACATTTGCTCAGCGTATATCACTGTTTGTCAGGCTAGATGAAACATCCAAGAAAGTTAGTTAAACTTGTTAAAAACATGATTTGTTTGAAGCCTTCCGGTAAGAACCGGAAGTGACTTTTGACAAAATTAAACCCGTTAAACACATCCCCAATCAAATTTCTATCAATCATGAAAGTGTCGTGTCTAATTAGCTTACAGTGACAAAAATCTGAGAAATCTAGTTAAACTTTTAAAAAAACTTGATTTGTTTGAACTCTTCCTGTATGGACCGGAAGTGACGGTCGACAAAATAAAAACGGTTAAACACATCTATCAAATAATATATATAAGTTTTGTGTCTTGATCTATCACAGTTTCTGAGATCTTATTTATACTTTGTTTTTAAAAAAGAAGGCTATCTGAGATATATGAGATGTCTCACCGGAAGTAGAACTTTTTTTACCAGGTGTAGATGACTTTTTGTATTTCTATAGTTAAAATGTTACTTCAATTCTAAATAACCAAAATCTTTTTAAAAATATCAAAATTGAGTCTTTTTCCTGTGACGACCGGAAGTTACGCCGGATGAAACAAAATAGTGTTAACACATGTCCATACACAGGTCTATAATCCTACAAGGTTTGGTTGTTGAAGTCGCTACCGTTTTTGAGATCTCGTCGATATAAGGTTTTTTTGTCTCGGGACAGGAAACGGACAAACGGAAGTGCTAAATGAGATTTAAATTTTTTATATCTTGTTACTTTCCTATTTTACATTATCATTCATCGAAGTAGCTAAAACTATCAAATAAAAACAGTTTAACGGATAAAGAGTTTGATTTGTTTGAACTCTTCCGCTGTGGACCGGAAGTGACGGAAGACAAAATGAAACTGTTTAAACACATCTTCAATCAAATGTCTATGATTAGTGAAAGTTTCGTGTCTTGATCACGTACAGTACCTAAGAACTTGCGGGTACAAAATATGTTTTAAAAAAGCTTCCTGAGATAATCGAGATATCTCACCGGAAGTAGAATTTTTTTGTTTATTTAACATTGTATAGATGACATTTGTAAGAATCTATACTCATATCTTTATTCTATGGAAAATAAATTAAATACGTAAAAACAAAAAATTTTGAAGAGCTTCCGGTGACGACCGGAAGTTACGCCGAACAAAACAAAAATGTTTAAACACATCTACAACTATAGGTCTATCATCCCTCAAAGTTTGGATGTTCAAGTCTTTATCGTTTCCGACATCTCGAGGTGACAAGCTTTTTGTCGCGGGACAGGAAACGGACGAACGGAAGTGAGTTTAGAAAATCTTTTACAAAAAACCTCTAGATGTTTATATTTTCAGTCATTCCTGAAAATTTTAGAACAATTCATCAAGACATCTCTGAGAAATTCATAAGACAAAAAGGGGAAAAAAATAATAATAACTAGACTCTTGTTGCTTAGCAACAAAAAGGTCTTCCGTTCCTCATGTATTAATCTGCACAAAAAATCCAGTTATCTTGTAAACAGAAAATGGATATAATATATATAAGCTTTGTGTCTTGATCTATCACATTTTCTGAGATCTTATTTATACTTTGTTTATAAAAAAGAAGGCTATCTGAGATATATGAGATGTCTCACCGGAAGTAGAACTTTTTTTTACCATGTGTAGATGACTTTTTGTATTTCTATAGCTAAATGTTACTTCAATGCTAAATAACCAAAATATTTTTAAAAAATCAAAATTGGGTGTACTTCCTGTGACAACCGGAAGTTACGCCGGATAAAACAAAATAGTGTTAACACATGTACATACATAGGTCTATCATCCCACAATGTTTGGTTGTTCAAGTCGTTACTGTTTTTGAGATCTTGTCAAAATAAGGTTTATGGTTTCTGGACAGGAAACGGGCAAACGGAAGTGTTCAATGTAAATTGTATTCAATATTTCTTGTATACTTGCCATTTGTACATTATTTTTCATTTATCTAACTAAAAAATATCAAAGGAAAACAGTTAAACTGATAAACAGCTCGATTTTTTTTAACTCTTCCGGTATGGACCGGAAGTGACAGAAGACAAAATGAAACCGGTTAAACACATCTTCAATCAAATGTCTATCATCCATGAAAGTTTCGTGTCTTGATCGCTTATAGTTTCCGAGATCTCGCGGGTACAAATTGTGTTTTTAAAAAGCTACCTGAGATAATTGAGATATCTCACCGGAAGTAGAATTTTTTTGTTGATATAACATCGCATAGGTAACTTATGTATAGAATTATAGTTTAATGTTTATTCTATGGAAAAGAAATTTAATGCGTAGAAATAATAATTTTTGAAGTGCTTCCGGTGACGACCGGAAGTTACGACGAACAAAAAAAAATAGTTTAAACACATCTACAGCTATAGGTCTATCATCCATCAAAGTTTGGGTGTTCAAAACTTTACCGTTTTTGAGATCTCGAGGTGACAAGCTTTTTCAACGCGGGACAAGAAACGCACGACCGGAAATGAATTTTGAAAAAATGAAAAAAACGCCAAGAGATATTATCATTTTCTATCATTCCAGAAAATTTCAAAAATATCTATCCAGCCATCTCCGAGAAATCTTGTGAACAAAAAAAGGAAAAAAAAAAATAATAATAACTAGACTCTTGTTGCAAAAGCAACAAAAAGGTCTTCCGTTTTGATATACATGAATCAATTTAACCGTAGACATTGCTTCTCTCACATAAAGAATATAGTTGATATGATAATTATTGTGAATGATATATCCAGACGTTACTTCCATGTTAAACAACGAGAATGAAAAAGAAATCAATTTTTGAAGTACTCTCTGTGACGACCGGAAGTAATGCCGAACTAAACAAAAATTTGTACAATCATAAGTCAATCTTTCCTCAAAGTTTGGTTGTTAACATTTCTGCCTAGTCTGAAATCTCTTTGAAACAATAGGTTTTGTTTGGAGACGGGAAACGGACGAACGGAAGTGATTAATAAAAAAAAGCTGGTATTTTTCGTACATTTGCTTAGCGTACAACACTGTTTATCAGGCTACATGAAACAACCAAGAAATTCAGTTAAACTTGTTAAAAATATGATTTATTTGAATCATTCCGGTGAAAACCGGAAGTAACAGTTGACAAAGTAAAACCCGCTAAACATATCATCAGTCAAATGTATATCATTCATGAAAGCTTTGTGTCTCAATCACTTACAGTGTCAAAAATCTTGCTGGCATCAAATTTGTAAAAAGGAAAGCTACATACAGATAGTTGAGATATCTCACCGGAAGTAACAGTTATTTGAAAATTTAACATTATAAAGATGACACATCTAAGATTGTATACTGATATATTCATTCCATCTAAAAGAAATAAATAAAGAAAAACGTAATTATTGTAGTGCTTCCGGTGACGACCGGAAGTTACGCCGAACAAAATAGAATAGTTTAAAAACATGTACATATATAGGTCTATCATCCCACAAAGTTTCATTGTTCAAGTCGACACCGTTTATGAGATCTCGTCGAAAAAAGTTTTTTGTCTCGGGACAGGAAACGGACAAACGGAAGAGTTCAATGTAAATTCTATTAAATATTTCTTCTATACTTGCTTTTTGTACATTATTGTTCATCGAGCTCACTACAAATACCAAAGAAAAACAGTTAAACTGATAAAAAGTTCAATATGTTTGAACTCTTCTTGTGTGGACCGGAAGTGACGGACAATAAAATGAAACCGGTTTAACATATCTTCAATTAAATGTCTATCATCCATGAACGTTTTTTTGCTTTGATCACTTATAGTTTCTGAGAACTCGTTTGTACAAAATGTGTTTCAAAAAAGTTACCTGAGATATTTGAGATATCTCACCGGAAGTAGATTTTTTTTTGTTGATGTAACATTGCATTGATAACCTATGTTTAGATTTATACTTATATGTCTATTATATGGCAAAAGAATTTAATGCGTAAAAGAAGTTATTATTGAAGTGTTTCCGGTGATGACCGGAAGTTACGCCGAACAAAACAAAATAGTGTAAACACATGTACATATATAGGTCTATCATCCCACAAAGTTTTATTGTTTAAGTCGTCACCGTTTTTGAGATCTCGTCGACATAAGGTTTATTGTCTCGGGACAGGAAACGGACAGACGGAAGTGCTTAATGTAAATTTTATTAAATATTTTTTGTAAACTTGCCCTTTGTGTTTTATTGTTCATCGAACAAACTACAGATATCAAAGACAAAAAGTTAAATTGATAAAAAGCTCGATTTGTTTAAACTCTTCTTGTGTGGACCGGAAGTGACGGAAGACAAAATGAAACTGTTTAAACACAATTTTAATCAAATGTCTATCATCCATGAAAGTTTCGTGTCTTCATCGCTTATAGTTTCTGAGATCTCGCGGGTACAAAATGTGTTTTAAAAAAGTTACCTGAGATAATTGAGATATCTCACCGGAAGTAAAAATTTTTTGTTGATATTACATCGCAGAGATTTCCTATGTATAGATTTATTCTTATTTATTTATTCTATGGTCAAAAAAATTAATGCGTAAAAATAATTTTCTCTATGTGCTTCCGGTGACAACCGGAAGTTATGACGAACAAAACAAAAGTGTTTAAACACATCTACAGCTATAGGTCTATCATCCCACAAAGTTTGAATGTTCAAGTCTTTACCGTTTTTTAGATCTCAAGGTGACAAGCTTTTTGTCGCGGGACAGGAAACGGACGAACGGAAGTGAATTTAGAAAAATTTTAATTAAAATCCTCTAGATCTTTTTATTTTCTGTCATTCCTGAAAAATTTTTAAAAATCCATCAAGGCATCTCTGAGAAATTCACAAGAAAAAAAGGGGAAAAAAATAATAATAACTAGAGCAAAGCTCGTTGCAAAGCAACGAGTGGGTTTTCCGCTAATGTCGAAAGTAATGCTAGAAGTACCTCTAAGAAGCAGTGTTCTTAATCTAATGACAAAAGTAACTTAAGTACAAAAAAGATTTTAAAAATCGAATGATTCTTGGTACGACTTAACAAAATCCGAATGGTTTTAAGTACAAATTAACAAAAAAAATAAACATTTCAAGACCGAGTTAACAAAAAAATCCGAATGTGTTTAAGTACGACTTAAGAAATTTGACTTCATTTTAGGTAAAAGTTAACTTTACCTGGAACTAACATCTAATTTCTTAACCCAGAATGCAAAATTAAAATTTCCGTAAAAAATCAATTTTGTTTAAACATAAATCTGAGCAACATTTCCTCTACACTGCTTTTCAAAGGGTTGACCTTTCGTACTATGTGCTTGTTGCATCACCAATTGTCAGAAACTTATCGATGTATAGTTTACTTAATTTTATTATTCCTCTGTGAATATTTTTATTTGAAACTACTATGAACCAGACAACATTGAAATGGTGAACATTTCAAAGGGCCCCGCTGATGTTATTTAAGAGAATTTTGCTTTGACCTTGACCTATAACTTGAAATTTTTCCAGCTGGCATAGAACTTCTAATTCAATTTCATTGCCCCTAACATACAGGCATTTTTGTTCAATCTGACCAAGATTAAGCATATCCAGGAAATAATCTTTTGTCTAAAACTAATTTTATTAAGATCTGCTATGACCTTCACATTGACATGGTTCAAGGTCACTGCATGCCATTAACCAATAAGCTCTGTTTAGGCAAAATATTTGCCAATTAGGGGCTAAAAGGAGAGTATATATATGCTCTTAAAATATGGATTTTTGAGTGATCTGATATGACCTTGACACTTGATCTACAAATATCATTCGAGGTCATTGCATATCCTTTGATCAAAGGCATCATGTGGGTGAAGTATGAGCCTGTTTGGAGCAAAGGGAGATAAGATGTACTCCAGACAAGGATTTTTTAAATATAATTCTGCTATGACCTTCACAGTTTACCTTGAAAATAGGTTCAAGGTCACTACACACCCTTTACTCAAAAGCTCTGCTTATGTGAAGTCTGAGCCAAATAGGGGTTAGTAGAAAGTATATATGCTCTGAAAAAAGGATTTTTGCATGATCCGATATGATATTTCACCCTTTACCTAGAAATTTCATGCAAGGTCACTGCTCATCGATTAACGATAGAGACAGTCTGTGAGTATTAGCCAGATTGGACCAAAGGGAGAGAAGATATGCCCCAGACAAGGATTTTATATATGTAATTCTACTATGACCTTAACCTTATACCTAACAACATGGTTCAAGGTCACTGCACATCCTTAACCCAAAGGAACCCTGTGGATGAGGTATGAGCCAGATTGGGCCAAGGGGAGAGAAGCTATGTTCCGGTCAAGCGATCTCGGATGGACAGACGGACAAACTGATCACTAGAAGGCGCCCACACAAACTAATGCTTTTCTATCTAATTTGAAATAGTATCCATGCTATCTGCCCATGGTGAATAGTCATCAAAACCATTCATCAGCAGAATTTGATTTCCCTCCTTTTTAAACTCGGAACACCTCTGACCTAATCAGATCACCGCATTAAATACAAAGTTTGATAACTCTAATTTGTTTATCATCAAGAAATTCTGCATCGCTGACAAATAAAGTTTTATTCGGAATAATAATATACCAATTAACTGACTTTTTGGACAATAGCAAGTTTATTGTCCCACCCCACAGCAACTATTTCCCTTGGCTTTGCCTCATGAAATAGTTGCTGTCTTGGGAGACAATAAACTTCCTATTGTCCTCATATCCAGTAGATACTAAATAGGCATATAATATCCCATCCACCTCCATTTCATGTTATATAACCTCCCGTTTGTAACCTTCAATTTCACTGTGTAAAGTCAACACAGCAGTCAAAGCCGCAAGTTTCACAATTTATTACTGCTTCTCATGTACTTAAAATTAGGGGCCTTAATATTGCTTAGGCCTAAAAAAAAAAGTTGTGTGTTTCGGGTAACCCGACCTAACCTACAAAAATGGCCCGATCCTACCATTTTTAGATGCCTGATTTTATCCGACTGTGAATTTTATCTTATTTCCAATGAAAAATACGTTTTTAAATATGAAACAAACAAACATTCTTAGGATTCAGGCCAAAAAAATAGATAAAATAAAAAAATCTCCACCTACCTAACCTAATTTTTTCATCAGTGTTACCCTAAACACACTATTTTTTTTTTTAGGCCTTACCAATTCCAACAAGAGACATCCCATTAACTATTGATAAACATCAAAATTCATTTCATGAATCTACGCAACACTGGTAAATCTTCAAGTACAGTCACTATCAATTTTACAAAAATATTGACGGTTCTTTATCCGAAACTGTTCCTTGTACCTTTAACTTAGTACACTAACATTTTATGAAAAGACAGTTTGTCTTAGAATAAGAAAGCTAATGCAATTATGAGAAAAAGAATACCACATATTGCAAATTCCACTGAGGTTTAATAAAAATATGGCCATTTAAGTGAACCCCCCATTTCCAATTTCCATTAGTAAACATAGATTTACAGGGTTCTCCATAGTAAAACATCTTTACCTGACCTTTTAGAGGTCAATTGTTGTTCAACCACCTTTAAAAAGAAACCTTATTCAATACAACATGCATCTACATTATATAATCATGAAAAAAGCTTCACATCACTCAGAAATATCCTTACATGTATACCCCCCCCCCCCCCCCATCTTTTGATTTTCATAAAAAGTCATGGTTAAAAATGTTTTACCTAATTTTATGAAACTTATGGCAATTTCCTTGAGTCATTTCTCACACATATTTGAAAACAATCATCAATGATTCTAAAATTTGATCCTAATTATTTGTTTATCTTATGATTTACACCATTTTAATTAACAAATAGACAGCTGTCCTGCTTGTGATTTCTTGTTTTTATGAAAAAAAGTAAGCTAACAATCATATTTAGTGAATATCTAATCTATTTTGATTTCTAGTCTCCTTCTATCCATGCTAAAACAGTAAGATACAACCTACAAGTTAGACATCTGCCTTAAATTAAAATAAAATTCAAACACCCAGGTAGCTGGAGACAGAGTTGATTTCCATGAAAAATGTTCAAAATTTGACATGTTTTTCTCCTTTTTTTATGCATATATACCTTAGAAAGGTAGAAATAGGTTGTTTCTTGTTCATTTCAAAAGTAATTATCAATGTTATTTCAAAGTCAAATGTACATTTACATATCCTACATGTAATCTTAATGCAGACAATTGATGGGGGGGGGGGGGGGGGGGTTCAATTATGTAAACATATAAAACAAGAGGCCCATGGGCCACATCGCTCACCTGAACAGCAGTTCCTTGTAACATTACATTTCGTAGCATATGCTTTTTCTATTTTAAACATTGAACCCCTTTCTTGGGACCCAGTTATGGTCCGAGGTTTATGGTTGGCTTGAACAACATAAACAGTAACATAGGAATGAAAATGTGTAGCACTGCGGTAGGACCGCACGTACACAACCTGAAAAACTGAACGTAGCAGAGTTCCACTTCAAGAGAAATAACTCTCAGACTGTACAGAACATCAAGAAAGATAACTCTTGGTTTCACTACATTAGTGCTTACACAATTTGAGGATCCTTGCATAATAATCTCACAAACTGTAGCATTATAGTTCTCGAGAAAAACTTTTTAAAAACATTTTCAATATATCTTTCTATGTTAAACTTTGAACCCCTCTTGGGGCCACAGTATTAGTCCAGGGCTAAAGTTTTAATTATTTGGAATCTACATTATTTAAGGATGCTTGCATAGTTATCTCACAAGCTGAAGCATTATAGTTCCCTAGAAAAAGATTTTTCAACATTTTCCCTCTATATTTCTATGCTAAACTTTGAACACCTCTTGGGGCCCCAGTATTCGATTGAGGTCACAGCTTTTATAATTTCGAATCTACACTATTTGAGGGTGCTTACGTAGTTATCTGACAAATTGATGCATTGTAGTTCTCGAAAAGAAGATTTTTAAACATTTTCCATATATACCGGTACTTCTACATTTAACTTTAAACCCATCTTGGGTCCCTAGTATTAGTCCAGGGGTCACTATTTTAAAACTGTCGAACCTTCATTATCCAAGGTTGTATGCATGATAGTAATCTCACAAATTGAGGCATTGTAGTTCTCGAGAAGAAGATATTTTAACGTTACCTTTATATTTCTATAATAAACTTTGACCCCATCTTGGGGCCCCAGTATTGGTCCGGGGGTCACAATTTTACCAATTAGGAATCTACATGAGCGAAGGCATAGAAATTCCACAAACTAAAACATTGTAGTTCTTGAGAAGAAAATTTTTAAACTTTTCCTTTATGTTTTTTAAAATGTTTAAATTTTGAACCCCTCTTGGTGCCCATCAATTGTCCAGGAGTTACAATTTTTTGAATCTACATCATTTAAGGATGTACATGTATGCATAGTTATATCCCAAACAGTTGCACTATAGTTCTTGAGAAGAAGATTTTAAAACATTTTCCTATATATGTTAAAATCTAAACCCCTACTGGGGCCCCACTTTTTGTTCAGGGGTCACGCTTTTTACAATTTTCACTATATATACAACCGTTTGTGTATGTATTGGCATTTTTGGTGGAGTGGTTTTTGAGAAGAAAATTTTTAAACATTTTTCATATGTAGTTCTATGTTAAACTTTGAACCCCGCCTGGGGCCCCAGTTTTGGTCCGAGGGTCACGATTTTTACAATTTAGAATCTTCACTATATATACAAGTTTTTGTGTAAATATTGGCTTTCTGGTGCAGTGGTTCTTGAGAAGAAGATTTTGAAAACATTTTCCTTTGTATTTCTATGTTTAACTTTGAACCCCGCCTGGGGCCCCAGTTTTGGTCCGAGGGTTACGATTTTTACAATTTAGAATCTTCACTATATATACAAGCTTTTGTGTAAATATTGGCATTTCTGGTGCAGTGGTTCTTTAGAAGAAGATTTTTTAAACGTTTTCCTAAGGTATATCTATGTTAAATTTGAACCCCGCCTGGGGCCCCAGTTTTGGTCCGAGTGTCACGATTTTTACAATTTAGAATCTTCACTATATATACAAGTTTTTGTGTAAATATTGGCATTTCTGGTGCAGTGGTTCTTGAGAAGAAGATTTTTAAAACATTTTCCTTTGTATTTCTATGTTAAACTTTGAACCCCGCCTGGGGCCCCAGTTTTGGTCCGAGGGTCACGATTTTTACAATTTAGAATCTTCACTATATATACAAGCTTTTGTGTAAATATTGGCATTTCTGGTGCAGTGGTTCTTGAGAAGAAGATTTTTAAAGACATGCACCCTTTACTTACTGTTTCGCAATTATCTCCCTTTTAAAAAGGGCTGTGCCCTTTATTTTTACAATTTATAACCCCCTTTCCATAAGGATGCTTTGTACCAAATTTGGTTAAATTTTGCCCAGTGGTTTTTGAGAAGAAGTTGAAAATGTGAAAAGTTTACAGACGGACGGACAGACAGACAGAGGGACGGACGGACGGACGGACGACGGACAACGGGTGATCAGAAAAGCTCACTTGAACCTTCGGTTCAGGTGAGCTAATAAAAAAATAAAGGAAACATAATTGCATACTTTTATTGAAAAACAAATTTTCACAACAATTATGAATTTCTTTAAATAGCCTTAATTTTGTTTTTCATAATTTCTTATCAAACACAAACCACAACATGGGATGATGCTTTTTTCAAGTTCCATTATTGTTCATGCATTATCCGATTTAATTTGAATTACCGGTAAAAAGTCTGTAGAACACAAGGAATATGCATGTGGATAGAGGTGACAGGTTAATCTCAAGAGCTGACCCACAAGAATCAACAGGTAAAAGCCATGTGGTGCCATGTCAGAACAAGAGTCGGTTTTTAGCTGAAATAAAAAAAAAATAATTAGCTGTGTTTACATACATGTACTAGTAATAGCTGTGTTTACATTAACATATGCATATTATTTCTGGAAAAAATACACTGACCATGCAGTGTAATAAGTATTACATATTCCAATACATGACATAACATTTAGGCAGTACAAGATCAAATATTTGCATATCAAGTCATAATATAATATTTAAAAAATTTCTTAGGTATAGACACTTATCAGATTGAGAGAGAGTTTGAGAGAGAAAGAGAGCTAGAGTTTATTTCTTGTAGTGCAACAGTCAAAAATTTCAATTATAAAATTACAAAGGAATATTACCCATCTGAACAGCGTCAAAGTACATGTATTTCCTTCTGGTATACCCGCATGTTTTATCAATTCTACCGGGGTTTTTTTTGGCAAATAAATTTGGCGAGGGTTTTGGTTTCTTTTCTTTTAGATTACATGTTTTAAAAACAATACTATGTGTAATAAGCATAAAACATGTATGAGTAAACTTAATGAAGAATTTTTAATAGATTATTTTTCACAGAATGTGTTACATTACATGTATGTCAATCTCTATAAAAGTAGCGTATATTTCGTGCGTCATAAATTGGAAGTTTTAGCAAATATCATGTACTTGCATGGTTGCTATATATATGTCTAACCCGAATTTTCTTCATAAAGCTACAGCTGTATGTACCACATAATTATATGTTTTGTCACAAGTATACATTTTTAAAAAAAATACCCAAATTCCAACAGTTTAAATAAACTCAACTCATTCTCTGATAAGTTCATTGTGTTTTGTGCGTGCATATCTTATTTGTCTGCTGCAACAGCAGCCAATCAGCGGTAAGCTGAATCCACAAAAAGAAAGTTTGTGTTTTAGGAGCGGGTAAATTGTTTATGCGACACTGTCAAGAAAACCACACCAAATAATAACAAGAAACTAAATATTCACTTAAATGTATTGTGTTGTAAAGTAAAGGTTTTTAACACTTATTGTATCTTGCAAAACATGTGATGACCCTTAATCATCTGTCATATATCTGATATACATGTATATGTAAAAGATGGGAGAAATAACGACGGCACAAACTGGGATTCGAACCTGGCCCTCTGAATCTCTAGTCAAGTGCTCTACCAACTGAGCTACATGTATCTGAGCTATCTGGCACTGGTATTCAAACCGGTCTGATCGTCACATATATAAAGAATTATTTTAAACAATGTTGTTCAATTAAAAATAACACTTGCAACCTTCAGTTTTTGTCTGTTATTAATCAATATTGGCGTGCGATCAGTTCTCGCCGAGTACCATTTCTCTCCAGTGCATTGTTACGTCATTTTATCAACACATAAAATTATATACGAAAATATGATGTAACAGTGCACCAGCGAGAAATGGTCCTCGGCGAGAACTGCTCGCACGCCAGTACTGCCAGTAGTCAGATTAAAAAAAGAGAATAAAAAATTACATTTAAAACATTAACAAGGACAATTTAAGTACACATCATAACTGCTAAACAAGAAAAATTATGTGAACTGGTAGAATGGTAGGCATAGTTCTAACTTGTAACCTACATGTACAAGTACATGTACCGGGTACCCATTGGTCTGCTATACCTCTTTAATGATACAATGATCGGCATCATAAAGATATTAAAGTCATGTTTTAACTCTGAAGTCTGAAGTATACAATTTTATTTACTTGAAGTTATGTCTACAGGGTATTCATGACTACATTTGGAGTCCTCTGCACAAGAATATATGATATGTTTCTAATTAGACCCTGCTTTGAATTTTGAGTTGAAAATTCACAATCTGTTATTTTTTTAAATAGATAAATTCAGTTACCCTTTCCAGTCCCCCATGAACCTCGAGCGAGTCTAAACACCCATGAAACATGTAAAAATTACACGTTTGTAAACAAACACCCACACCATAACAAAAACATCTAACAGTGTGCACGTACTTACATGTACATCTATACTATATACTAAATTTTAACCAGTTAACAAGAAACTTTAAAAGGAGTAAAAGCCTCACCTTCTTCAGTAACATCCACATAAATCACACACTTTAATGTCCATCTTTTCTCCTTTATTACTCGTAGCTTATCAACGGCTGATCGTCGACAGAAGTGTGGCTGTCAGAATTTCCTCGTAAACGATTCACACGAGAAAAATATCCTCCTTAAACAAATATGTAGTATTGTTCCCTGTGCATGTTCATATGTTTCACAGCAAATTGAAAATGCATGTGTACACCGAAAGAATACACAACTTCTCTTCTGCATTACGGCTCTCTCTTTTCTACAATGCCGTTCGTTACTGTTTACATTCGGCGCGCGCGCGCGGGGGTCACAAACAGGGGCGCCCCGACAAATAGTTGCACATAGAACGTTTAAATAATGTGTGTTCATTGAATTCATAAATGATATAGATGAAAAAAATGAAATTGAATCACAACAATTTATCTAAGACGCAACACAACGTAATGCAGTAAATGCCTGGGCCTTAATGTGGCATTTGTTCGCTTGTGTGTCTATGTAGACATATTAACTCGTTCATGTACGATTCTCACATATTTGTTTTATGAAATTTGAAAAAAAATACAGGACAGAACTTGTTTAATTTGATACCAAATGACATTATTAAATATATTAACAATAACTAAATTAATTTTTTTTTCATAAAATGATAACGATTTTTGCTATCAGAAAAATACGTGTATGAGCTGCTGACCCCTTATTATAGGGGCCAGCCCTTTTTTCTTAATTTTAAATGAAAGCTCTTGTTATTCTAAACAACTTTTGTTCTATATGTATTAACAAAATATTTTTAGTTTAAAGGTTATAATACAAAAAGCAACAAAATTTCAGCCCCGAAAAAATCTTAAACTTTGGCGACAAATAGCTCAAAAACTAACAAAGAAATTACCAAAATTTTCATGCCAGCAAAATTATAAAATGTTACCGACAATTTCGCCAAATTTCATGCATCTATCATCTGTAGTTCCCGAGATCAACTCTGGACAAAAGACCCCCCAATTTTCAATTAAAGGGCAATAACTCATAACCGGAAGTGAATTTTAAAAATTTGAAAAAAACGTCTAGAGATATTAATATCATCTACATACCCTGAAAGTTTCATAGCAATCAGACAAAAAATGTTCGCGAAATCTCGTGCACAAAATTTGCGGGAAAAAAAAAAATAATAATAAGAAACAGTAGAATAACAGAAGGGTTTTCCGTTGAAAAACGGAAAACCCTAACTAGACTCTTGTTGCTAAAGCAACAAAAAGGTCTTCCGTTCCTCGTGTATTAATCTGCACAAAAAAATCCAGTTATCTTGAAAACAGAAAATGGATATAATATATACATTTTGTTTTTCCTCAAAGGTTGGATGTTCAAGTTTTTGTTATCTATAGTATCTCGTTAAGAAAAGAGTTTTATCTCGGGACCGGAAACGGACAAACGGAAGTGATTGAGGAAATTAAAAGTAGATATTTTTAGTACATTTACCTACGGAACGTTACTGTTCTCCACATTGAGTAAAATGTTAAAAAAATCTAAAGTAAAAAAAAGTCTTCTGCTTTAATGCTTCAAGTGAGAACAGGAAGTGACGTACGACAAAATGAAACCCGTTAAACACATGGACAAACAAATGTTCATCACCCATATAAGTTTGTTGTCTTGATCTTTTACAGTTTCTGAGATCTTGCGAGTACTATATGTTTTTATAAAATAAGGCTATTTGAGATATTTGAGATATCTCACCGGAAGTAGATTTTTTTTTACCATTTGAATATGACCTTTTATATTTCTTTAGCTTAAATGTTACTTCCAGGCTAAGTAAACAAAATAATTTTTAAAAAATCAAAAGTTGGTGTACTTCCTGTGACGACCGGAAGTTACGCCGGATTAAACAAAATAGTGGTAACACATGTACGTACATTGGTCTATCATTCCACAAAGTTTGGTTGTTCAAGTTGTTACCGTTTTTTAGATCTCTTCAAAATAATAATTTTTGTCTCGGGACAGGAAACGGACAAACGGAAGTGCTCAATAAAAATTAAATTTACAATTTCTTGTTTACTTGCCTATCTTACATTATTATTTATCGAAATAACTAAAACTATCAAAGGAAAAAAGTTAAACTGACGAACAGCTCGATTTGTTTGAACTCTTCCGGTGTGGACCGGAAGTGACGGAAGACAAAATAAAAGCGTTTAAACACATCTTCAATCAAATGTCTATCATACGTGAATGTTTCGTGCCTTGATCACTTTTAGTTTCTGAGATATCGCGGGTACAAAATGTGTTTTATAAAAGCTACCTGAGATAATTGAGATATCTCACCGGAAGTAGAATATTTTCGTTGATATTACATCGCAGAGATATCCTATGTATAGATTTATATCTATATAGCTATTCTACGGCCGAAAAAATTAATGCCTTAAAATAATTATTTTTTAAGTGCTTCCGGTGACGACCGGAAGTTACGACGAACAAAACAAAAGTGTTTAAACACATCTAAAGCTATAGGTCTATCACCCCACAAAGTTTGGATGTTCAAGTCTTTACTGTATTTGAGATCTCGAGGTGACAAGCTTTTTGTCGCGGGACAGGAAACGGACGAACGGAAGTAAATTTAGAAAATCTTTTACTAAAAACCGCTAGATGTTTATATTTTCAGTCATTCCTGAAAATTTTATAAAAATTCATCAAGACATCTCTGAGAAATTCACAAGACAAAAAGGGGAAAAAAATAATAATAAAAAGAAACATTACAATCACTATAAGGTCTTCCGTTGGAAACGGAAGACCTTAATAATAAAAAGAAACATTACAATCACTATAAGGTCTTCCGTTGGAAACGGAAGACCTTAATAAAAAACCTTACAATCACTATAAGGTCTTCCGTTGGAAACGGAAGACCTTAATAATAAAAAGAAACATTACAATCACTATAAGGTCTTCCGTTGGAAACGGAAGACCTTAAAAACCTAACAATCACTATAAGGACTTCCGTTGGAAACGGAAGACCTTAACTAGACTCTTGTTGCTATAGCAACAATAAGGTCTTCCGTTCCTCATGTAATAATCTGCTAAAAAAATCCAGTTATCTTGTAAACAGAAAATGGATATGATATGTACATTTTGTCTTTCCTCAAAGTTTGGATGTTCAAGTTTTTGTAAGTTATGACAACTCGTTGAAAAAAGGTTTTTATCTAGGGACCGGAAACGAAACGAACAAACGGAAGTGATTTAAAAAAACGGAAAGTAGATATGTTAGTTCATTTACCTACGTACGTTACTGTTCATCACATTGAGTAAAATGTTTTTAAAAAAGTTAAAAGTTTTTAAAAATGTTCTATTGCTTTTGAACATTTCAAGTATTAACCGGAAGTGACGTAGGACCCGATGAAACCCGTTAAACACATGTTCAATCAATGTCCATTATCTATATAAGTCTTGATCTATCACAGTTTCTTGTGGGTACTTTGTTTTTAAAAAAGAAGGCTACCTGAGATATTTGAGATGTGTCACCGGAAGTAGATCCTTTTTTTACCATGTGTACATGACTTTTTGTATTTCTATAGCTTAAATGTTACTTCCATGCTAAATAACCAAAATATTTTTAAAAATATCAAAATTGGGTGTACTTCCTGTGACGACCGGAAGTTACACCGGATAAAACAAAATAGTGTTAACACATGTACATACATAGATCTATCATCCCACAAAGTTTGGTTGTTCAAGTCGTTACTGTTTTTGAGATCTCGTCGAAATCAGGTTTTTGGTCTCTGGACAGGAAACGGGCAAACGGAAGTGTTCAATGTAAATTGTATTCAATATTTCTTGTATACTTGCCTTTTGTACATTATTTTTCATTTATCTAACTAAAATATATCAAAGGAAAACAGTTAAACTGATAAACAGCTTGATTTTTTTTAACTCTTCCGGTATGGACCGGAAGTGACGGAAGACAAAATGAAACCGGTTAAACACATCTTCAATCAAATGTCTATCATCTATGAAAGTTTCGTGTCTTGATCGCTTATAGTTTCTGAGATCTCGCGGGTACAAAATGTGTTTTAAAAAAGCTACCCGAGATAATTGAGATATCTCACCGGAAGTAGAAATTTTTTGTTGATATTACATCGCACAGATTTCCTATGTATAGATTTAATCTTATATATTTATTCTATTGACAAAAAATTTGATGCGTAAAAAAATTATTTTTTAAGTGCTTCCAGTGACGACCGGAAGTTATGACGAACAAAACAAAAGTGTTTAAACACATCTACAGCTATAGGTCTATCATCCCACAAAGTTTGAATGTTTAAGTCTTTACCGTTTTATAGATCTCGAGGTGACAAGCTTTTTGTCGCGGGACAGGAAACGGACGACCGGAAGTGAATTTAGAACATTTTTAATTAAAATCCTCTAGATATTTTTATTTTCTGTCATTCCTGAAAATTTTATAAAAATCCATCAAGACATCTCTGAGAAATTCACGAGAGAAAAAGGGGAAAAAAAATAATAATAACTAGACACGATCTCGTTGCGAGCAACGAGGAGGTCTTCCGTCCGATTTTTAGAAGAGGAAATGACCTTGCCTTTTATCTTCATCAACGAAACATATCAGGAAATGCAAATGTGATCTAATAGAGCGATGGATGATGGATTATACACCCCGTTGGATCCCTAATTTGAAGGACCAGCCCAATTTTATTTCATATTAAATAAGAGGACTTTTGACCTAACAACTGGTCTAATGACCTGTAATAAAAAGAAAAAAAAGAAAAAAAGAGGGTCTTCCTTTGTAAACGGAAGACCCTAACAACAATAAGAATAGAAGGGTCTTCCGTCTTCAGCGGAAGACCCTAATAATAAAAAGACTGTTTTTGTCTAAATCTTAATTGAAGAGTGTTTTTCAACTTGTACTACAGTCCAACAATCCTTTTATGTTGAATATTTTAGTTAGAAAATTAGATAAAAAGGAGAAAGAGAAATATAGAGAGAAAGTACAAATCTTGGCTCCGGCGAGATTAGAACACACAGCCTTTGCAGGTGTCTCAAAACATGGCTGACGCGAAATAATTCCCGAATTTGTGTTTGAATTTGGGGCGTTTCCGCCCGGAAGAGGAGCTGAGTTTTTGTATGAGATAAAAACAACGTGTCAGATGTCTGACTATTCAGGTTTGGTAACAGTGCGATGTCATTTGAAATATTGACGCGTGTTTTTGTCTGGAGGGGGGTGAAAAGACCCGAGCTTGATTTTTGTCGTAAATAAATCGAAAATAGAATTTTGAGGTGTGGATCTCGGATTCGTGTAACAACTATTAGGGGAAGTCCTAAAACAATGACTGATGCAGTTTACCCATGTATTTCAGTGTTGAGAATTTTTGTTCGTGTCGTTTACTATTATGTTTGACTGTTTTATTTCAGCAGGATTGATAGAATCTTTATAAATGTAGAAATAACTAAATCAGTAACACGTAAATTTATTCGGAAAAAATTTGATGCAGTAATTTCCACAGTTCTAACATTCATAAGTAGTTCACACGTTATCGTATATTCAGACTAAACGAAAAAAAAGAAATATACATGCAACAGAAATATTACGTGGCTGCACAGGGGCCAAGTTCATTTCAACATTAATTTCAATGAAACAATAAATAAAGAAAGAGATCGAACTCTGACCCAGATAGAAAACTACAGCTCGCTTCAAAATCCTAAAAAATCAATTAATCTTTAAAACACTCGCAACGTGCATGTATTTTTCATAAAAGTAATGTCTGAGATACACTCCTGCCGAATTTTAAGTTGATGGGTCTTACAATAGCGGAGATATACGCATTATTCTCTCGAAGTCGCCAGTTTATTTTTACTCGGACATTTACCGGTCCAGAGCTCACGATGGGATTTTGCCTATGACAACAGCAGTATTGCAACAAGTCGAGAAACATTTGCAATAATCTTTTAAAATCTTACATCAAACGCAATTTATGGATTTACTTTTTACTTTTAAAGTTTTCAGAAATAAGATATATAAAATGCCATAACATTTACATGCTAAACACTACATATGTATGATGAGAGAGAGAGAGAGAGAGAGAGAGAGAGAGAGAGAGAGAGAGAGAGAGAGAGAGAGAGAGAGAGAGAGATTAATCAGAAATCGATTTGATCAGAGACATAAATAACATTTACGTCTCTGATTTGATAAAGAAATTTATAATTGTTTTATCTGCTTTTTCATATCTATTATATTTCTTTTTGTCTCAAGTTTTTCTTTGCCGCAATAACTGCATAATAAAAAATTCTGGTAAGTCAGCAAATAAAATAACCTACATCATTAGAAATATAGTATGATTATTTATTCCCCATTTTCCCGAATCCAAACGATACCCAAGTGTTATGTCTAAATGACCAATGTTAAGCATTCAGTTGATAATAAAAATCGTTTTTTTTTAATCCCAGACAGTCAATAGATTTGTTATTAAATCATTGAACAGTGAATTTCAAAAAATAACATCCGTAGACAATATCCCGTTACTAGAAAAAAATACGTATTTACTTTTTTGACGTCAAATGTACATTAGCCTCTAGCCTCATTACTCCATGTTACCTGTAGTAGATCTTTGAGAGAGAGAGAGAGAGAGAGAGAGAGAGAGAGAGAGAGAGAGAGAGAGAGAGAGAGAGAGAGAGAGAGAGAGAGATTTTAGTGTTCAGGAATTCAATATAAACGCAACATTTGTCAATAAACGCATGTATACATGCATACAGGTACATATCTAAATGTTTGAATAAATACAAAACAACCTTTCTTTTTAAGCCATGTGAAATACTAAAAACGTTGGTGCATTGCTAAATGTTGTGTGTATACAATCATTGAAATGGCGGCATTTCTTTGATGCCGGTGTAATGAAGAATAATGACCCCCGTAGAATAATGACCGGGGGTCATTTTTCGACGTAGAATAATGACCCCCCGGTCATTATTCTACGCAGAAAAATGACCCCCCGGTCATTATTCTACGTAGAAAAATGACTCCTTTGCCTGAAGAATAAGTGTCATTTTCATAAAAATGAGCACACTCCACATGAAGAAAATTGACCCCTGTAGAATAATGACCCCTTGTAGATTAAAGTTTTTCAGTATATTTTTATTATTTGTGAAATAGTCTTTACACTATTGTAATTTTTACTGCTGCAGTTTACAGAAAGTAACGGAAATTATAATTCATATTCAAATAAACTTAAAGTGAAAGAAGGGGTATAGCTTAGAAAATTAAAATCCTACCGTTATAACAAGACATTGACGTATTGCATCGGGGTATGGTTGTCTTCTTAAAGGGGCATGGTCACGATTTTAGTCAAAAAAAAATTTTCCGATCTTAATGTTCACAATGCTTTAGTAAGGTATTTTTAACAGGCAACCAAAATTTTAGTGTCATTCGTTGAGTTATAAACAAGTTACAGAGCTTGCAATTCTTTGCTATTATAACACAGCTTTTGTTTACATTTTGAATGTTGTAGTGAAAACTCCAATTTTAGACCTAATGGATGTGTTAAACGTAAGGAACTGTTTATTTATGCTTAAAATGAATAAGAAGATAGACAAATCAGCTTGAACAAGATGTTTTACTGGTATATTGAACTTATGTAAACAACAACAGGGCACGAACCTTGTTTACATGACAAAGAATTGTGAGCCCTGTATCTTGCCTATAACTTTACAACTGACCTCAAATCATTTGATCAGTAGAAATGCTTTCCTTAAGCATTGTAAATAATGAAAACAGAAAAATAGAATTTGACCAAAATCGTGCCCCTTTAATTAACAATTACATTTACATATATCTAAGTATATGGTGTTCCGATAGGGCCACTCCGACCTTAATATAGGGCGAAGATGCGAAGTTGCAAAGGCGATAGTGCGAAGGCGAAGGAGCAAAAGTGCGATGATGCGACGACGAAGCGCGAAGATGTGATGCCTAAAGTGCGAAGGCGAAGGGCCGATACTACTATCGCTCCTTCCCAACTTTGCACTCTGGCCTTCGCATCTTCGCACTTTCGCCTTCGCCTTTTTTGATTGCATTCAGCAAGTCTCGGTCGATTACATAGAATTTAATGCAGGCACCGTACTCGCCAAGGTTTTTCGATTAATCCAGGCTATTATTGTTACGCATGCGCTAGGCCATCGCGCTTACTATGAATGTTTATAAATATTTCAATGTGTACGTGTGACATATATGTTTACCAGTGCTGGCTATGCCTAATCATTATATACTCCACACAAAATTTAATGTCCACCATAATGTGTAAAAACATGTATGCACTTCCAGACTCCTATCACTTACCAGCCGTCTGTTTACCGTGGACCAAACACAGTAACATTCTAATTTCATTATGCGACACTCCTTGCTCATGCATGGATCTAGAGGGGGGAGAGGGGGTCCGTCCCCCGGGAAAATTCAATGTTAATAATTTCATGCAGTAAAAGGGGAGAGGGTGTCCGGACCCTATCCCTCTGAATAATTTAATTTTATTAATTTTATAAAAACAAAATTTCCAAAATATGCCTCGGAACCCTTAAACGGTAGAGAGCTCCGCAACGATAGAATATAGATAAACACAGATTACAAGGCTCACCGCGACGAGGCATCACCTTTATGAGGCATCACCTTTATGAGACCACCTTTATCATATTATATGAAAACCATCCTTTATGATCTTGGATATTCATCGATTCTGTTTTGACACATTATCGCATATCATCTGTTAAAAAATTGTATGATAATCATATGATCATATGTTAATCAATACAGTAATATAAAATTAAAAATTGCATCCTATCATACTTTCAATATTTATCATATAATACCATACAATACAGTAAAAAAATTGTGAGATATGATATTGTAACGTATGATATGACATTGTATTGTGTTATACATTATTGTATCTGATCAAATAATACAATATCATAAAACACAATACAATATAGTATTATATGAAACACTATCATATTGCAATAATACATCATAACATTGAAACATGTGTTATTATATTGTATAATATAGTATGATATTGTATTGTATGATATTGTATCATATTTGATAAATAATATGATATTGTATTATATGACACAATATAATTTGATACAGCATTGTATCATATCAAATGAAACAATATCATGGGATAAAATAAAATATTATATAATACAATTATATTATACATATTGTATCATATGATACAAAAATATATATGTAATATGATTATATATATATATATATATAAAACTTTAACCAGCTCCGGACGTCAACGCCGGGAGTATAGTATAAGCTCCCCTTGACTTCGTCTCGGTGAGCTAAAAAGGCGAAAGCGCGAAGATTCGAAGGCGAGAGTGCGAAGTTGCAAAGGCAAAGAAGCGATAGTAGTATCACTTCTTCGCCTTCGCAACTTGGCACTTTCGTCTTTGCATCTTCGCGCTTCGCCGTCGCATCTTTTATATTCTTCCTATTGTTCATGAATTATACTTGCATTTAGAATTTCCACTATAACAAACTGCTGGGTATGCAAGTGCATCACGCGGAATTAATGATGAAACTAAAATTATGAAAAGTTGAATCCACTGTTAGGCATTATAACCAAGCTGAAGTTAGTAGGCACTGACAGCAGCCATTACGCCAGTAGAAGTTAACAGCCAATAAGGAAAATCGTCAAAGTATTGAAAGTACTCGTACAGAAAATATATTTTACTTTATCGTCGGCATACTTTAGTAAGTTTAGTTAATATCAAGATGATTAATGCATCAATAGTTTGTATGAGCATTGGTAACTTTGGATACAATAAAGATCGTGTGATCAAAATGAAGGGGGATATAAACCCCTAACATGGACCCTAACCTCTTATCAACGCTTTTAGAAAAAATCTTTACTTATTATAATCGAACGTTATTTGTCCCCTTAGTCTTTTTCCATAAAGATATATACATGTATCATTCTAAGATTGACAATTCATTCACCAGTGAATATTGCTTATATTATTACAACAATTATTCTTTCATGATTATTGTTCGTTAATTATCACACAATATCCTCATTGTGTATGAATCTGTCTTTATTTGCGTCATTCCCCGACGTATGTCGATGAGAGAAGTGACGTAACTGTTAACAATCAATTTGTGGCAATATAAGAGTGTTTTTGTGTGCCTGCTACGGGTATGGAAAACTATATACAGCGATTTATTTACAAATTCGGTGTTTATAACTTCAAAATCAGTTGAACAGAGTGCAAAAAATTAAGTAAATTTCAACGTCATATCTTGGATACGGTGTAACCAATTTCTATTCATGTTTACGGGGGGGGGGGGGGGGTCATTTTTCTATGGGGGTCATTTTTCTTCATGTTGATCATGAAGAAAAATAACCCCTGGGTCTTTTTTCTTCAGAAAAATCCAATTATTCTTCAGCTAGGGGGGTCATTATTCTACGTCGAAAAATGACCCCCGGTCATTATTCTACGGGGGTCATTATTCTTCATTACACCGGCAAAGCGATCCAGTGAACTCTAATGCGGTCGAACTGCAGGGGTGCTTCGGCGGCATGCGACAATCGTCCGAATTTAGCGAGCAGTTGACAGAAAAGAGCTCTATATTTGTACTGAAAAAAAGCCGCTATTATTTTTATTTATGACAAAAAGAAAACGGAAAACATTCAAATCCATCATTATAAAGATAAAATCGTTAAACAAAACACAGTTAAGCAAGAACAAATAATCGGCACTCGGGGACTGAACCCGGGTCGCCTGGACACAAGTCCACCACTCTAACGACTGAGCTACGCGGACTCTCGCTTCAGAACTTTGGAGCCCAAAATCTCGAGAATGCATGGATCGATTTTAAAACAGATTTCATATTCAGAGGTTTTAAGAGTGTCTTTATCGAATAGTAACATAAAAAAAATTCAAGTTCAAAAAATTGAAAAATTAAGGTTTTTCATTTCCTTCCGCTGACGACCGGAAGTGACGGCGGACGTTCGGATATGCGTAATACACTGCGGCCGTTCACTCTCTACGATCTCTGAAAATTTGAAAGTTCTATCTTAAATACTTTTGGAGAAAACTCGTGAACAAGCAAAAACATAAAATCTTTAATATCTCGGGACCGGAAGTGACGACCAAAAAAATCCCACGTACTTTTCTTACAAATGTTGTCATAAACAATATCTGAAAGTTTAATCAAAATCGACTGAAGCGTTTTCGAGAAAACGTGGGAGAAAAAAAAAAGAATAATAATAATAGAGGAAAAGAAACAAAGCAAAAACAATAAGGTCTTCCGTTTCCAACGGAAGACCTTAATAACTAGACTCTTGTTGCAAAAGCAACAAAAAGGTCTTCCGTTTTGATATAGAAGTATCAATTTAACTGTAAGACATTGCTTCTCTCACATAAATAAAAAATGGATACGAAAATTATTGTGAATTATAAAAATATCAAAATTGGGTGTACTTCCTGTGACGACCGGAAGTTACGCCGGATAAAACAAAATAGTGTTAACACATGTACATACATAGGTCTATCATCCCACAAAGTTTGGTTGTTCAAGTCGTTACTGTTTTTGAGATCTCGTCGAAATCAGGTTTTTGGTCTCTGGACAGGAAACGGGCAAACGGAAGTGTTCAATGTAAATTGTATTCAATATTTCTTGTATACTTGCCTTTTGTACATTATTTTTCATTTATCTAACTAATATATATCAAAGGAAAACAGTTAAACTGATAGACAGCTCTTTTTTTTTTAACTCTTCCGGTATGGACCGGAAGTGACGGAAGACAAAATGAAACCGGTTAAACACATCTTCAATCAAATGTCTATCATCTATGAAAGTTTCGTGTCTTGATCGCTTATAGTTTCTGATATCTCGCGGGTACAAAATGTGTTTTAAAAAAGCTACCTGAGATAATTGAGATATCTCACCGGAAGTAGAAATTTTTTGTTGATATTACATCGCAGAGATTTCCTATGAATAGATTTATTCTTATATATTTATTCTATTGACAAAAAAATTGATGCGTAAAAAAAATATATTTAAGTGCTTCCGGTGACGACCGGAAGTTATGACAAACAAAACAAAAGTGTTTAAACACATCTACAGCTATAGGTCTATCATCCCACAAAGTTTGAATGTTTAAGTCTTTACCGTTTCTTAGATCTCGAGGTGACAAGCTTTTTGTCGCGGGACAGGAAACGGACGACCGGAAGTGAATTTAGAACATTTTTAATTAAAATCCTCTAGATCTTTTTATTTTCTGTCATTCCTGAAAATTTTATAAAAATCCATCAAGACATCTCTGAGAAATTCACGAGAGAAAAAGGGGAAAATAATAATAATAATAATAATAACTAGACTCTTGTTGCAAAAGCAACAAAAAGGTCTTCCGTTTTGATATACATGAATCAATTTAACCGTAGACATTGCTTCTCTTACATAGAGAAAATAGTTAATATTATAAGTATTGTAAATGATGTATCCAGACGTTACTTCCATGTAAAACAACGAGATTGAAAAAGAAATCAATTTTTGAAGTACTCTCTGTGACGACCGGAAGTAATGCCGAACTAAACAAAACAGGTTACAAAGTTTGGTTGTTAAAAATTTGATTTATTTGAATCCTACCGGTGAAAACCGGAAGTGGCAGTTGACAAAATAAAACCCACTAAACATATCATCAATCAAATGTCTATCATTCATGAAAGCTTTGTGTCTCATTCACTTACAGTGACAAAAATCTCGCGGGCATCAAATTTGTAAAAGGGAAAGCTTCATAGAGATATTTGAGATATCTCACCGGAAGGAACAGTTATTTGAAAATTTAACATTATAAAGATGACACATCTAAGATTGTATACTGATATATTCATTCCATGTAAAAGAAATAAATAAAGAAAAAACAAAAAAAGGGGGAAAAAATAATAATAAATATACATGTATCAATTTAACTGTAAGACATTGCTTCTCTCACATAGAAAAAAAGTGGATATGATAATTATTGCGAATGATATATTCAGACTTACATGTAAAACAACGAGAATGAAAAAGAAATCAGTTTTTGAAGTACTTTCTGTGACGACCGGAAGTAACGCCGAACTAAACAAAAATGTTAACCATTTGAAGAATCATATGTCAATCTTTTCTCAAAGTTTTGTTGTTCACGTCTCTGCCAAATCTAAGATCTCTTTGAAACAATATTTTTTGTTTCGGGACCGAAACGGACGAACGAAAGTGATTAATAAAAACAAAAGCTGGTATTTCTCGTACATTTGCTTAATGTACATCACTGTTTATCAGGCTAGATGAAATTCCAAGAAAGTCAGTTAAACTTGTTAAAACCAGGATTTGTTTGAACCCTTCCGGTAAGAACCGGAAGTGACAGTTGACAAAATTAAACCCGTTAAACACATCCCCAATCAAAATTCTATCAATCATAAAAGATTCGTGTCTCAATCACTTACAATGACGAAAATCTTGCGGACATCAAATTTGTAAAAAGGAAAGCTACATAGAGATATTTGAGATATCTCACCGGAAGTAAAATTTATTTGCCAATTTAACATTATATAGATGACATATGTAAGATTGTATACTGATATTTTCATTTTATGTAAAATGAATAAAACAAATTTTTGAAGTGCTTCCGGTGACGACCGGAAGTTACGCCGAACAAAACAAAATAGTGTATACACATGTACATACATAGGTCTATCATCCCACAAAGTTTGATCGTTTAAGTCGTTACTGTTTTTGAGATCTCCAAGAATAAAGGTTTTTTGTCTCGGGACAGGAAACGGACAAACGGAAGTGCTCAATGTAAATTGTAATTAATATTTTTTTTGTACTTGCCCTTTCTACTTAAATTTTCATCGACTACACTACAAATATCAAAGGAAAACAGTTAAACTGATAAACAGCTTTATTTGTTTGAACTCTTCCTGTGTGGACCGGAAGTGACGGAAGACAAAACGAAACTGGTTAAACACATCTTCAATCAAATGTCTATCATCTTTGAACGTTTTGTGCTTTGATCACTTATAGTTTCTGAGATCTCGTTTGTACAAAATGGGTTTCAAAAAAGCTACCTGAGATATTTGAGATATCTCACCGGAAGTAGAATTTTTTTGCTGAGTTAACATCGCATAGACAACTTATGCATAGATTTATACTTATATCTTTATTTTATGGAAAAGGAATTTTATGCGAAAAAGTAGTTATTTTTGAAGTGCTTCCGGTAACGACCGGAAGTTACGACGAACAAAACAAAATAATGTGAACACATCTACAGCTATATGTTTATCATCCCTCAAAGTTTGGATGTTCAAGTCTTTACCGTTTCTGAGATCTCGTTGATACAAGCTTTTTCAACGCGGGTCAGGAAACGGACAAACGGAAGTGCTCAATCTAAATTGTATTCAATATTTCTTGTATACTTGCCCTTTGTACTTCATTTCTCATCCAAAACACTACAAATATCAATGGTAAAAAGTTAAACTGATAAACAGTTCGATTTGTTTGAACTCTTCCTGTGTGGACCGGAAGTGACGGAAGACAAAACGAAACTGGTTAAACACATCTTCAATCAAATGTCTATCATCTATGAAAGTTTTGTGCTTTGATCACTTATAGTTTCTGAGATCTCGTTTGTACAAAATGTGTTTCAAAAAAGCTACCTGAGATATTTGAGATATCTCACCGGAAGTAGAATTTTTTTGTTGAGTTAACATCGGATAGATAACCTATGCATATATTTATACTTATATATTTATTTTATCGAAAAGGAATTTTATGCGAAAAAGTAGTTATTTTTGAAGTGCTTCCGGTGACGACCGGAAGTTACGACGAACAAAACAAAATAGTTTAAACACATCTACAACTATAGGTCTATCATCCCTCAAAATTTGGATGTTCAAGTCCTTACCGTTTTTGAGATCTCGTTGATACAAGCTTTTTCAACGCGGGACAGGAAACGGACGACAGGAAGTGAATTTTGAAAAAATGAAAAAAACGCCTAGAGATATTACCATTTTTTATCAGTCCTGAAAATTTCAAGAAAATCCATCTAGACATCTCTGAGAAATCTTGTGGACAAAAAAAGGAAAAAAAAAAAATAATAATAATAATAAGAAACATTACAATCACTATAAGGTCTTCCGTTGGAAACGGAAGACCTTAATAACTAGACTCTTGTTGCTATAGCAACAAAAAGGTCTTCCGTTCCTTATGTATTAATCTGTACAAAAAGTCCATTTCTCTTGTAAACAGAAAATGGATATAACATATACTGTAAAGGAATTCCAAAGAAATAAAAAAAAAACAAAAGACAAAATGTCAATTTTTGAGTACTTTCTGTGACGACCGGAAGTTACGCCGGATCATTTAGAACATAGTAAACATATGTTCCTACATTGTTTTGTCTTTTCTCGAAGTTTTGATGTTCAAGTTTTGTAAGTTATAATATCTCTTTGAAAAAAGGTTTTTAGTCTCGGTACCGGAAACGAACAAACGGAAGTGATTTAAGAAATTAAAAGAAGATGTTTTAGTATATTTACCTACGGTAAGTTTATATTAAAACAATATTAAAACATTAAAAAATAATAAAACAATATCAAAACAAATCTTAATTAAAAAAAAAACTTCTATGCTTTGAACGCTTCAAGTGAGAACCGGAAATGACGTACGACCAAATGAAACCCGTTAAACACATGTTCAATCAAATGTTAACTATACATATAAATTTTGTCTCTTGATCTCTCGCAGTTTCTGAGATCTTGTGGGTACTTTGTTTTTCAAAAAGTAGGCTACCTGAGATATTTGAGATGTCTCACCGGAACTAGAACTTTTTGTTGTATATTTATAATGTGTATATGACCTTTTGTATTTCTATAGCTTAAATGTTACTTCCATGCTTATTAACCAAATATTTTTAAAAAATCAAAATTGGGTGTACTTCCTGTGAGGACCGGAAGTTAAGCCGGATAAAACAAACTAATGTGAACCTATGTACATACATAGATCTATCATCCCACAATGTTCGGTTGTTCATATTGTTACCGTTTTTAAGATCTCGACGAAATAAGGTTTTTTGTCTCGGGACAGGAAACGGACAAACGGAAGTGCTCAGTGTAAATTGTATTAAATATTTCTTTTATACTTGCCTTTCGTACATAATTGATAATTAAAAATACTTAAAATATCTAAGGAAAACAGTTAAACTGATAAACAGCTCGATTTGTTTGAACTCTTCCTGTGTGGACCGGAAGTGACGGAAGACCAAATGAAACCGGTTAAACACATCTTCAATCAAATATCTATCATTTATGAAAGTTTCATGATTTGATCATTTATAGTTTTTGAGATTTCGCGGGTACAAAATGTGTTTTAAAAAAGCTACCTGAGATAATTGAGATATCTCACCGGAAGTAGAATTTTTTTGTTGATATAACATCGCATAGGTAACTTATGTATAGAATTATAGTTTTATGTTTATTCTATGGAAAAGAAATTTAATGCGTAGAAATAATAATTTTTGAAGTGCTTCCGGTGACGACCGGAAGTTACGACGAACAAAACAAAATAGTTTAAACACATCTACAGCTATAGGTCTATCATCCCTCAAAGTTTGGGTGTTCAAAACTTTACCGTTTTTGAGATCTCGAGGTGACAAGCTTTTTCAACGCGGGACAGGAAACGCACGACCGGAAATGAATTTTGACAAAATGAAAAAAACGCCTAGAGATATTATCATTGTCTTTCATTCCGGAAAATATCAAAAATATCTATCCAGCCATCTCCGAGAAATCTTGTAGACAAAAAAAGGAAAAAAAAAAAATAATAACTAGACTCTTGTTGCTATAGCAACAAAAAGGTCTTCCGTTCCTCATGTATTAATCTGCACAAAAAATCCAGTTATCTTGTAAACAGAAAATGGATATAATATATATAAGCTTTGTGTCTTGATTTATCACAGTTTCTGAGATCTTATTTATACTTTGTTTATAAAAAAGAAGGCTATCTGAGATATATGAGATGTCTCACCGGAAGTAGAACTTTTTTTTACCATGTGTAGATGACTTTTTGTATTTCTATAGCTAAATGTTACTTCAATGCTAAATAACCAAAATATTTTTAAAAAATCAAAATTGGGTGTATTTCCTGTGACGACCGGAAGTTACGCCGGATAAAACGAAATAGTGTTAACACATGTACACACATAGGTCTATCATCCCACAATGTTTGGTTGTTCAAGTCGTTACTGTTTTTGAGATCTCGTCGAAATAAGGTTTATGGTTTCTGGACAGGAAACGGGCAAACGGAAGAGTTCAATGTAAATTGTATTCAATATTTCTTGTATACTTGCCATTTGTACATTATTTTTTCATTTATCTAACTAAAAAATATCAAAGGAAAACAGTTAAACTGATAAACAGCTCGATTTTTTTTAACTCTTCCGGTATGGACCGGAAGTGACGGAAGACAAAATGAAACCGGTTAAACACATCTTCAATCAAATGTTTATCATTCATGAAAGTTTCGTGTCTTGATCGCTTATAGTTTCCGAGATCTCGCGGGTACAAATTGTGTTTTTAAAAAGCTACCTGAGATAATTGAGATATCTCACCGGAAGTAGAATTTTTTTGTTGATATAACATCGCATAGGTAACTTATGTATAGAATTATAGTTTAATGTTTATTCTATGGAAAAGAAATTTAATGCGTAGAAATAATAATTTTTGAAGTGCTTCCGGTGACGACCGGAAGTTACGACGAACAAAAAAAAAATAGTTTAAACACATCTACAGCTATAGGTCTATCATCCCACAAAGTTTGGGTGTTCAAAACTTTACTGTTTTTGAGATCTCGAGGTGACAAGCTTTTTCAACGCGGAACAGGAAACGCACGACCGGAAATGAATTTTGAAAAAATGAAAAAAACGCCTAGAGATATTATCATTTTCTTTCATTCCAGAAAATTTCAAAAATATCTATCCAGCCATCTCCGAGAAATCTTGTGGACAAAAAAAGGAAAAAAAAAATAATAATAATAACTAGACTCTTGTTGCAAAAGCAACAAAAAGGTCTTCCGTTTTGATATACATGAATCAATTTAACCGTAGACATTGCTTCTCTTACATAGAGAAAATAGTTTATATGATAAGTATTGTAAATGATATATCCAGACGTTACTTCCATGTAAAACAACGAGATTGAAAAAGAAATCAATTTTTGAAGTACTCTCTGTGACGACCGGAAGTAATGCCGAACTAAACAAAACAGGTTATAAAGTTTGGTCGTTAAAAATATGATTTATTTGAATCTTTCCGGTGAAAACCGGAAGTGGCAGCTGACAAAATAAAACCCGCTTAACATATCATCAATCAAATGTCTATCATTCATGAAAGCTTTGTGTCTCATTCACTTACAGTGACTAAAATCTTGCGGGCATCAAATTTGTAAAAGGAAAAGCTACACAGAGATATTTGAGATATCTCACCGGAAGGAACAGTTATTTGAAAATTTAACATTATAAAGATGACACATTTAAGATTGTATACTGATATATTCATTCCATGTAAAAGAAATAAATAAAGAAAAAACATATTATTTGTAGTGCTTCCGGTGACAACCGAAAGTTACGCCGAACAAAATAAAATAGTTTAAAAAAATGTACATATATAGGTCTATCATCCCACAAAGTTTGATTGTTCAGGTCGACATCATTTATGAGATCTCGTCGAAATAAGGTTTTTTGTCTCGGGACAGGAAACGGACAAACGGAAGCGTTCAATGTAAATTGTATTAAATATTTCTTGTATACTTGTCTTTTGTACATTATTGTTCATCGACGTCACTACAAATATCAATGAAAAACAGTTAAACTGATAAAAAGTTCGATTTGTTTGAACTCCTCTTGTGTGGACCGGAAGTGACGGAAGAAAAAATGAAACCGGTTTAACATATCTTCAATATAATGTCTATCATTCATGAACGTTTTGCGCTTTGATCACTTATAGATTCTGAGAACTTGTTTGTACAAAATGAGTTTCAAAAAAGCTACCTAAGATATTTGAGATATCTCACCGGAAGTAGAATTTTTTTGTTGATATAACATTGCATTGATAACGTATGTATAGATTTATACTTATATATCTATTCTATGACAAAAGAATTTAATGCGTAGAAATAGTTTTTTTTAAGAGCTTCCGGTGACGACCGGAAGTTACGCCAAACAAAACAGAATAGTGTAAACACATGTACATACATAAGGCTATCATCCCTCAAAGTTTTATTGTTCAAGTTGTCACCGTTTTTGAGATCTCATCGAAATAAGGTTTTTTGTCTCGGGACAGGAAACGGACAAACGGAAGTGCTTAATGTAAATTTTATTAATTATTTTTTGTATACTTGCCATTTGCATTTTATTGTTCATCGAGCACACTACAGATATCAAAGACAAAAAGTTTAACTGATAAACAGCTCGATTTGTTTGAACTCTTCCTGTGTGGACCGGAAGTGACCGAAGACAAAATAAAACCGGTTAAACACATCCTCAATCAAATGTCTATCATCCATGAAAGTTTCGGGCCTTGATCACTTATAGTGTCTGAGATCTGGCGGGTACAAAATGCAAAATGTGTTTTAAAACAGCTACCTGAGATGATTGAGATATCTCACTGGAAGTAGAATTTTTTTGTTGATTTAAAATTGCATAGATAACTTATGTGTAGATTTATACTTATATATTTAATTTGTGGAAAATGAATTTATTACGTGAAATGACTATTTTTGAAGTGCTTCCGGTGACGACCGGAAGTAACGACGAACAAAACAAAATAATTTAAACACATCTACATACAAAGGTCTACTATCTTAAAAAGTTTCGTTGTTCAAGTCTTTACCATTTTGAGATCTCGAGGTGACAAGCTTTTTTGTTGTGGGACAGGAAACGGACGACCGGAAATGATTTTTGAAAAAATGAAAAAAACATTCCTAGCGTTTATCATTTCCTATTATTCCTGAAAATTTCAAGGAAATATATCCAGTCATCTCTGAGAAATTCGGGGAAAAAAATAAGAATAATAATGATAAAAAGAAACATTACAATCACTATAAGGTCTTCCGTTGGAAACGGAAGACCTTAATAAACATATAAAAAATACTAGACTCTTGTTGCAAAAGCAACAAAAAGGTCTTCCGTTTTGATATACATGTACCAATTCAACTGTAAGACATTGCTTCTCTCACATAGAAAAAAAGGGGATATGATAATTATTGTGAATGATATATCCAGACGTTACTTCTAATAAAAACAACGGGAATGAAAAAGAAATCAATTTTTGAAGTACTTTCTGTGACGACCGGAAGTTACGCCGAACTAAACAAAAATGTTAACCATTTGTACTCTTTCCTCAAAGTTTGGTTGTTCACATCTCTGATCTCTTTGAAACAATATTTTTTGTCTCGGGACCGGAAACGAACGAACGGAAGTGATTAATGAAAACAAAAGATGGTTTTTCTCGTACATTTGCTTAACGTACATCACTGTTTATCAGGCTAGATGAAACACCCAAGAAAGTCAGTTAAACTTGTTAAAAACATGATTTGTCTGAACCCTTCCGGTAAGAACCGGAAGTGACAGTTGACAAAATTAAACCCGTTAAACACACCCCCAGTCAAATTTCTATCAATCATGAAAGATTCGTGTCTTAATCACTTACAATGACAAAAATCTCGCGGACATCAAATTTGTAAAAAACAAAGCTACATAGAGATATTTGAGATATATCACCGGAAGTAAAAATGTATTGCTAATTTAACATTATATAGATGACATATGTAAGATTGTATACTGATATTTTCATTTTATGTAAAATGAATTAAATATGAAAAAAACAAAATTTTTTAAGTGCTTCCGGTGACGACCGGAAGTTAAGCCGAACAAAACAAAATAGTGTTAACACATGTTCATACATAGGTCTATCATCCCACAAAGTTTGGTTGTACAAGTTGTCACCGTTTTTGAGATCTCGTCGATATAAGGTTTTTTGTCTCGGGACAGGAAACGGACAAACGGAAGTGTTCAATGTAAATTGTATTAAATATTTCTTGTATACTTGCCTTTTGTACATTTTTTTCATTTATCTAACTAAAAATATCAAAGGAAAACAGCTAAACTGATAAACAGCTTGATTTGTTTGAACTCTTCCAGTGTGGACCGGAAGTGACGGAAGACAAAATGAAACCGGTTAAACACATCTTCAATCAAATGTCTATCATCCATGAAAGTTTCGTGTCTTGATCACTTATAGGTTCTGAGATCTCGCGGGTACAAAATATGTTTTAAAAAAGCTACCTGAGATGATTGAGATGTCTCACCGGAAGTATAATTTTTTTGTTGATTTAACATCGCATAGATGACATAAGTAAGGATCTATACTAATATTTTTATTTTACGGAAAATAAATTAAATACGTAAAAACAAAAAAAATTGAGGTGCTTCCGGTGACGACCGGAAGTTACGCCGAACAAAACAAAAATGTTTAAACACATCTACAACTATAAGTCTATCATCCACCAAAGTTTGGATGTTGAAGTCTTTATCGTTTCTGACATCTCGATGTGACAAGCTTTTTCTCACGGGACAGGAAACGGACGAACGGAAGTGAATTTAGAAAATCTTTTACAAAAAACCTCTAGATGTTTATATTTTCAGTCATTCCTGAAAATTTTATAAGTATTCATCAAGACATCTCTGAGAAATTCATAAGACAAAAAGGGGAAAAAAATAATAATAATAATAAAAAGAAACATTACAATCACTATAAGGTCTTCCGTTGGAAACGGAAGACCTTAAAAAACCTTACAATCACTATAAGGTCTTCCGTTGGAAACGGAAGACCTTAATAAAAAACCTTACAATCACTATAAGGTCTTCCGTTTGAAACGGAAGACCTTAAAAAGAAACATTACAATCACTATAAGGTCTTCCGTTGGAAACGGAAGACCTTAATAAGAAGAAAGAAAGAAAAAACCTAACAATCACTATAAGGTCTTCCGTTGGAAACGGAAGACCTTAATAATAAGAAACATTACAATCACTATAAGGTCTTCCGTTGGAAACGGAAGACCTTAATAAGAAACATTACAATCACTATAAGGTCTTCCGTTGGAAACGGAAGACCTTAACTAGACTCTTGTTGCAAAAGCAACAAAAAGGTCTTCCGTTTTGATATGCATGCATCAATTTCACTGTAAGACATTGCTTCTCTCACATAGAAAAAAAATTGGATATCATAATTATTGTGAATGATATATCCAGACGTTACTTACATAAAAAAAAACAACAAGAATGAAAAAGAAATCAATTTTTGAAGAACTTTTTGTGACGACCGGAAGCAACGCCGATCTAAACAAAAATGTTAAACATTTGTACAATTATAAGTCAATCTTTCCTCAGAGTTTGGTTGTTCACGTCTCTGCCAAATCTAAGATCTGTTTGAAACAATAGTTTTTGTCTCGGGACCGGAAACAGACAAACGGAAAATCAGTTAAACTTGTTAAAAACATTATTTGTTTGAACCCTTCCGGTAAGAACCGGAAAGTGACAGTTGACAAAATTAAACCCATTAAACACACCCCCAATCAAATTTCTATCAATCATGAGAGCTTCGTGTCTGAATCACTTACAGTGACAAAAATCTCGCGGACATCAAATTTGTAAAGATGAAAGTTACACAGATATATTTGAGATTTCTCACCGGAAGTAAAATTTATTTGCTAAGTTAACATTATATAGATGACATATGTAAGATTATATACTGATATTTTTATTTTATGTAAAATGAATAAAACATAAAAAAAAACTTTTCAAGTGTTTTCGGTGACGACCGGAAGTTACGCCGAACAATACATTATAGTGTAAATACATGTACATACATACTTCTATCATCCCACAAAGTTTGATTTTTCAAGTCATCACCGTTTTTAAGATCTCTAGGAATCAAGGTTTTTTGTTTCGGGACAGGAAACGGACAAACGGAAGTGTTTGATGAAAATGAAAGTTAGTATTTCTTAACCATTACACAACAGGACTTTATTGGCTATCAATTTGTCTTACATTGTCAAACAAAAACAGTTAAACTCTGAACCAACTTGAATTGTTTGAACTCTTCGGGTGTGGACCGGAAGTGACGGTTGACAAAATGAGAGCGGTTAAACACGTCTTCTATCAAATGTCTGCCAGCCATGTAAGCTTTGTGTCTTGGTCACTTACAGTTTATGAGATCTCGCTGTAATAATAGTTGTTTTAAAAAGAGTACCTGAGATATTTGAGATATCTCACCGGAATTAATTTTTTTTGTTTATTAATCATCGGATAGATGACATATGAAAGCGCTTATACTTATATTTCAATTTTGTGTTAAAGAATTAAATGTGTAAAAACATAATTTTTGAAGTGCTTCCTGTGACGACCGGAAGTTACGACGAACAAAACAAAATAGTTTAAACACATCTACAACAATAGGTCTATCATCCCTCAAAGTTTGGATGTTCAAGTCTTTATCGTTTCTGAGATCTCATTGTCCATAGCTTTTTGTCGCGGGACAGGAAACGGATGACAGGAAGTGAAATTTGAAAAAATGATAAAAAAAAAAAAGGCCTGGAGATATTATTGTTCTTTTTCACTCCTAAAAATTTCAAGAAAATCCCTCCATGCATCTCTGAGAAATCGGGTTAAACTTTTAAAAAACTTGATTTGTTTGAACTCTTCCTGTGTGGACCGGAAGTGACGGTCGACAAAATAAAAACGGTTAAACACATCTTCTATCAAATGTCTATCATCCCTGTAAGTTTCGTGTCTTGATCACTTACAGTTTCTGAGATCTCGGGGTTCAAACATTTATTTTAAAAAAGGCTTCATGAAATATTTGAGATATCTCACCGGAAGTAGAATTTTTATGTTTATTAATCATTGGATAGATGACATATGTAAGCATGTATACTTATACTTCAATTCTCCGAGAAATATATTAAATGCGTAAAATCATAATTTTTGAAGAGCTTCCGGTGACGACCGGAAGTTACGACGAACAAAACAAAAATGTTTTAAAACATCTACAACTATAGGTCTATCATCCCTCAAAGTTTGGAGGTTCAAGTCTTTATCGTTTCTGAGATCTCATTGTCCATAGCTTTTTGTCGCGGGACAGGAAACGGACGACAGGAAGTTAATTTTGAAAAAATGAAAAAATGACCTGGAGATATTATCGTTCTTTATCAGTCCTGAATATTTAAAGAAAATCTATCCAGCCATCTCTGAGAAATCTGGTTAAACTTTTAAAAAACTTGATTTGTTTGAACTCTTCCTGTGTGGACCGAAAGTGACGGTCGAGAAAATAAAAACAATTAAACAAATCTTCTATCAAATGTCTATCATCCCCGTAAATTTCCTGTCTTGATCACTTACAGTTTCTGAGATCCCGGGGTTCAAACATTTGTTTTAAAAAAGGCTACATGATATATTTGAGATATCTCACCGGAAGTAGAATTTTTATGTTTAGTTAACATCGGAAAGATGCAATTTGTAAGCATTTATACTTATATTTCAATTCTCCGAGAAATATATTAAATGCGTAAAAGCATAATTCTTTAAGAGCTTCCGGTGACGACCGGAAGTTACGACGAACAAAACAAAATAGTTTAAACACATCTAGAGCTATAGGTCTATCATCCCTCAAAGTTTGGATATTCAAGTCTTTATCGTTTCTGAGATCTCATTGTCCATAGCTTTTTGTCGCGGGACAGGAAACGGGCGACAGGAAGTGGATTTTGAAAAAATGAAAAAAACGCCTGGAGATATTATAATTTTCTGTCAGTCCTGAAATTTACAAGAAAATCCATCCAGTCTTCTCTGAGAAATCTTGTGGACAAAAAAAGGAGAAAAAAAAATAATAAAAACTAGACTCTTGTTTCTATAGCAACAAAAAGGTCTTCCGTTCCTCATGTATTAATCTGTACAAAAAGTCCATTTCTCTTGTAAACAGAAAGTGGATATAACATATACTGTAAAAGAATTCCAAAGGAAAAAAAACCAAAAAGACAAAATGTCAATTTTTGAGTACTTTCTGTTACGACCGGAAGTTACGCCGGATCATACAGAACATAGTAAACATATCTTCATACATTGTTTTGTCTTTCCTCGAAGTTTTGATGTTCAAGTTTTAATTTAAGTTATAATATCTCTTTGAGAAAAGGTTTTTAGTTTTGGTACCGGAAACGAACAAACGGAAGTGATTTTAGAAATTAAAAGTAGATATTTTAGTACATTTACCTACGGTACGTTTCTGTTCATCAAATTAAGTAAAATATTAAAACAAATCTAACGTTAAAAAAAAAACTTCTCTTCCTTGAACGCTTCAAGTGAGAACCGGAAATGACGTACGACCAAATGAAACCCGTTAAACACATGTTCAATCAAATGTTAATTATACATATAAATTTTGTTTCTTGATCTCTCACAGTTTCTGAGATCTTGTGGGTACTTTGTTTCTTTAAAAAGAAGGCTACCTGAGATATTTGAGATGTCTCACCGGAAGTAGAACTTTTTGTTATTTATTTATAATGTGTATATGAACTTTTGTATTTCTATAGCTTAAATGTTACTTCCATGCTAATTAACCAAATATTTAAAAAAAATCAAAATTGGGTGTACTTCCTGTGACGACCGGAAGTTACGCCGGATAAAACAAACTAATGTGAACCCATGTACATACATAGATCTATCATCCCACAATGTTTGGTTGTTCAAATTGTTACCGTTTTTAAGATCTCGTCGAAATAAGGTTTTTTGTCTCGGGACAGGAAACGGACAAACGGAAGTGCTCAGTGTAAATTGTATTAAATATTTCTTGTATACTTGCCTTTTGTACATAATTGTTAATAAAAAAAACTTAAAATATCAAAAGAAAACCGTTAAACTTATAAACAGCTTGGTTTTTTTTTAACTCTTCCTGTGTGGACCGGAAGTGACGGAAGAAAAAATAAAACCGGTTAAACATATCTTCAATCAAATGTCTATCATTCATGAAAGTTTCATGATTTGATCATTTATAGTTTCTGAGATCTCGTGGGTACAAAATGTGTTTTAAAAAAGCTTCCTGAGATAATTGAGATATCTCACCGGAAGTAGAATTTTTTTGTTGATATAACATCGCATAGATAACTTATGTATAGAATTATAGTTTTATGTTTATTCTATGAAAAAGAAATTCAATGCGTAAAAATAATTATTTTTGAAGTGCTTCCGGTGACGACCGGAAGTTACGACGAACAAAACAAAATAGTTTAAACACATCTACAGCTATAGGTCTATTATCCCACAAAGTTTGGGTGTTCAAAACTTTACCATTTTTGAGATCTCGAGGTGACAAGCTTTTTTAACGCGGGACAGGAAACGGACGACCGGAAATGAATTTTGAAAAAATGAAGAAACGCCTAGAGATATTATCATTGTCTTTCATCCCAGAAAATTTCAAAAATATCTATCCAGCCATCTCCGAGAAATCTTGTGGACAAAAAAAGGAAAAAAAAAAAAATAATAATAAAAAACCTTACAATCACTATAAGGTCTTCCGTTTCCAACGGAAGACCTTAATAAAAAACCTTACAATCACTATAAGGTCTTCCGTTGGAAACGGAAGACCTTAATAAGAAACATTACAATCAGTATAAGGTCTTCCGTTGGAAACGGAAGACCTTAATAAGAAACATTACAATCACTATAAGGTCTTCCGTTGGAAACGGAAGACCTTAATAATGATTATAAAAATAATACGAAGAAGAAACGTTGAATAACAATTATGCTTTCTTTGTCGTCAAACTTTATTTCTATTTTATTATGATTATTATGATTTAACAGCTCTAGGATATTAACTATAATATTAAACAGTAACCATATAAATATATATATATATATATATATATATATATATATATATATATATATATATATATATATATATATATATATATATATATATATGCACAGTTACATATTTGTCGTTTGTATCTCCCTTAAAAAAAATGAATTGTATACCTTTATGATGATATATTACTCTGGATTGATAAAAAGCCTAGTGACTTGCATGAATATTTTTTATTTGTTTAAAAATTATTTTTTACACAAATACAGTTCTTAAAAAATCTGCACCGTACAAAAAGCAAAAAACCTGATTAATTATAAATCAAAGGCACAAATATACATAGTTTAGTACATTAAAATCACGTAAAAATAAATACAAAGAAAAAAAGAAAAAGGAAAAAATAAGAACGTTTTGTGTGTATTTGACGTTGAGCTATTGTTTAAAGCACATATTTTCATTTTGTTATAATTTGAATAAGATTTTTGGTACAAAACATCCATTTAACCAATCTCTTCTTGTAACATTCTTACAGATTCTGTAACTCAAATTTCAAAATAGTTAGGCTACTTATTCGTACATGTACTAGATCGTGATCTTAAAGAGATAAAGACGCTGCAGAGAAGTGGTATGATTCATGTTTTTGGGCAACAACAAATAAAAACACCCATTTTTAGTTTGTGTAAAGCATATATATCTAAATACAACTTTCTAAGTGTTAATTTTTCGAAGTGCGTTGCAGCAGCGCATATGGAAATCGGAGTTTTATTTTCGAAAAATCACAAAAACACAGAATTGAAGTCAAGCTTTTTTAAATATGAGCTTGATTTTGTTAGTGAACAAGTGTCTGAAATTTGGAACAACGTGTGCTTATATCAATGGCCTTGAAGAAAGAGTTTTCCAGTCAGTGTGCTTCTTACAATCGGCATTTGTAAATGGCGGCCATGTCGATCTTTTTGCTCTGTCACCAAGAAATGAACCTTTTCCATGAAATGATTGATATCCCGCCTGAAATGAAATGACAAGTTTTTGTTTGATGCTGTTCTTTGTAAAACATTGCACTAGCTTACTTCATCAATGTAGGTAAATGTGTGTTAAGCTTAAGTAATATGATCGTCAATAATGTGGCTAGAACTTTTTAAGCATTTATGAATCGAAAAACTATAAGAAAAATGCATGCATTGATGATTTATTGAAGTATTGTTTTTTTATAATAATCAGGTCTTAGATGTACCGTATAACGGGTATTTTCTGCGGCTTGAAATTTTTGCGGTTTAACCCCTAAAAAGTATCAAATTATATTCTGCGTTTTCAATTTCTGCGGTTACATTAGACCGCAAAAAAAAAAAATCATATGTTTACCGGATTTTCCGCGCTTTACATATCTTAAAATCGACATTCTTACCGTGTTCAAGGTGAATGAGAACTACTGTTGACGTACGTTTGTCCACGTGGTATTAATTTACGCTATGAACGCGGGCACAAATTTTCCGCGGAATTTTTTCCCAGTGTACTCAAAGTGCACTTTGGAATGAAATTTTGAAATTGCATTACATGAATAAGGATAATCGGAAGTTACTATATTATAGAACACTTGCATATACGTGTACCCAATGTATATCGTTTTTATCTATAAAAACTGTCAAACAAATTTGTATTGAAAATTCACATTATAAATAATTTAATCTCCTAAAGATTTGAATTTTCCGTAAATTTACGTAATTTAAACTTCTCCCAGCTTGAGATAACGGCACGTGTCAGACGACAAATAGCCCCAAGCAATGACCCAATTAACTACACGCTAAGACCCGTGTTTTTACTGCAATTTTTAGATCCCTTTGTGCTCTGACTTTTAATGGATAAAACTGATCAACTCATAATTTAAACGACATGTGAACCCATAAATTGACAGTTAATAAAGATCACAAGACGATTTTAGCCAGCGTCGTAACATCTTGACCGCTAAGTAATGACTACCGACAAGTGCACAACCGATAATAACTGTTCACTGTGAACAGTTTTTACAATTTTAGTCCAAACTCTAGGTAATGAAAATCGTTCGGAACTAAATTTAATAATTATTATTCAAATGATTTATTTTTCAGTCAAAGAATCCGCGTAAATTTTTACCCGCGGATTAAATTGATATTGTGATTCCGCGGAATTATGACCCCGTGGGAAAAAATACGTCTACAGTTACTCTCAAATGTTTTACAAGTCTACTAAATATACTGCTTGTGAACTTTTCTTAGATCATTTTTATTTCATACTCGACTAAACACACAGTCCTTATATCGATCTGTTCAGCTATAATTGATATCGCACAGGTAACATGAGATAATTAGGTGTGAAATACGACGCAGAGCCCACTAATAACGGACTGATCACGTTTGAAAATTATAGATTGTATTTTAAATAGTCTCAAAATTAAGGATTTTTTTAAAAGAATATTTTGCGTTTTGAATTTTTGCGGATTTTTCTTATCCGCAAAATACCGCAGAAAATAAACAACCGCAGAAAATACCCGTTATACGGTATTTTGAACAAATATTTTGCAAATGAAAGATTGGGGTTTGGTTTTTCAGCAGCTTTTTTTTTTAATTTTTAAAATAGAAGCTTATTGAAATCCCTCTTATTTTTCTTACATTGCATTTATAATGGTAAGTACATCTCCTGAATAATAATTGACATAGCAATTTATCAAATAAAATAAAATCAACTTCTCTTTAACATAGACTTCGGGAATTACAACAACCTTTTGGAAAAATCGACTTGTGAACCTTGGTATCTTTGCCATATGTTATCAGATATTAAAAACATTTAAGATATGTACTTGACAATACATTGTTCAGATCGATAACGACAAGAACATTTTGCTTCTATAATTGATCACAAAATATTTGCTTAGTAAAGCGCTATCATAGTAATAAAAAGACTTTAAATTCCCCCTGACCTCTAATTGAAGGGGCCAGCCCTTTTTTATATTAAATGAAAGTTCTTGCAAATATAAACACATTTCGTTTAACAAGTTTTCAGGCTAACCCTCTAGACATATGTGAACAAAAGTGTATTTATTTACTGAAATTCATTTATATTACAACGATTGATAAACAAGTTCTACAACTTATATTAACATCTCTCGTTGGCGCGGATGTTAGCGCGAGGAGGGTCATTCGTGTGGGACGAAGCCGGAGTACCCGAAGAGAACCCACTTGTTCAAGCGGGCGACCACCATACCCTATCTCAAGCAACCACTGTCGATTACGGGGATCGAACTCGGGTCGCAGCGATGAAAAGCGACTGCATTGTCCAGTAAGCTACTAGAACACCTTATTGAATCAATGAAACCAACGTTTTCGGATTGTATTTTTCATATTGTTTAAGAACTTTTTTTTTATACAGTGTTTTTTAAAGATATTTTACTTTGACATGTTTTAAGTTTACTTGACTATGTACACTACTTGACTCAGTACCAAAATTTAAAAAAAAGCTATTTTTTTTCATCCAACCAATGCAATAATTTAAAAAAAATTAATATGGCAAAAGGATAACATCATATCTTTAAGGAAGTTAACAGTGTTAAACTCTCTCAAGGAAAGATTTGAAAAGCAACCGATATTTTATTTAATTAAATTAGTACGTAGTTTCTTTTTTTGAAACGTAGAATGTTTTGAGTTTTGATGTATGCACTTTTTGATGCATTTTCAGTAAAACAATATGAGTCCACAAAGTCATTCAAATCAAAAATATGTCAAAAATGCTTCGATCCCAACTTTTTTTAAAATCAGATGACCGTCATCATAGTAATTTATTATACAACTGCAAGGAGTATAACACATTTCTGGTCTCAGTTATAATAAAAGAAATCAACATTAAAAAATCAGCCAAGTCAAGTCTGCAAAAATGACTATTTAGGACAAGCTCTAAGTCTCAATTGTTTTCCAAAACATCAACTTATAATCAGCCAAGTCTGCCTAAATATCACGCAATTTTAACGAACGAAAATTACAAAATATAATTATATGAAGCACAATCATATAACAACTCCAAATACAACAGCATTAATAGCTTTTAGTCAATCTTCAACAGGATCAATTTTTCCAAGTTTAGGATACAACAGTGTAGATTGAAAAATCAATTGCAAATTGTTGAAATCTTAATTTTTCAACAAAAAAATGTCTAAATAATTTTTCTTAAACCTGGTCAGTAAACTTCATTAAAGTGGATTTTTTCTTTCACTAGTTTCATCCACCGTCTTGTAAACACATATCTTTTAATTGTTCAAATCGTGTCCTAAATAATCATGTCAAGTTTCTGCTGTTGAATGTTTATTATTAATGAAATAAATTCTTAAAGTCTTTTTTCTCTCTAACTAATTATTTTTCTAAACAAAACATTGACACATAGACGGCAAAATAAGCTTCCTGTGTGTGTGTGTGTGGGGGGGGGGTGGTTGTGTGTGTGGCATGTTAAATGTTGTGATATTTGCTTTTCATTCCATCAATATTGTATAAGTTTTCATTTGAATTGTTTAATTTTTGTTTTGTTTTGTTTTTTTTTATAAATTTCATTTGAATTTTTTAATTTTTCATTTGTATATTTTAGATTTCCATTCCTGTTGTATTATTTATTTTGTCACATGAAAGTAATCAGTAAAGATTTTCCCCTTAAATTTCACTTTGTTTTTCTTTTCTTCTAAAACCTGGGTTGTATTGGATAGGATAGACAAAGATAAGGTTAAATTCACAATTGGATGCTGGAAACAAGATATAAGATATGTTTTGTTATTTTTGGGAGTTGATTTTTATCAACTCTCCTAAGCAGTTACTCTGGCAAAACCGAAAGTAAAACAGTGTTTGGACCAAAGCACAATGATCACCACTGACAAGACGTAGATCTTGAAAATAATAGATAAATTCGGTGCACTGTATGCTGTACCATTGTTTTTCAAAAGAAACGTATCTTTAAATACCTTGAAAATAGTCAGATTTTATATAGTACGAATAATTTAATTGGTTTTTGTAGTTGCATGTAATCCTACGCCAGAGTTAAATAAAGTTTCGTTCAACCAGACGCTCGGCTGTCCCCGTAAATCTCCTACAAGCAGAGAGTATCTCTTGGTTGTCTGATATTAACGAAGACAGCCGATGTCTGGTTGAACAAGACTAGAGTTCAATATTGCTTGGATCCAGACGTATACAATTTTTAGAAACATTTCGATTACTGATAAACAGTTTGATGGAATTAATTATATCTTTAAATATTACACAACATGTTTCCTCGAAATTCTTGTGGGAAAATTTCGAGAATTCATATTATAATCAAAGTACTGAAGAACTGAAAGCCGGGCTCTTTTGGTGTGTCTTTATGCATATTGTGTAGTAAAGACTGAAAATCTCTCTCTCTCTCTCTCTCTCTCTCTCTCTCTCTCTTGCTTTTAATGTCGGCAAAGCATCAGAGAGCGACCAAATTTTGTAAGCGGCTATAAACAAATAAATTTGTCTATCTAGTAGAAGTTAAAAAGTTCAACAGTTGCTGCCTTGAATTTTGCAACAAGCATTATATATTCAATCCCCATTTCTTCATCGCGCAGCAAAGTAGTTCATGGAAATTCATGCGCAGTGTATGTATCCAAATTGCATAGTAATGTTTTAAAAACACGTTATTAATAAGAGAACTAAAAAAGATAGACTATTCATTTGAAATTTAAAAAAAAAGAAACAAAATGCCAACACTTTTGACAAAACGTGGCTCTTTGTGTAACTATTTGGTATAGCGGAAGCTTTATCTTGACGCTGTTTGGTTTTTTGTTTACTTGTGCTATTTATAGTAACATTGGCGATTTGCCTGCCTATAGCCAGGACTCTGCTATCAGCAGAGCCCGGCTAAAAATGTGCAAAATTCAAATACAGATTAGAAACTACTTGCCAGGCAAAATAACATATTGTTAATTTTAAAATTGATAGTTATCAATAAAATCAACTCCCGACAGTAATTCAGTACTTTGATTCACGATAGCAGCACTGTAAAAACGGTCAATTTTTAAAGCGCCGAGGGCGCCCGGGAGATTACATTAACGCCTGAGAACGGCAGAAAAGCAAAACGTTGGGTCTGGGGTCTTAATTCTCCTCCTTTTGGTCTTAAAAACTTTTATTCTAAACGTGTAATTTTACACTAAAATACAAATACCGTGTACTTTCAATAAGACAGTAAACAAGAAAAACAACGCCAATTTATACACTTGCCTGTGAAAATTATTTTACTAACATAGAAGGTAATATAAGGAAATAAAGACATTTGATATCGATATGATTTTTTCTATTTAAAACATAATATCCGTAAGTTTATGTTTAAACGTCATCTGAAACGATTTTTAGCACTTTATTTTTCTTTCATAAATATACGTCTAGTGAGATTTTTCTGTCCTTGCATTACTGAAAAATTACTGTGAAATTTCAGTCGTTTAAACTGTTCCCCTCTTGTCGTTCTCGATTTTGTGGGTGTATGATGTCACAAAGACCCAACGATGTAAACAATGCATTAAAGCTAGTTTAAATTTTACAGTAGTTGATCGATTTCATTTAAGCTATGTTTGCATATATAACCTTTCTTTCTTTTGCGATGAGATCATCTAATTTTGTAGTACAGCTGACTTTGTTTTAATTGGCTGTTAATGACAAAAACGGTCAGCTTTTTACCATAGTACTTTCATGATGAATACCCCATAGGTTACTGCAGTGAAAATTTAACAAAAGGAAATGCTCCACCGTTAATAAATTACATGTATGCTAAAACTTTAAGAACAGAACTCTTTCTTCCTCGAAACATTTAATGATTGGGCTACATTTAAAGAAAATTAGAGAATCTTTATTCATTTTATTTGTTTTGTCACAGAAAACGTTTTGGCAGGCAAGAGAAAAAATCTGAGGCATTGTGTGTATAGTTTCCATTTACAAGCAGCTGTAAAATCCCACAACATTCTGAAATTTAATTTGAAAATTAGTCTCGATTGTTTTCCAAAACATCAAGATTTTTCTTCGTCGAAATCGACCCGATCTTTAAAGCTGCCGTGCCATGGTATCACGTGACACTTAAAAATAGATAACTTTTATACCTTAACTCCAAAAATCAAAAATTGTAACACTATCATGAAGTTCATTTGTATGTATTATACAATGATTCGATAAGCAATAAGTTCATGTTTAATAGTGTTACTGCTAGAATCATATTGTTATCGCATTTAATTAGATATTGTCATTATTTATCGGAAACCCCCTCGACTTAAATCAATTTCATTGAAAATACTACGTATTTTTTTTTGTTTACAGCAACGAAGCACGGGATTCTTGAAGCACTTTTCAAGTAGCTTAAGTTGCTTTTGATATTTGCTTAATTCAACTTTCATAATACTAGGGGTAGTGTTACACATATGCCTTTTTTGAACACACTGACAGAGGAAATGCCGGTCAAGCCACTAGCTTAAATGTCTCTCTACTTACCTTATAATACTCGCTAACAAAACAGTATATCCATGCCTGTATAATCCTGAATAAATATAAACTGACATTTATCTAAATCATGTGTACCAGTATTTAATAAGTCATATATCGGCATTGTTTACACTGCATTCCGATGATTTGTCTCCCGAAATTGATCTTCTCTTCTAAACATGCATGTGACGTCATCAATGATAAATATACGTAATACAGAGAAATCGAAGAAATATTCAGTTAGAATCATGACGTCAATAAGAACCAATCGCATTATAAAGCTCTGCAGGGAATACATAAATCACAGTCATTTTCCAGTAGATTAAACAAATTATTGACGTCATAAGTAAGGGAGGTAAGCCGCGTAGGTCGGTGTTCTTTTCCTGATTGAGTAATTTAATCGACTTTGGCGCTGATATTTTGCATAATTTATCCAAGAAAACAATGCCACTCTTACTAAATAGGCACTAATAAACTCATTCCAGTATATATAACTTAATATGGTCAGGATATTGTTTCATATGACCTTTAAGTTATACAGATATTTAATGTGTGTAAAATCGCGTGTCAAAATCAAATTATTCACCTGGCAGGTAGCAGTCCATAAGTTACCTGTGGTGCAGACTAGCAAGGAATAGGATAAAGAAACTAGAGCAGAGCTCGTGGTAAAGCCACGAGTAGGTCTTCCGTTGTTCCTGCGAGTTGGACATATATATGATTTGGTTTTAAACGATTATAGTGACTAAACTTTTAGTTCTTTTTTCGTTATAAATACGATTGAAAGCCTGTATAAAAGCGTGTTTGAAATAGACAGGAAGAAAATGTTATAGGAAAACTATATGTCGAACACAGTTTGTGTAATTGTTTCAAAAACTCTTTAATGTGGAATAACAAACCCGGAAAAGTTATCAACTTAACAGTAAATTCTTTGATTGTAAAAGATATAATGATAATTTAACTGTAAGTATGTCAAATATTCGAAAAATTTGCTGTTTGAGGATAACAAATGAATATATAAAAACATCAATTCAGTTATAAAAACAAAAGCCTTAGCGGGATTCGAACTCATGTATGAATCACAAGCTCGACACTTTATCCACTCGGCTTTGGAGTAAGTTACATGGTTTTGTCGATAAAAGGTCAGCCATTTTGTAATGATGTGTTATTCCACCTTAAACAATGAGAAATTTAATGGCGAGTTAAACTTTAAAAGGGTAGCAAGCATCGTGATATACATGTACTCATGATTAATGTCAGGAATTGTCATTTTAAGAAGATCAAACCCGCCTGAAAAGCATGTGACCGTTTCTTTAAAATAACTTCTGTATTTAAATCTTTGTTAATTTTTTTGGAAGACTATGTGCAAGTTTGAAATTGTTGCGTAGTGTCAGTATTTGGTAAATAGTCAAAATGATGACATATCTTACATTTCTTTAGGGTTGATATAAGTATCTAATAATACGAGTAGACTTGGACATTCAAAATAATTAGCTATCCTGCAAAGATCAGCGGAAAAATTTATGCAAAAGTGAGTGTATAAAGTTTACACCATATGGTGCTATTTCATAGAGACACCGCTATGTAATTTGGTACTAAATAACCTTTTTAACAGAAATGAATATTACGCAGTACAGTTAGGCTGTCGATAAATTCCGTTCAGACAAAAACTACGTGTCTCCATTTTGACCCGAGCTAGTTTCCGTACTCGAAATTTCCGGACAATGATTTTCCTCATGAGGCTAGATGTTTATGTCCTCTATCATTCCTGAAAATTCCAGCTTTCTATCTTTGCTCGCTTTTAAGGGGATGTGTGAACAAGAATTTTTTTTAATGACAAAATGGCGGATAGGTCCAAATCGGAAGTGATTTTTACAAAATAAAAAATGTATATGAACTAATTTGACCAAAATCAGACCACCCATCTCCGCGAAATCCTCTGTACAAAAATTGTAAAGAAAAAAAAAAGTGAAAAAGAAACAACAGAATTATAGAAGGGTCTTCCGCTGAAAACAGAAGACACTATTAATGGAAACAGAAACAAATCAATGACAATAAGGTCTTCCGTCGGACTCTAATGAAGAATTACCATCAGAATCAGTACAAGGTCTTTCTTTGGAAATGGAAGACCTTAATTATCAGTGCTGTTATTTATCGTCCTCTCTACACCGTGTTATATACATATAGCATCTCACGATATTTCAAACACTGACTGTCAACCTGGTAGTTATATAATTCTCAAATTTGTAACCATCATCAATGTACGAGGATGTGTTGACAGATTATTAATACATTTTTAAACACAATATCTTTTTTAATAATCATATGATCAATTATGTTATCAAATTATTGAAAACAGAATGCATGCTTTAAAAGGGCGTAAACTTCAGGCATCTTCGAAAGCCACTTTATTTTGGCTATGCGGAATATGAAGGAATACTCACCAGAAAGCTAGCATTTGTTGCGACATTTGCGACGTTTGGTATCATTCTTATTGCAAGAGTTTGAATCCACATGTATTTGAGATGTTTAAACTTTCAAATTCTCTTAAATATACGTGAACTACACTGCACGAAAAGTCGCGTTTAATATAATTTTATAGATTCGTTTACCAAATTATATTTCTTGTTTTTAATATAATTTGTGTATAACGTTATATTATATGCAAAATATAATGTCATTTACTTGATTGGATTTTATAATAAAGTATAATTAGATTTAATGCGATATACAACAAGAATAATGTAGTTTAATAGAAAAAGTTATACGTTTCTTTTAAGAAAATTGACATTCATACGTAAATACATTTATACATAAAGTTTATTAATGTTTCTGGTATTCAGGATATATATATGATAATTAATTTGTCATTAATATGTTATTTTATACAAAATAAAATGCTGTTTACGTACTCATTATTGCAAATACACAAAATCGTCTATATGTATCAAAGTATCTGATATTATGTTCTGATTTAATCATGGGAGGGGTTCGAGACGGTAAACACAAAACATCCTAATGATTATTTTTTCAGACACGTATAAGTAGATTAGATACAATATACAAAAAAAGATTAATAAAGTTTAATAGAAAAAATATATAACTATGATAATTATATGTAAATTTGCTTATACTTGAAGTTTAACTAAGTTTGATTTGCATTAAATATACGTGATAATTAATGTGCCATTAATACATCTTTCATTTAGAATAAAACATTGTTTATACACTAATACAAACAGACAAAATATTATAAAGCATCCAATATTACTATATGCTGCAGCTCTGAACTTACATGTACGTGGAAGGGGTTTGGGACGAAAAAAAAACCCACTAAATTAATCACTTCAAAGAAATATTTGATTTGTAGTAAAAAAATAAACAACTCACAAAGCAAGTAAAAAAGATTCAGGATGAGAGAGAGAGAGAGAGGGAGAGAGAAAGAGAGAGAGAGAGGGAGAGAGAGAGAGAGAGAGAGAGAGAGAGAGAGTTTGTTTAACCTCTACGCGCATGCGAATCAAATTAAGCCAATCAAAAATCGAGAGAATTCTGAACCCGCCAAGCTGCGTTTGAGATAACATTTCGGATTCGAGAGAAGTAGCGAAGTAGATCTATCAGAATTTAGTGCTCTTGGACTGATGAATCATCAGATTCGTACATCGACGAAATCTTTAGGAATACATCCATTGTCAAGTGCCGAAAGGGAAGAAAAAGTCACCACCATGTCAAGCAGGTAGAGCGCTCGTGAGAAACAAGATGGCGAAACAGTCCCACAACGTCACACATGGTCAGTCCTTTGCCTCAACTTCTGTTCTTACATGTAGCAGCACCTTGGAGAAAGGTTCGCCGGCCTGTAGTACCAGTTGTTTAATAGGTATGGTGGTGATTACGGTATCGATAAACAAGCGTCCCATTAACACATGCTCTTGTAATTTTATAGTTACTTCCCCTTGTGAACATGATTATTTCCCTTGTAAGAATTACAGTCAACTCGTAACCAAACTGATTTGTAATCAAATAGTCGGATAGTCCGAGTGAAAAATAACTTAAAATAACATGATTATGCCCACAGTCATAACTTTTTAATATTGATATTCATTTAAATAAATATTGTCGGGTATGTCATATTATCAAATTACCATATATTATCTACCGGTATAAGTATTTGTACTCACAGATGCTTGGGGACGAGACCCCCAACCCCCATATTCACCCCCTCCCCCCCCCCCCCCCCGCACACATTCACAAGTTATTTTTTTACCATTTGACACCTTATGAAATTAAAGAGACCATCATTTCCAGCCGGTCAGTACTTTTTCAGTTATGAGCCCGTCCTATGATATCGCGGTAGTTATATTATTTTGTCAAAAAATCTATCGATACGAAAATATTTCCAGAAACTAATGTTTTGTGAGTTTATATACCTCAGTAATGTTTAACGTGTCTGTTTACAATGTCTAAAAATATTCCGACGTCAAATGTCAATTTCAGCGCGTGCTACTATAAGTAAACAGAAATACCGCGATACCATAGAACCAGCGATATGATAGAAACAAGTATAAATAATTTAAGGATTTCCTAGCGAGGTGTCAAATTTTACAATATGGTGTCTGCTGACATTGCAAAGTCTTTGCTTTTTATACCAGGGGTATATATTTTATTTCTACATAGCTTTTGCGTAAATTGCGTTTTTTAAATGTAGCATAAATCAACATATGTAGTTAAAAATAAATGATAAAAAAAAACTCGAGAATGGAGAGGGGGGGGGGAGCAATGATTAAACACACAAGTTTCAAATTTAATCAATGTTGATTATAATTTGTCCCAAGTTATTGCTTCCATCACTTTTTGATGATTTTTTATAAAAATACACCTACACTCAATTAGAAGTACAGTTGAAATCGATGAAATGGAAAATATATCCAAGATATCTCCATTCATTTTTCACTCATAAAAGTTCACAGGAAGGTAAATAAATTTCTTACGGAAATTTATAAAAGGAAATGTCTACATCTTTTCACCATCTGGAAATCACTTGGAATATATACCTTGCACAATTTTTCAACGTTATCCAGGCTATTTCATGGCTGGTGCAATGAAAAATCCCCATAGACTATTTTGAGTTGTATATTGAGATCTGAAGGGGCAAAAGCCAAAGGGGTGTTTTAAAACAGATAATCTGAAGATATTTCATATCTATTTTGAGGATGAACATAATTTGAGCACATAGGTATTTATGATTATCAGAATATCAAGAAAAAGTGAAAGAAGAAAAAACTCGGGACAGAGTGTAGCTATTAACCCTTAGGCTGCTGCATTAATTTTCGCCAAGATGGCCGCCACTGCTGAATTAATTACTCACAATTAATGGTAATTGACCATCGAGTTTTAAGATCATATATCTCAGCAACTATTTATGCTACAGTTACCAAACTTATATTTAAATGCAAGAGAAAATGTTGAAGATTTCAATGCAATGCTCATTTTTTTCATTTAACTTGTATTTATCAATCTAGGTACGTTCAAATGTGAAAATCAATTAAAATCAATGCCTTTTATTGTTCCATTCTTCAATTGTCATATTTTAGAACCCAAATGACTGTAAAAGTTCCTTAGTATATGAATAAGTCATACATTGTTATATTCATTTTTAATTCATATCATTTTTGAACATCGGGTAAACAATTAATAGGTCAAAATTACTGAAAAATAAAGAAATACATCAAACACTTTATCAATGTTTTTTAATGTTGGTCTGATTCACATTCTCGGACTGCTCACGTCTCTCGGTATAGATGTTGATCAATTAAACAAGAATTTCCATAAACATATCATTAAAAAATAATTAAAAAACGATAAAGGTTCGTAATCCTCCATTTAAGCATTTAATATTTCCTCTCTGGTGAATGGTATATCTATGGCGGTGGATCAACACGCGACCAGCCTACCTCGAGATCGGCATCAAATTCTTGGTCATTTCTTGGCACAAAGTCCATCAAAGACACATAAATCAATAATTCAACATCTTCTAAGTTATGTACTGCAGGATTAAATCCATCAAAAGTATTTACGTCTTTGCTATCACTGTGGAAAAAGTTCAAAACTTTTGTCTCGTCGCATCATTCTACGTTCGCCATTTTGGCTACAAATTCAAAACATTTCTCGGAAGTTTACCGCTTCTATAGCCTTTATTTTAAACTCTTGAAAACTCTAGAAACGTTCCGAAAACATCAATTGACCAATCAAATTTCATTCTTAACAATAGTCATTGTGTTTTTGTTCAAAGCGAGGCTTGGGGAAACCTTAGATAACTTAGATATCGTGATTTGTACCAAATCTGCTAAGTAAAGTATTGTCCCAGCCCTGAAAAAATTCATGACTGAATTGAAGCTGCAGATTTTTTTTTCAATGACTAATCTATTGTAGCTTTTTGTTTAAATGTTTTTTGAATTAGGTTTTGCTGGAATCTTGTTTGGGGGGAGGGGGGGGGGCTAAGAACTAGTGGATTGTGTGGTATATTCTCTGACAAAAAACAGGAATTAAAACAGTAGGCTTCATCTGAACACAACATTTTACAAAGCTTTGGCCTTTGGCTAAAATAAATAAAAGAATTGGGTGATAAAGCCTTTCATTTGTGTTGTACACCTGATTTCCACACCTAAAACTCATGATGTTCTGTATACCTTACTGATTTTTTTTTTTGCATGTTTGAATGTAATATTGCTGAGACATAACATACATATATTTGATAAGCATAAATGTTGTGACTGGCTTGTATATTAATATATATTCAATCATTTGTACACATCTAAAATTTTTGTTAATTGTATTATACAGGCTTATACTGTAATGTACATGTGGAGCGTATTGAGAGGAGTTATCTCAATATCAGCAACTATATAATTGTATGGCCTTGGTATGATATTTTGTAAATGCATACTTTCAGATTGCTGTGCATGATGGATACTCCCATGGAATTACCCTAGGATTGTAGTGAAAAATGAAATCTGATGATGGAAACCAAATATTGAAGTAAAACTTTTTAAAGAATTAATAACTTAGACCACACCACTAAAAAATTTTGTTTGCAGGGTTCGACACTAACCTTAGTCCGTTAGTCACAGACTAATAGATTTTCATACGGATGAATAAAATTTCTGTGTAGTCTGTCCGGTCAAACTAATAAAAAGTTTTGCTTAAAAAATGTGTAAATTAACAATGTGTGATTGTCGACATTTTAATGGAAAACCCTGACTGTATTTTTATTATCTAGCATATGATACATTGCAGTGATTATAGAGTTACCGAGCGAAAACAAAAGAGGTATTGCAGGATATTATGGGTGACTTGATTATTTCTTTGCCGTAAGGGGATGTCCGAGAAAATTAATAGGTTACAAGCGCACGTGTTCACAACAACAGCTTCGAAAGGGACGCTTATGTGTTTTAAAAAAATAAAGGTGAAACGAATCTCCTGCGAGTTGTTTAATTTAAATGAATTGTTTTACGTTAAATAATTTGTGATAAATTGCTTATTATTTTAAACAGATTTTTAAAGAACTTAGACAATGAAAAGAACAAGGTAGCTCATAGCCTGGATCTAATTTGCATAGATCTATTTATAACATCTGTAATGGCGGCATACACCTAGTACACAGAGATAGTGAATACGCAGCTCATTGCTATGTACTGCATAGCACAATACAACTAAACATGTGCAACACCTGTACGAAAACATTATAGTGTATATTAGGCACCCCTTTCTTACAAATGCTATTTAAAAACTCCATACTATATATAAGGCAAATACGGTAATGCTTTTTTATTTATTTCTGACGGGCACATAAAATTGCCTGCGGACTAGTTAAAATGAATAGGCACTAGGCCGGCTGGACTAATGCATAAAACAGATAGTGTCGAACCCTGTGTTTGTCAGATCCCGCACTTTTGTATTTAAATAAAACTTTAGAAATAATATTATAATTTTTGTTGCAATGTTATATTTTAGATGCAATAAACAGATATTTCCTGTCTATGCAAGATAAAGGAAGGAGAGAGTCGATTCTTTCAAGAAAGGAATGGATCTGTATCAAAGGAAACAAGAGTATGCCCAATTATATGCACTGCATGTTTTGAGAGTCTAGACCATACATATGTTCAAATGTCCCCGTTTACAACTGCCAAAATCATGAACTTGTATTGAAGTTCTAATTTATGCTGTATTGTGACTGTTCCATGATTTAACTTACCTTTTGATATTAATAAGAAGTTTTGATGTATAAATCGCATTTGCAGATAAGGCAAGAATTAACAGAAATGTAAATACTTGTTATTATGCCCCCTTCAGACAAGGGAGGGAATACTACATTGCTGTTGTTGCTGTTGTTGATCGGCCGGTCCACCAACAATTTCCTTTAACGCAGAGGTTGCTCCTATTGATATGAAATTTGACACACAGATTCATCATAATAATATTTTGGTCAAGTTTGATTTAGAGTCTAATTGAGCAATTTTTGACTTGGATATGGGAAAATCCCAATTATTTGCTTTTTCGTTCATTTCTTTGTATAGGTCTCCAAGGAAGAACTTCGGGGGACAATTGTGTTTCACAAATATCTCTTGTTTTTTGAAATATAAAGTCTCATAACTGCAATGGTGTGTGCAGACAAATTTTCATGATGCACAAACGCCTGTTACTCCTCTTTCAAAAAACAATGATTTAATGCTTAAATAAATTGTCTGAGGAGTTTAAAAGAAAAGCCTGAACATTTTACAATGTTGGCTTTTTAAAGGCAATATGTGTGTATAAACATGTGTATTTATGTGTGTATATATGTTGTAGAAAATGGAAGTTATACTATAGACAGGCTGTCAGGCTGTATTTAAACAAAAGACCTCCTGGGATGAGGAGAAAAAGAAACAAGTAGAACCTGTATTTCTTGTCGAGTACTTGATGATGTCATCAGAATATGAAAATGATTGGGAAGATGACACAATATATGAAATCACATCTCTAAAGTGGTGCTCTGACGAATGTTTAATTGGACACCAAAAGTTCTGCTCTGAAATCCAAATGTTCAAAAAGGCAAAGTATAAGACGTATAAGGACCAACAAAGAATCATCTAGAGACAAACCAGAAAATATATCAAATGAACAGAAATGGGCCATTTGAGATTTTTAAAAGAGTTGCTACTGTCATGTATAATTAGCTCACCTGAGCTGAAAGTTATTATATGGTTTTACTGATATGCAAGCATTTTGACATATACATTGTTGATTGTATAAAATTGTTAACTCCGTCCCATGGGCAATTTTTGTTTCTCGCAAGAGGTTCATATTTTGATGTAGGTTTATTATCCATGTATAAAGAGTTGTTTAACACTTCTTGAGAACTGCAAAGCTCAATATGTGATATGACTGTAAAATCATTGCAAAAAAGCTTGATGTATTGTTGTAGTATGATGAACCTAAAAATATGCTGGGTATTTTTTTAAATACAGGATCTGATATTACTTGTTCAACTCATACTGTTATATAAAAGAATATTCATTGTGTATTTTTTTATTGTTGAATTTTTTTTATGCTGATCAATTACAGATTAAATTTGGCCATTATGATTTTCAATTTTTGTCATATTGGCATGTAACCAAGTCATACTTTTTTTTATCTCAATTTATTTACAAATATGTTTAAGTTTATTTCCAGTAATTAGTGCATACATCTTTATAGCATAATAGAACTGAAGACAATAGGAAGTTATTTATTTTTAAAGGGAGCTCTGTTGGCAGTTAGTTGCAGATCTTGATACCTAAGTAAGAGAAAGGTGGCGTCTCTGACCGATCCTTTTGCTCTTGCTTGTGGGCGAGTGAGGCTTCCCTGTCAAAGGCTTGTATAAGTTTAAAATCGTAGATCAAATTATAAACTGAACACATATATGAGTGATATAAAGTGGTTATTTTAATGAATATTTTATCATTATTTGTTTCTTTTGTTCTATGTAAAGAGTTAGAGACTAGATTTTTGATAATTTATTGAGTAAAGAGTAGTTTTTATGGACATCTAGGCAGTTATATTGGACTTTTTGTATGTATATCTTTCAGAGCTTGTTCCTGAAACTTGGGCGTAGACTAGAAAATTTACGGAAAAAATACAATTTTTATCTCAAGTTATTTTAATCTACATATTTATACAAGTTTCACTTATATAATTAATTAGCTTAATTAGCTCTATAGTGAACAAAATTTGTTGTTAAAAATATACAGGAGATAATGCAAGAGTGTTTTGAAAGGGCTTTGCTGGCAGTAAGTTGCAGATCTTGATACCCAAGTAAGAGAAAGGTGGTGTCTCTGACCGATCCTTTTGCTCTTGCTTGTGGGCGAGTGAGGCTTCCCTGTCAGTTTCTTACAGATGCAAGAAATAAACAAGACTTGATAAGACATTTCTGAGTAAAATATTGGGGAAACTGTTTTCTTTTTATGATAAGTAAGATTGAGTTGAATATTTATAGTGTCATAACTATATTTTACATTCTGTACATGCATATGCCAGGTCTTATTTCAGACCTTAATAGGATGGACTAGAAGAATTTTTATTGCAAGTGAATTTTAAGCAGGAGACAATGAACAAGTATTTTGAAAGGGCTTTGCTGGCAGTAAGTTGCAGATCTTGATACCCAAGTAAGAGAAAGGTGGTGTCTCTGACCGATCCTTTTGCTCTTGCTTGTGGGCGAGTGAGGCTTCCCTGTCAGTTTCTTACAGATGCAAGAAATAAACAAGACATTTCTGAGTAAAATATTTGGGAAACTGTTTTCTTTTTATGATAAGTAAGATTGAGTTGAATTTTTATAGTGTCAAAACTTTTTTTAATTTTGTACATGCATATGCTTGATCTTATTCCATACCTTATTAGGATAGACTAGAAGTATTTTATTGAATTTCCATGATTTAAATTTACCATTTCGCCAAATTTTGATAATCAAATACGGTATTGTTTGCATTGGAAGTTTGTGTAAATTAAAATTACTTTATATATGTTCCAAAATGTTAACTGAATAGTCTGGTCATTAGAATATGTATTTTTCTTTTCTGTATAATAAATTTTCAATATTATAATGTAAAACCTAAGGAATTTTTTTTAAATCACATGAAGTGTTTAAAATTAGAGATTAGAGATGCACATTTACATCCTATTATTGAACAATTTGTTCATTCAATTTAGTATAATTTGGTATTTGTATGCATCATATATATAAATATATAGGGGTTTTCAATGCTATTCATATAATATGATTGTTAATATATATCTTCTCTGAAGTGGTTTTCATGGAAACTCTTATCTATTTGCAGTTATGAACTATAGAGTATGTATGTAGTATGTATGTTTCTATGAAAACATGCTATTTTCAAAATACATGTACTAGGAAAGAGAATTTGTGTGTTAATAAAGTAAATAAGCAAAAAAAAATTGATTACTTCAGTATTGTCAACTTTTCTTTATCCACATGCATTATATAGAAAAACTGACTTTGTCTTGTAATTTATGTTGTATATGAAAATACGCAAGTTAAAATAGAATTTATTTGCAGGCCATGCAGCAATTTTTATGGCTCTGTTTCAGTTGTGTTTTTATTTCCTACTAGTCCATATAGATTCCATTATTTCCATTTAATGTGTATTAGCCTGCATTTGCTGAAGTCAAATTTGCATTTCACAATTCCAAATTTGGACATTTTACCTAAGTAATTTTTAAGAACTATATCAGAAATTGTAATGGCATCCATTCCATATGTATCTGATCATGACGTATATATTGTAATTTTCTAAATTGTGACTTTTATGCTTAAAACTTTGAAATGTTTTGCTCTGTAAGAATACATGTATTTTTATTTTTTTTTACATCTTTGAGACTTTAACATGCAATAAAATCGAATCTTAAGTGGACTTGTGTGTGATTTTAATTTTCAAAAATGATAGCAATAACAATTTAAAAAAAAAAACAACTTGATGTTTGAAGTTATATAAAGATGTATGCGGTGGTATAATTATTTAATTAAACGAAAATAATAATGACTTAAAGTATATACAATTCCAGTTTATATTGGCAGGTTTAATCAAAATATTATCGTCGCTTAAACAAGAGGTATAATGTAAGTCGATAAAAGCGTTTATTTGAATGTTTTAGGAAGTTTAAGATATCCGTATATAATTTAATTTTTGACAGTTTTATAATGTAAAATGTAAATTAAACGAGAACAAATAATGAATTAAAATTCAACATTAAATTTTATTAACCAAACAAATTTAATATATCCATTAAACTTATTTTTTTTAGCATCTTTAATAAAAATTATACGTTTTATATAGAAGAGGTATAATGTTAGTTTACGGAACACTTAAATCTGTACGTATGAGTAAGTTTACAATTTTTCCGACATTATTAAATTTGTTCTTTTACGGAATCCAGTAAACTCATATTAAATGCTAATTATTATTAAACGTTTTCGGGCACACAATATGTAATACTACATACTTAAATTTTAAATAATCGTAACGTTTAAATTGCATTTAAGGTGAAATTAAACGCGACTTTTCGTGCAGTGCTAGTTTTTTTCCGAAAAAAAGATCCATGTTTTTTTCAGTAGCTTTGTTAAGATTAGATGAGATATGTACACAGTTATTTATGACAAGTTATATTTTATAGTAAATATCATTTGATACTTACAAGTTTCACATGTAATCAGCGCGGTAAAAATTATAAATACATGTTAGATTATTTTGATATTCTTTAAGAAAAATATTCATGAAAATACAAGACTTTGTAAATGTATAAAGCTGTGTTAATAACCAAAAAAGTAATGTAAAATAAATGCAAGCCGACATCGGACTCTGTGAAACATCTTAAAAGGTTCTATATCGATCCATAAAATAAAATTTCGGTGTGTCTCTCAAAAAATCTGGACAACTTGATGGTTGCATTTAGGAGAGAACTTAAAATTTGACCCGAAATTTATATAGCTACCTGAAATCCGTCATTATGAGTTGGATGGCCAACTTTCAACTTGTAAAAAAGACTTCGTTTCCGAATCTTTATAAAAGCGATGTGGAATGACAGAAATAGATAAATGAAATTTATTATGTACTGATTTTAAGAACATTTTAACATTATGAAAAATGGCTCAAATTATTGTTATGTGTATTTTGAAGTTTCTATTTATTTATAACAGGTATACCGGAACTGGCGATACACTAATAGAGAGAAAAGTTATGGTAAATTATTTAATCGGTTTCGATAATCTTAAACAATGTCGAGAAAGATATGACGAGCAAATTTAAGTGATAAAAACATGTAGAAACAATCAAAACACCAACATTTTGACGGATCTGGCTCTTTCCTCGTTTGTCACTGTCCTCAGTTTAAATGTTACTAAAGACAAATATACAAATAAAACGTGCCCGTTTTTTTATGGAATATACTTAGGGATGCCAATTTGAAACACATTTTCTTCATGAATTAAAAAAGTGCACATAACGGATGCTAAAATGGCTCATAGGACTTCGAATATATATGAAAATACATAACTTCTTTTGTCAAATTTAAAAGTGAAGAAGACGATATATTATCGGGTGTATTTACTGAAAAGTATTGCAAAACACTTGTCAAAAAGATGTTGAGGTTCAAGTAAAATTATGGAATTACTAAAAAGAGAGTTCAAGAAAAAACTGAAAAAGGACTATATATGATATTGGCCTAAAATGGCCCCTTAAAATGAACAACATCATTTTACTGTAATTCTTTGTTTTCTTTGTACAGATACACGTGTTATGTTTTTACTTAATGTTCATTTTGATTGAACTGCCCAGAATATAGACATTTGAGATCGTAAAGACAACATTTTCCCACCATTTTTGCATTTTTAGCAGAAAACAGCTTGTTTTCAAGCCATTTTTCTTTCAGAAAGCATAAAGAGCATGCCTGAACAAAAAAAAAAATTAATCAGAGATGTATCTAAAAATTGACCAAATAATTCCCTTGTTCAAGCATGCGCTCTTTATTTCCCATTTATAAAAAGATACGAAAAATGTCAATTTTTGAGTGATTTTGATGGATTTATAGAAATAGATTCACTTCTGACGTCTTAAACTGCCAGTGAGTGTAAATAAATAAAAAAAAAAGGTGAAAAATATATTTTACATCAACTCAAATATAACATAACATTTCATTGTACTCGAAACACTTTACAAAATGGCGAATTATAAGGGCTAAATTTACTTCATATCATATATAGTTCTTTTTGGTTATGCCTTTTAAATACTCACAACTTGCCATACTCTATAGAAGGTCTCCAGAAACCGTCTTTAAAAACGTTGAGCAGTGCCTCAATATAGATTCCACAACTTTTGCTTCCCATTTGCGTACTTGATTTTGAGCCCAAACACGAAAATCCGATAAAATATTCTGTAGAAGGGGGTTCAGGAATGTGGTCCTCTGCAACTCGTCGACCAATTCTAGAACCTAGGAAACCAGTACTTTCGTTGATAGCACAGTGATAAAAATACATAAATGCGAAAATCAAATATAAATACAGTCGGTTCAAGCATATCTTTTACAACATACACCATAGCATAGCATAGCATTGAAATCTCATAGCATAGCATTGAAATCTCATAGCATAGCATTGGAATCTCATACCATAGCATACAATCTCATAGAATCGCATTCGTCATATCATACCATAGCATACCATAGCATAGCATACAGCATTCTTTCAACTCGGTTTTAAATGTTTTTATTTGAAAAAATAAATGTTTACATAATAAATTTGTGGTAAACTTTGGCTTCTAATTATTTTACTTCGAAATGTGTGGAACTCTTCTGCGTATGGAGGCGTTTTTGTTCAAATCTCATAGCATACCATAGCATAGCATAGCATACCATATCATTAAGCCCATCATTTGAATTTCTCATAGCATAGCATACAAATCTCATAGCATAGCATACAAATCTCATAGCATATCATTAAAATCGCATACCATAGCATAGCATAAATTTGTAAAAGATATGCATGAAATGACTGTAATAATGATATTTATTTAACTTATAATTTAACACAGCTTTATTTAAGAACCAGTGAAATATTGTTTTTGAAATAGTAAAAAAAATTTTGTTCACGTCAAAAATATTTTTTTTTTTTTATTAAAAACGGTTTTTAATTAGCATCAATAATTTCTTTTCAGTGTGTTTTTTTTTTTACATTTGTTTTAGTTACAAAGATCGAGAGTTATTATTTATGCTCCATAATATCAATATTCTATTTTGCACCATACATATTTAATATATTTAATACACCTTTCAAGCTCACGTAGATAAAGTCGGGAGATTTTTTCTATACTTGCAGGGTAAGCGTTGGTAACCCTACTTGTTTAAAGTTTTTGGTGCAGGTCCTATTACTAAATTTTAAATGGTCCTATATTAGCCAAACTTGCATTCGCATAGGTGGTGTATGTGGGTAAACATGTAATTATGAAATGAACAGACTTGGATGCACACAATAAGCTATAAAACGCTGATGCTGGAAGAGGTTAAAATTTTCTGATCTCATTTACGTTTTGGGGCAAATAGCAATATCTAAGTTATTGTTGGTTTTTCTTTATCTTGATTATACAGATGCTTATAATATCTAGTTATGCAAGGTATTACTTATGGAATAAATTCAATATTTTATAGTTTTGTAGGACATAAAATGGTGTGGGACAGTTTACGCTTTATAAACTGCAAGCTCTTGAAATCATATTTAACACATAAAAGGGCTTTGTATGTTGAACCAGATTGTTTTGTTCATATTTTGGATATGTTATCTCTGAATTGGTTCCCTATATTTTTATAAACTTGTTTTTTCCTAAATAGATAAAACAAAAACAAGCAACTGGCTGGATATTTAGAGGAGCAGGAATGGATGAAAATCTAAAATGAAATTGATCAAATACGTGTGTGATTTTATTTTATTTTTTTTAGCTGACTGGAAAGATACCAATTTTTCGTCTTTTGTCTATTTTTCACCTGTGCAGTTCATTGTTGCAACTGAAAGTATTTTTAAATGTTGCATTATCTATTATATTAAATGTCAACCTTGAATCGCTTATCCGTATATTTTCACTCAAAACACGGGAGGCACAATTCGTCAAATTTCGTTGCTTAATGATAAATGACAATAACAAACCGTCAACTATCCCAAAAATTTATAAAGCGAAATACAAAGCAGAGCAACACGGACATCCAAATAGATAGAGGTAGGATCAGGTGCCAAGGGGGAATAGGCATCCTCTGCTGAGGGTCACACCCGCCGTGCGCCCAATGTCATACGTGTAGAAATGTCATTATCGGGAAAAATGTCGTAACTTGGGGAACATATCTTGATCGGGAAAAACGGAGAGTAATCCGTGAATAATTCGTTATTCAATCAATAGTCCAGAGAAGAGCAATCACGGACCTCTGGAAAACCTCAGAGGCAGGATCAGGTGCCTAGAAGGAGTTAGCATCCTCTGCTGACCGGTCACACCCACTGTGTGCTCTTTTTCGTAATCGGGGAAAAACGAAAAGTCCGTAGACAATTATTTGATTAGTTATGGTCTAACAATGAGTACGAAAACGTCAGTCAGCATGCGACCAATTGGAAGATTGTATTTGCTGACAAAGTCGTTATATCGACCATAGAACTTACGAAAAGATGACTTCAGAATACTTGTGTGTGCAACCATGTTGTTAACAAAATAACTTTTTAGATTTCCAATGGCAAGGAAAGCATTTTTACGACTTCCTTTTTTATTGAGAAAACAACTGTCGATGATGTCAAAAAGCCTAGTTTTTAATTTGTCATGGGGACTGGTTGTATAAAGCGTTGAAAATTCGTACGTTTTGATGCTATTGATACGAGGGTCAATCAAAATATACGAAGACTTTTGTCATAGCTATGTTACTTAACGTCATATCGTTACAAAATTTGGTAGGCACAATTAAGCAATGGTTTCAAACAATTTGCAAGAAAAAAAAATGATAAATTCCTTTATTTCTAAAAATTATTTAGAATCTAATCCTACAAAAATGAGGTCACGGCGCACGGTCAAAATTTGTGTTATGTCAACAATAAACCATATAATGTTAAAAGTAACATCTCTATAAATTGAGCTTAAAACAAAATAATATTAAAACCTCAAATTAAGCATATTCATGGTATTTTATGTTTCAAATAATGACGGGATATTTTGTTTTGTCGAACAGATAATAGTAACTAAAGACAGATAGTCCCCTTAAGAATGGATTAAAAACATCGACGTCGCCGTACGTCACGGCGCAACGAGAAGTAAAAAACAAAATGGATTTAACTCAGGAAAAATCCGATACAAGCTGTGAAAATGCTTAATCGTGCAAAAATTAAGTCAACAATTAATTGCAAGTTTGTGTTTAACTGTGATAAATATTGTGGGGTGGTGGTAATTGGATTTGAATATAAAACAGTGAAAAAGAGAGTAGAATATCTGTATAAATATTTGGTTAAAAAATAAGTAACCTCAACCGACGTTCAGGGTTATCCTTACTGTAAACTAAGAGATACACGGTTAGAAAATGAAAACGTTGAAGAACAAACCTATGATTTTTGAACAAACGTGTGCGAATAAGATGTTAAGTGGTTCAGTGCCATTTTAAATTGTAAGTAGAAAGGCACAGGAGACTAAGCGTGATATTAAGAAGGGGTATATCCATAAACTGTGCGTGTTTGATCTTGACGTCATGTTTTGAACGTTACCGTGCGCCGTGGTGACAAAACATGTTGCTTTTAAAAAGGGGTAGTGTTCTGCACCGAACATTATTTGACATTTTGTTGATAAACACAGCAGGAATTTAAAATTTGCCGAATGTTTGCGGATTTATGTCAAACACATAAATCACCAAAAGTTGAGTAGATACAATAATGATAAAACACTTACGACAAGCATCTATGAAAAAAACTTTCGGGCAATTTCGTAGTTGGTCTGTATTAGCTTTCTTAAGAATATCATTTATTCTGACATCGCTACCATCAGGACAGGCAATGGATGTCTGATCGCCATGACTGCTTATGAAACATATTAAACTGCCCGAGTTTTCTTTCTTTGAATAGCGACGTACAAGTCTCAGTATCTGTTTGCTGTTTTGGTTGGTAAAGCTGCGAACTTGATATCCGTATCTTGGAAAAAGTTCTTTGATTTCTTCTGAAAAAAAAATCAAGAGATACAACATGTAACTATTATTTTTTTTTTATATTTCATCTTTATACAAAAAGTGGTCTACTTTCTGCTGATAGCGAAAGTCCACATACATGAAAAATTCATGCAAATGAGCCAGATCAAGGATACTCATTTACCACCTATCACAAATATTTTTGTATTTGATATTCTGTAACGAACTGACGAATCTTTGGTAACGAGTTTAATTCGTTTCAACAAATCTTTATATTCGTTATAGGAAATGCACTCTGTTCTAGAATCTTTTTTTTTAAATCTTATAATGAATTGAATCCTTTCAGAATTTAGAAATTCAAATTTATGATTCGTATTTTCCGTTTTATAAAACTTGTTATATAACGTATTCTTCATCCAATGTGTAATATCAGATTTCATATATTGTGAGGACAATTAAACGATTCGAGAACGTCCTGATATTCAATCATTAATTTTATGTTTTCCGCATCATATCTTTAATCAAAAATTTTCCAAACAAATTTTGAAAAAGTACGCACGTGCTTATTTATGAAATAAAAAACAATTTACAAATTCCACGGAGATATGAACAAACACATGCTAAAACCATATTAAACCAATGGGCTTAACGGTTGATTTTACCACGTACATGTACTAACCAAGTACGTATCCCGATGAACATTATAACATTGTTGTTTACCGCATACTATTTATATTAACGTTTTGAAAAAAAATCTTTCAGAATTATGAAGCGAAACATGTTTTATATTTATTATAATGCTACTGTCAAACTCACGATGTAATCTTTACGACGTCAAAATTATTATCTCTTAATCTGTTTAAAAGTTAACACGGAAATGGTTTTTTGTTTCTATATGTTCATATAAAAAACATACATGTATACGTAAGACAAAAAAGTAAAACCGGTCACCAGAAAATTAAAACGCTTGCGTAAGATCCCAAAAATGATTTCGGTTATATGATTACAAAAAAAAAAATCCAGAAACACTTATATTATATTGTCTTTTGAATTTAATATTCATACTTAGCATCATAGTAAAATATCCATGCAAATATTTGTTTTTAAAAAACGTAAAAAGTATGGAGTGACCTGCAAATATCCATTGTGCATGGACAGACGATTCTTTGTTGTAAGGAAGCTCGGTTTTATTCGACGCAAAAAATTGATAATATTACTGTACAAATGTTGACCATCAATTAGTTATAAATAATTAGTTTATATTTAAAAAAAAACCAAAATATATATCTGCCATTCATTTAACTAAAAGATGATCAAAAGGTAATTGGAACGTTGGAAGTTTTGACAATGCACGTTCATGCAAATAATTTGCCAGTAAATATTTAATCCAATATTTAGTAACGTCATCTGACGTTCAAAGTTTTCCCTTTTGTTAACGAAGAGGTACACGGTAATAAAAATGAAAATATCAGAAAATACCCCCTGATTCTCGATCAGTTGGTGGTAAATAAGACGTGATGTGGTAAAGTACAGTGGGAAAGATATACGATATAAAGTATGAAATAAAGATAGTGTTAAGTGATAGACTTTACACGCTTTGTTAGACGACACCATGATCTGTTATGACAAATCATGATGCCTTTAAAATCAAGTAACACCAATACTATTCCAAAAAATGCAACGAAGCTCCACATAACAACAAAATATCTTTGATTCGTGCTTTAATGTGTTAGGTGTGACTTGAGTGAAAAATATGTAGCTGACTTTGTCTACTTACTTTTTATTGACCCTCGTTTATAGTATACTATAATTGCTAATTTGGGGTGTATACGATGATTTAGCTACACGTACCCGAGAAGTACAATAACAACCGAGCTAAAGGCTAAGTGAATATTGTACTCCGACGGTAGATAAACAAGTAAATTCTTTGAAAAAAGCTTTCCGTCTTAATAACAAACCCTAAACAGCAATGTTATCAAATATTCTTTTTTGTATTAATGTCAACTTCTTCCACATAACATGGAGAGTTGAACAGTTCTATGTCATTGTGTGTCTTTTAAGCTTGCGAGTCTAAATTTGAGAAATGCGTACCCAAGCTTTTAAGCTGAGATCGACTATAGTAGGGTTAAAGTCTTCTTAGGAAGGGTCGAAGACTCGTTATTTTGATAAAATCAAAGTTACACCACTGCATTCAGCATCTTGTTTAACTGATATTAGATTTACCTATCTAAGGTTCAAAATAAATGTACCGATATTAGCCATACTGCAACTTTTTTTTTAATTTTTGAATTAATATTTGAATAAACAAATACTTAAAGAGTCAAGAAATTTCAATAGATATTTTAAAATATTACTTTTACTAGTTGAACCTGAAAATCAAAGACTGAATTTCATTCATAGGAATTAGTATTGCTTTATCGTTTTCTCACTTTTTAAAATTTAAAATCGTCCAAAATTTGTTAAAGGGTACGTGAAAAAGATTATCAGAAAATTATTTCCCTTGCGCCGAACAGTATTTCAACCAAAAAGAATAGATGTAAATTTTCACATCTTGTATTTTCTACCAATCGCAAAGGAGAGGAAGTGTACAACTCTTTATACCGTGTTCCAAGGAAAACGGTAATGATCGTAATTTACAGTCTCCGTATATGACCAAGAAGGTCAATGAATTTTGTATAACATTTGATTTTCTCTACATTGGATTAAAAACCTATCGACCAACAGAATATCGCGTTCCTCATTTCCACAATAGTTGTTTTATCTACGTCTTACTGAGAAAGGGAATTTAGTTTGAGGCCATGGCTTCTTGGCCATATGCGCGTAAAAATAACATTTTTGTTTCTAGATTGTTGGATATCTTTCAATCGTAGAGCTAAAAATCTTACAATAATGCTTGATATACAACATCAAATGACTTCTCAAGATTTTTTTTTAGAGTTTCATATATCAAGCGTTTTCGGGAAGGCCCCTTTATAGATATTATAATATATACAAACATTTTTTAATCAAGTTTGCTTTTTTCGGAGATGTCAGTTCTATGTTATATTTTTTGTCGAAAAAGTAAGTATAAATTTTGTGTGACTTTAATTTTGAGATCTGTTTTAAGAAATACCTAACAGGTGGGTGCATTTAATCAAATAAATTACTGAATCGTCAGCCATTTGTTGACTCTGAAATTATCAAAAGGACGAATTGTCCCAATCATTAGTTTTGGTCGAATGCATTATATAAAGTATCACCCGTGTGATACCAAACTTTTATATACGTCACATTCATTGCATTTACTTAAAATACATAAGAAATTAAAAAACATACCAATATCGTTCCCACGCTCAAGAGGAGAATGTGGAAATCGATAGTTAACAATAACCAAAACAAAACCTGCAATTGAAGTAAAAGGTTTTTTTATTCAGAATATGTTTTTCACTTAATGTCAATATTAAGTCTTACATGCAAAAGAAAGTAGTTCAAGTGTGTTAGTGTGTGTGTGTGTGGGGGGGGGGGTTATTCATTTTTGTTTGTTTGTTTGTTTGTTTTGGGGTTTCCATTCTTTTTTTTATAAACAACTTAACAACGCTAATGGTCTTTAAAGAAGCCCACTTATATTTACTTCATACATATGAAATTATATGTGGCAATGCGCAACAAATACGCATTTAAAAATACGAAACTTAAAGTCTTATTTGAAACTAAGTCAAGTAGTCAGGGCTTTTTATCTTTAGTAAAATGGCAGAATGATTTTTTGTAAACAAAGAATACAACAGTATGTTTGTTCCTCACCCTTAATCTTTCCCTCCCAAAATTATCATATTTAGCAAACGGGACTAAATGTAAAAATACTCTTTAAAAAATTGATCATTAAAAAATGATATAAATAATTACATTGATGTTGATTTTAAAAAAGACTGACCAGACAATCGTCTTGAACAAAATAAAATGTCATTTTAAATGGGTAAAGTTGCTGCAAAAATTGACTAAAAAAGGTAAAACTTTTGAAAAATTGAAGGACAGTTAACGGCTAAACAAAGCAGTTGAAAATAAACATCATAAGATTTTTTCTTTATAGTAACAATCAATTAAAATAACACATTCAGGTAGCCTAGGTTAAAAGTAGTATCATATTTGAAAATCCTTATCCATTTTTTTTAAGTGCGTTATAATCAACATAATTTGATTGGGTTTTTTTTCAATGTGCATTTACTTAAGCTTGGTCACAACTTTTTTCGTAATTTTAAAGTGTGCAATTCTTTAATGCACTTTGTAGCAAAATATCATAAATTCTAGCTAAAACGTGACATAAACATTAATTTGTCCTGTTTAAAGGAACAAGAGATTATTTCCTGAAAAATCTTTTAAATACCGCAATCATATTTATATATAATTTTATAATTTGATTTGATTTGCAAGAATAAGAACGACAATACAAAAAATAACTTATAAAAAAAAATCAAAAGAATGCACATCACCTCTACAGCTTTTATGGGCTGCCTGTGGGTTATCTGAGAAACATCTTGATTTGATCGAAAGTCCGACGTCAGATGATTGATGTGTTGCTTTCATCAAATTTTAAATTGAGTAGAAAAAAGTTTTAAATGTTTGCATCTTAAATTGTTCTTCTTCAAATAAAAATATTAAATTTTTAAACAAGTCAAAACTTACGATTCTTTTTTTGTGGCCTGTGCCGTGCTCTATAGAATATGAAATCAGAGTTTTAATCAGTTTAATATCATGAAAGAAATTTATTTCTTTTTGTTAAAAAAACGTGTTCATTTTCAACAAATGTTGGTTAATTGAAAAGATTCATAGCTAAATAAAAAATAATACTTCTCTACGCATTGATAATTGAATAATTCATAAACACGCCTTATGTGTTAAACATATTTGATCAATGTCTTATGTAATATTAAGGATTGTTCTTAATAAAGGGTTTGTGATTTTAGAATATAAATGTTAAAATCTGGCGAATCTTATCTGATCTGCTTTTCTCTTCCATAGCCAATACTCTTGCAACCTCTATACAAGCCAAAGACCTCTAAAAGGTTGAAGTATTTTACTATAGAGATCGTATCTGTGTGGACGTACATCTTACATTGTCGTGTTACTCAGTTGCAATGAATTTAGGAAAATTTTCGAACTATTTAACAACAATGAGGAATGTGATATCTTTCAAATATGTTCAAATTTATCGATTATCCGTCAATGATTTCAATGAAAAAAAAATCAGGCTGTTAACGGTTATCAGGATGTGCCATATGTATTCACTCTTGTTTTAAAATTATCAAAGCATGGTAGAATCAATGTAAAAGAGGTGACCGTTTTCATATATTTAGAGATATCATCCTTTACACACTTTGATAGAGGTTTCTTCAGTGATAATCATAGTAAAATTTTTATTAATAAGGCAGTACTTTTAGAAATAAATTTAGTAAGAAAGAATAGTAAAGCTTAATGAAAATACATGTAGCATGCAAGTACCGGACGTGTGAACCGAAGATTACAGTAATTTTGAATTTGTCTCAAGCTTTTATGCAAAACTACTTAATCAACTTTGTTTTTATAAAAAAATGCATTTTTGAAAACTCTGTTCAAACTCACTCTTCTTTATTTGTCCACGCCCTGTTAAAGATCAGTAAATGCAAATTTTTGTATAGCGTTGGTTGCTCGTAAACCATAATTAAATTTATAATAACTTATAAAAATGAAATAAATAAAATAAAAAACACTGTGCCGGATAATTATGCCAGTGCCAAGGTGGCATTTTTGCACCCGCTTAAGCTGCATATATAGAAAAATTCAAATATGCCATATGATAGACCATTGCTTAAAGAGTTAACAACCACCTTTGTTATCAGTGTATCTCACCTGTCAGGTAAGATATTTACCTTTCAAAAATGAATTCCTATAGGAAAATAATTTTTCCCATAGGAAAATCAATATTCCTATAGGTAAATTGAAATATCCTATCGGAATATAAGAACTTCCTACAGGAATTTCAATTCCGATAGGATTTGATAAAATCCGATAGGAAAACTTAATATCCTATAGGAAAACTACATGTCTGAATCAAATTCCTACAGGAAATACCATTCTCCTATAGGAAATATAATTCCTACAGGACTTTTTAAAAATCCTATAGGATTGTCAATATTTCCTGTAGGAGAGTCAATTCTCCTATGGGAATTATCATTTTCCGATGGGATATTAATTTTTAAAGGTAAATATCTCACCTGTCAGGTGAAACACACTTAAAACAAAAGTGGTTATATACTGTCTAGACAATGGTCTATCATTTGGTATACATGGATTTTTCCTAAACTGCATCTTAAGCGGGTGCAAAAATGCCACCTTGGCACTGGCATAATTATCCGGCACAGTGTTTAAAGCAAGATCACAAAAAGTCTTATTTTCAATCGATTACAATTGTTTTGATTTAAGCAAATACACAACTTTAAAGTGTTGTCTGCTTAACGCGTTCTAGTTGCAAACAATTTTAGCATTTATTGATTAAAGAATATAATGGTCGTAATAGTAAACTAAGATACAATTTCAATAGGATATTCTATTTAGGCATAATTATTTAAACATATTAAAAACAATAACATTTTTATAACAGCATGATATTTATAAAATTGTCAGTACCTGTCCGCACTTCATCGTCTGATGAGCTGCTGTCTTCTGCAGTTATAACAAATTTTACTAGTTGTGTTTACTTCTTAATGATAATTAAAAAGTAATAAATTAAAACTCTTTGTATATACTTTTACATATTTTAATTTTCACTAATGTTTTTAAGAAAGGCGTCATAATCAAATTTAGTGTTACTAATAAGTAAATGGCTTATTGTAATATATTTATTGCTTGTGTCATACATACCTGCGTCCGAAATATCATTGTCTGCAATAAAAGATATATTTGGTTTCAAAAAAGAATGAGTGTAACATAAATAACCCATGTTCTTTTATTACTTGTTCTTTTTTAATTCACAAGAGCGCAAGTAGGGGTTAATTTATGGCTCAGACACAAGCATGACACAGAGACTATACTACACGAATCAAATCTGGGCAACTTATCAATTACATTTGCATCATTGATATTCAGTGTACAAACTATATGAAGTTGGTTTTATCTCTAAATACCCATTCTCTGCTTACATTTTTTTACCTCGTACTTCCATATCTATCCATATCTAATATTTCAAGGAATTTTGCCAATAATCTTAGGAATGATGGTGTCTGTTAACTATTAACTATAATTATTATTGAATTTGATATGTATTTTTGTGAATTTGAGTAGATTATACTTTCATTTTGATAAACTAGAAAAAATAATAAAATTTATAAAAACATGGCTGATAAGTTTTGGCTGATCCAAGACAGTGTGATTTTGCATCAAAATATACACTTTGACCAGAGACATAAATAGCAGAGATTGGCAACTGATCGAAATCTTGCGAAATCCCGCGGTCCCTATTGTAAAGTGTTCCCTGTTTATTTCAGTATATCATTCTAATAACCAGTTATATCGAAATATAAACATCTAAAATCTATTACCAAAACATTCAAAACATTATATTTTCATGAGTTTATGTCATATAAACAATATTTAAGAGACAGTTGGTTACCAGTCGTCCGAGATTTCGTCGATGTTTTATAAACTTTGCCAATATATCTTCTATATAATAACCTTATTTTTAATTTTTTTGTTTCAAAAATGTTTAAAAACCTATGCACATTTTTCATTAAAACAATATACTTTGGGTTTAACATCATTATCTCAGTTTACAAATTTGTAGTTCTCAAAGTAAGGTTGGTCCCGTATCATTTTACAACAACAAAACACGCTAATGGCGGATTGCCAATCTCTTTTATTTATGACTCTGCTTAGACGCAAGGAATGAATTTAAGGTATCTCACTCGTCACGTTTTGATTTTCATAGTCCAGATGATCATTATATTTTAATTGAATATAATTTTATTTATCAAATCATCCTAAAATGTTATCATTTCATAATTACACACTATTCATAAAGAAAAAGAAAAAATCCATTTGAATTCGAGAAACAAACAAGTTTTGGGGGAACTTTTTTTCGTGCGGAAGGCCTTTTGGACGAAAATGGCAGAAACAAGCAATTTAATGAATTGTCAAAATACTATTCTTTTCATTATACTTTATTCACCATTCACATTTTAAACATTTGATTAGTTTGTAATATTTTTTTTCCAGATCAAATTCTTACTATTATAGAAATGTCTCTTTAGAGTGCAGAGAGGTCATACAAAAATGTATGCAGCTTCGCACATTTTTTTCCTAGTCCCTCTAGTCAGTATGACCATTGTATATAATCAAGAACAATATTTGAAGAAATAAATTTGCTTAATTAAAAATGCTGACAACAAATCTTAATCAGGCTGAAATTGCATTTAAGGCGCAAAAAGGTCATATCAAATTGGTCATAACTCAGAAGGATGAACATTGACCCCCCCCTCCCCCCCCCCCCCAAAAAAAAAATAATTGTATTTTTAAGTATATTTCGTCTACAGATTTCAATGATATACTTCTTAAGAGATTCTTGATACAAGAACATTAAGGAGTCAAATACATTAAAGAGGCTGACTTTAGCTTTCATTGCGCATGTTTATGCGCATTATATTTTAATACAATGCATGGATACATTTCATGAAATAATTAAGGTGTTCCAATTTCAACGGAAGACCTTGTACTGATTCTGTTGATAATTAAGGCCTTCCGTTTCCAACTGTTTATTTTCCCCCCCAAATTTTGTGCACGCGATTTCTCGAAAACTACTCAACCGATCTCGACAAGTTTTTCACAGATGATGAGACATTATCTGAATTTTATATGTTTTTGAAATTTTTGTCGTCGTCACTTCCAAACGGATTTACGGTCGATTTTGTAATTTGTTACGACCAATTTTGTGCAGAGCTGATCTCAGAAACTATTAGAGAAATGACTTTTGTGTTTAGAATTTTTTCCCTTTAAAGGTTTGAATTTGTGTTTCAAAAAATGCTGATTTTTGGGTGTGTTTTTGTCATGTAACTCTTTTGTTTAAAATTTCTCTGCACACATATAGAACAAAATATGTGCAAAATATCAAAGGCTTTCACTTGACACCATTGACAAAGGGCTGCCCCTTAAATTAGGGGTCTAGAACCCTTAAAATATTCGCTTTATAACTCAAAAATGGTTTATATTTCGCTATGGCTGTCAATAAAAAAGTTGTTTATTATAGTGTTATCAATGTCGTTACAAAACTAGTTTGTACCGGTAATGCATAATATGAGTGTAAGGCTTGTGTTAACAGATGAAAGTGTACGAGCATATACGGGATGCTTTGATTCATTTGAAAAAGTGTTTTAAAAGTATACGTGTACTTGTTTTTTTACAGCCTTTTTTTTGAGTTACCTCTGTTTCAGTCTTATAGTGGATACATTTAAGAAAAACGAAAACGAGAAAATATAAACGATCTTTTTCTTATCTAGTGAGATACATAAACTGGATTTAAAAAAAAATAACTTCCATGAAATGGATTTGAGTCATTTTACTGAAAACATTTCAAATCGACCTAAATTCTAAGTTGTGTGCTTTATTAAGTAACCGATCTCACCGGTGGCCGAGAAAATTGATCGCCATGGTCGCGGCTGGACCGCCTAGCGGTCAGTGGTTTTCTAATACACAAGAATCGCGTCTGTCATATGTGATCGTATTTAGCCGCAAACACAAGAATCGTACACAATAAACTTACTCTTCTTAATTTGAATTAAACGATAAAATGTCAATTAAGAAATCGTTCTGTTTATTCATAAAAGCAATGCCATTCTCAAACTAAAGCAGTATCAGACAGATAGATCAACTATGGGATTTAAGAGAAAAAAAAATTATATTAATTAGAGTTTAGTCATCATACTGCATACATTTTAAATCTTTCTGGGTTCTGAGCTCTCTATGTGAGCTTTATCTTTAATAAAGTTATCCGAATGATTCCTCCCGAGGAGGTCGGTCGACGTCGCGGCTGCACTACCTAGAGGTCAGCGGTTATCTAATAACACAAACACTTGTTTGAGTTTATATACAAGAACTGTTTTAATTTAATGTTCTAAAACTTTGTTCAACTTCGATTTATTTAATAAAACAATAGATTGTGAATAGAGAAATCCTTCTGAAAATTGATAAATGTGATATTAATCCAAATCAGGAATATCGTCAGACGTAAATCAGTAGTGAATTTGTAAAACTAAAATGTTTTGAAAATTATACTGTCTTTGAAAAACAATGAATAAACCACAAAGATTAAACCTTAAAATGATTATCACCCCTAGCACATAGCCAAGGAGATCCGCGGTAGCTTCGTGTTCTTCTACATGTACTTTATCACATGTGCATGTTTATTGATATTTTGTACGATCCCAACTATTTGTTTATTCGAGATTTTGACCGGTACATGCAAGATTGACTTGTGTTTCAACTTAAGATTTTTTTATTTACCCACGAATATTTCCGCCTAATACTGCTGAGAGGGTTTTAAAATATCGTAGGAAGTAGTTGACGTTTTAATAACGTGTTGCACAAAAATGAGAGAGAGAGAGAGAGAGAGAGAGAGAGAGAAAGAGAGAGAGAGAGCGTTCAAACTTGGAAGCACTATTTAGCAGAATTTAGAAAATGAAACACTATCCAAGCGTTCAAGTAAGGATAAAAATTCAAATATCATATTAACACATGCGGTAGAGGCTGACACGATAGAAGAATTGTCCGGAATTGAGGGATTCAGTGATTATCTATAGAATGTTCACATGAGTTTTTAAACAAAATTTGTTTAGATTTTATCAGTTTCACGATCACAATGCAATTAAGGGTTTTATTTTTTTCAAAATGTAGCGAAAACCAATTTTTGGCGACTACTTAGCATGTGTAAATTTTTCTCCCTAATGTATGTCACTTTCCCACCCGTGTGTTTATTCGGTCAGTCTATGTTAATTCAATCCGCTCCAAGTGCGACCGAAAATCTCGTGTCGCGTCAGCGCACATAGCTGAGAATATTGCCCCCGGTCTGCATATCAGCAATTGTTATATAATTGTGTAACATTTGGAAAAATGCTTTCACTGCAGCAGTCAATTGTAACAGTAAGTGTCTAAATATTCAATGTCAATCAATCTTACATTAAAGGTGCGATATCGTAATCTGCGAATGTGGCTAAAACATTAACCTGTTGAACACGCTTAACTTCTATAGTTATGAACAGAATAAAATATACATTATCAGAGACACAAATAACTTGATACGTTATTTATGTCTCTGGTTTTATAAGTTTACAGTTTTAAGTCAAAGATTTAAAAAAATGTGTTCTCATGATTAGAAGTATTGATATACGACTACATGAAGCAATGAAGTCGGTCGTCATAGAAATCACCAGAGTATTGCAAGTATCGACAGTTTCTTATTTCTTTGAAAGACCATAGTTCAATTGACTTGCAGACTATAATATAGCGACTTTTCTGCCTCCCAAAAATGTATGCACTTAATTGCGATAGATATTTGTTCTTTGGGATTTTACTTATTGTTATATGCACATTGATTTAAAAAAAACCCATTGAAGTTGTGTAGTATGAGGTTGTAATTCAAATCAAGTGACTTAAAACTCAGCTAAATATTTTATTATAAATCTGGCTTGTCAAAATGGGAGATTGTTAACATGTAGCTTGTTATCTCTGAAAAAGTCTAGAACAGAAGAAATAAATAAAGTCTTTATGGCTTTCGCTACATCTTCTTATTTATGTGTACGAGTACAAAAAGCTATTTTAGATTTTGTTTTACTATATAAAAAGTGTTGTTTTCTTAACCTTAAATTTAGATTTATAGAAATTCAGTATCTACATGTAGCATCTCAAAAGCTTTGACACCTTACCACTTGGAATTCATTTAGTGATGCAAATTGACAAATGACAGTGAAAAGACATCATTGGAACCCAAGGGTTTCTTATCCATTCCGACGATGATGAACTCAAGTGTGCATACAAACCATACATTTACATAGAAATAATTGAAAAATATAGGTCGGTTTTTTTGTGCCGCACAAAACGGGCGAAAAGGATTTTTATACCCACGGAAATAAATTGGGGGGGGGGGTAAATAAAAATCACAAATCACAAAGTCCGTCGTGTCCGGTCTGTATCTTTCTGATGGAGAAACATTGGAAGTGTTCTTAATTCATACAAATATTACTCATTACCCAACAAAGCTTCATGACCATTTGGACAAAGTAAAGGTCACTGGCAGGAAAAGTGCAGAATTTGTGTCCGGTCCACTTTCAATTTCTTACTTCACATAAAAATTGCTTATGACTTAAAGGTGTGTAATTATTTGTCCATAAGTCTTTTAAAGAGAAACATTTGGCGTTTCTATTTCATGTGACCGATGATGGGTCATGAACTTGACCCAGGGTCAGTTGCGCAAGTTCAAAGTCATTTGTGTCATATCTTGTATTAATGGAAATGAGAGAAAGCTAAAGTTTGACATAAAGATTACTTGTGACCCGTTAATATACCCTGCCTTGTCTGACTCACTATAAGAAAAAGAAGCATTCATTATTCTCTAGTAGAGAAATACGTGAGTAATGACTTCTTTCTTAGCGGGGATATCATTTGTGAGCTTGCTTACAGTACCTTTTATATGGTCTAGTGGGAGCAATGACCCCTTTCTAGAAGCCAAAATTTCCCTAAAGTTCACGTTTAGGAAAATTGATTTTTGGGTCATTCCCCCCACCGCAACACACACACACTTTTATTATTAATAATTAAATTAATTATATACATGTACATATATGATGTGCTTTTTAAAGTTATCCTAAAGGTGAAGCAAGTTAAACGAAGAACTTACCTGGTATGAAAATAAATTTTGAAATTGAGTCTCCTTTTTGATTTTGTGAACTTAATATTATCATATTGATGATCCAGTCTCATTAAAACCATTTCCCTTCTCCTTACACTCGTCAGGGTATGATAGACCTGTATCAATAACAGATCATCTCCACTTGACCACCACATTTGCATACAATCTAAATAAACTCCTACTTAGCAAAGATATGCCTTTATCTTTTTAATGAGTGGTGTAATACTCAATCTAGAGGTTGCAAAGAAAACATGCATGTGTTAATTTTTTTGTCTCCATTTGAAGAGTTCCAATCAATTTTCTAAAGCTTTAATTGGTAGGAACAAATGGTCCTGTGAAATGACTTTTTATCAATACAGGGTCTGTCAGGCTCTGACAAGTGTGAGGAGAAGGAGGTGTTTTAATCAGACTGATGGACAATCCTTTCGCGACACAAAGTTGCGACGGAAGACCTACTCGTTGTTTTGCAACGAACTCGGATCTAGTTTCTATACCATTTTTTTTATTAAAGACAATAAACAAAGTACAAATACAATATCTTGATTTTGTATTGGAAACTTTCATTTTGAAAACCATTGTCCGTTGTTCCGTAGATGAGTGTTGTCATTTATGACGTTATGGTAAAATGATTTAATTCTGGTTGTAAGGCCCATTTTGATTGGCCTTAATATTATTTCTTATTGATTGATCAACCCAATATAATACCTGTAGTCATTCAGTAAGAAACCTAATAAGTGTTATGTTTTCCCAAGGACTATCACGTCACACTTGCATACAAATACTCTGAGAAAATTTTAGCTTCATCAATATTTACTTACATTGGCTCGTTGCTATTCAATTTGCAAAGTTTTCTTCCGTTCCTAAGCATTGATTTAACTAAGCATCGACGCTGCTACTTGTTCTGCTCCAGACACAACAATGTGACGTCAATATTCAAAGAGCAACTTTTTTTTAAAAATGTTAAAGGGCAACTACTCGAAATCTTTAACAACCTTCAGCATGCAGTTTCTGTATTAAATACTACGAAATGTCAAAATGAGTATGCAATACTCGGACAATGACAGCCATATTACTAGATATGAATTCTCATCGAACATACATAGAAATAAATGTGACATCAACGTGCAATGACTAAACCAAAAATGTGATGACATTTCAGTCCGAGGGAAAACAGTATTCTACATCGTAAAAAGAATGTTGCCTACACAGAAAGACAACCATCACAACTTATCAATCCGCATGACGTTACGGCTGACGTTAGGTTTTTGGAGAATTTAATGTCATTTTAACTTGAGATTTTCTTATGACCAAACAATAATAACCCTTTTTTGTTTCAAGTTTTAACTTGTTTCATTCTTTATAATATCATTATCAATACTTGTTCTAGAGATAAGGCTTAATAAAGTATAAAACTTGGCTCAACCCAACTGTGTAAATACATTATAAAATATGTTCAAACCGACCGATGAACAATTGCTGAGTGCAAACTGAACGATAAGAAGTGAGCGAACACAGAACTAAACCATGAGCTCGAACTGAGTGGAGCAGAGAACGCAAAACTGTGAACAATGAACGCACGGTGAAAGTACGGTAAACGAACGATGGACGTATGCAAACATTAAAAAGTAACACATTTCAGGGACTGTACACATAAAACACTTTATATGCTTGATGTATTATATATCCATGTGTTTAAAGGGACTTAGACACGATTTGACTTAAAATTTTAATTGTTTTCATTTTCCGTGTTTATAATGATAAATATAGAAGTTTATAATTTAATGTCAAAATATGAAAGTCAAATATCAAGTTATAGTTAAGATACGGAGTTCGTTATTCTTTGTTTAGTAAACAAAGCTTGAATGTTCTCATTTGTTTGGCATAAGTTTCAAGCAAATGTAACTTTCTTTTGTTGATAATAGTATTTATGAAGATATTGGGTTAGTTTGAATTGTTTTTAGCATGTCATTCTGTCCAAGAAATAGTAATTCTCTACATTACATTTTTGTAAACAACTATCAGACTCGTGCTTTGTTTACATAACAATCAATTCTTACATCTGCATCTTGCTTTTTTACTTGACTTTAACATTCAATATTTTGGTCAATCATTAAAAAACACATGTAAACCATTTTATGCATAAAAAATAAAAATAAAAATATCAAATCGTCTTCAAGTCCCTTTAAATGGTCAAGATTTTTAGCAAATTTTCTATTAATATTGTTTATAATGCTTTAAAAATGCATTTCTAATGATCAACCAAAATTTTAGTGTCAGTCGTAAGTTATACGCAGGATACAGAGCTCACAATTCTTTGTCATGTAAACAAGGCTCGAGCCCGGTTTTGTTTACATTGGTTCAATATACTGGAAAATGTTCTTTTTTAAGCTTATTTCTTTCTTGTCTAATTTGTTTTGAGCACAAATAGATAATACCTAGCGTTGATCACATTAATTTTGGGTCAAAAACTGGAATTTATACTTCTACATTCAAAACGTAAACAATGCTTTGTTTACATGACAAATAACTGTAAGCCCTGTAACTCGTTTATTACACGACAACTGACACTCAAGTTTCGGTTGACCTCTTTCTGAGGCATTTTAATAATTAAAAACGGAAAAATAATTTTGGCCAAAATCGTTACCATGTCCCTTTAATAATATTATGTGTTAACGATTATTAGCAAGACTGAAAACTTGTGAACATTTTTAGTCATGCAATCAATAATTGCAGTTAGCATTCTGATAAATACGATTTATAACTAAAATTCTAAACCTGCTAGCATAAGCGCTGCAAATAATCTCAAAGTTGGATCCATATAATATGCCATTTTCAATGATTCGTCTCTCTATAATGTAAAAAAAAAAATAAAATTACTGAGATACAGCAAACATGGTTAAGTTTATTCATCAATTGAAATCCATTTGAACTAAATGCTTGAATGAATGAATAAACCAGTATTTGAAAAAAAACTTAGTTCATCTTATAATATCAACAAAGATGTTGTTTGACACTGCTTAAAAGGATTATAAATAAAGAACATATCTACGAGGGTCAATCAAAAAATACAAAGACTTTTGTCATAGATATGTTACTTAACGTATATCAATTCTAAATTTGGTAGACATAATTTAGCAATAGTTTCAAACAATTTGCAAGAAAAAAAGTTGATAAATTCCTTTATATCTAAGAATTATTTAGAATTTAATCCTGCAAAATGAGGTCACGGTGCAAGGTCAAAATTTGTGTTATGTCAACAATAAACCTTATAATGTTGAAGGTAATATCTCTTTAAATTGGGCTAAAAAAACAAATAATATTGAAACCTCAAATCAAGTATAGTCATGGTATTCTATGAACCAAAAAATGACGGGATGTATTGTTTTGTCGAACAGATATTAGTAACTAAAGACAAATAGTCCTCTTTAGAATTGACTAAAAACATCGACGACGCCGGACTTTACATCGCAACGAAGTAAAAACAAAATGGATTTAACTCAGGAAAAAGCCGACACAAGCTGTGAAAATGCTCAATGGTGCAAAAAATAAGTCAACAATTATTTGCAAATTTGTGTATAACAGTAATAAATTTTGTGGGGGTGGTGGTAATCGTATTTTGAATATAAAACAGTCCGAAAGAGAATATAATATCTGTAAATATTTGGTCAAAAAATAAGTAACTTAAACCGACGTTCAGGGTTATCCCTACTGCAAACTAAGAGATACACGGTTAGAAAATGAAAACTTTGAAGACCTAAGTTATGATTCTCGAACGAATATGTGCAAATAAGATGTTAAGTGGTTCAGTGCCATTTTAAATTGTAAGGAGAAAGGCACAAGAGACTAAGCGTGATATAAAGATGGGATATATCTATAAACTGTGCGTGTTTAATCTTGACGTCATGTTTTGAACGTTACCGTGCACCGTGGTGACAAAACATGTTGTTTTTAAAAAGAGGTAACAAAAATACAATCTCATCAAGTGGACTAACACTTTGCATATCAATAACATCAGTGTTGGTGCATAGATTAATATATTAAGTATGACTTTCATGAGAAATATATGATAGACAGCCACATTGTCTTCGTATTTTTGATTGACCCTGGTAAATTGTATGATTTTATATTTGCTTTATCCAACGAGTTGAAATTTTGTATATATTCGCGAGGTTTGCTGAGCCAATACAGCTATTTCAAGAAGTTGGATAAAACAGATAAAATCACACAATCATATATGTTCTATTTACTCATACCATTTGATTTTTATTATGAATTAAGACAGCCCTGTGGCAACATACGTAGAAAAAATTATGCACTTTTGCACAAAATGTAACGCACTTTGAAAATGTTTTTCCAAGTGTGTTACATTTTAGTCTAAATCATGCACTTTGAAATATTTTTTTCAAAGTGCGAAATGAGTGTAGACATTTATTTGGCTCATGACACTTAACGCACTTTGAAAAAATGAGTTCTTTGGGTTTTTTTAAACCCTAAGATGTATAGTTGTGTTTAAATATGATATATCAACTGATATTTCGTTTTCGATGAAGCGATACGGCAATCAAATCTTTCAGCAAGGGAGATAATAGTGTCAGATGGTATTGAAAAGGACGTTTCTCATGCGCTGATCCATGGAAGAATTCTTAGAAGGGGATAATTGCACCTGCCATTGCCATTGGAAAGAATATAGTCTTCACTTTATATGTAGTATAGTATACACTACAGGGTGTCCCTAATGTTTGATAAGCAAAGTATAAAAAATATTTTCTTTTAAGGTATCAGATCCATGATAGCCTCCGATTCAATAAATCTGGTTGCATAACATATGAGACACATACTTGGTCATAATTGTCATGTTTAAGTATCAATATGTAAGAGTGGAATGTGTCCTAATTAATGACCTTTTTCTTTTTCTTGAAGAGTTGTCCCCATTTGCTTTAATTCAATAAAAAAAAAATTTATACGGTATAAAATTCATTTTCAATAGTTTTTGTCTTCCTAAGAAAAACATACACCTTTCCACCAAGACATTTAAGAAATGAACTCAATGTCTACCCAAGTTATACTCGTATAACCTGGGTTGGGGCAATTTACGCTTTATAATCCGCGAAGCGGATTATAAAAAAGCGTAAATTGCTCCAACCCAGGTTATACGAGTATTATAAAAAAGCGTAAATTGCTCCAACCCAGGTTATACGAGTATAACTTAGGTAGATATTGAGTTCATTCCTTATAATTTAATTTTCTGGAATTTGCTGTACAAATTGAGTCCGTTTTACTTTTAAAAATGATATAAATCTGTTCAAAATTCAAACGTAACGTCAAGTGAATTAGTACGTTGGTGCATTGTGACGTGTCTTGTGACGTGCAAACCAGGTTATACAAATTTAACTAAATTTTTCTATCCAATCAAATGCCGCGTTACAACCAGAATTAAATTATTTATTGTTATTCCTAGTATTTATTTTTTTATTTTAAAAAAATGTGCTTGTCCCCATAGGCCATAATGCAATCTTCATTTATTAATTACTGCTTAGTTAATAATATTTTTGAAAATATCTCTCTGTAAATCTTTTTCTACTCTAAAATGCTTTAAAGTAATATCAAAGTATTAAATACATGATGGATATTCAAGGTTGGAAAAATTAGGTCCTAATACGGATCGGATACCTTAAAGAACTATTAATTTGAAACATTTGAGAATATTATTACAAGAATTTAGCAAGTCTTTTCTATATCCCCAACTATTCGTTAACAGAATGTGTGATACTTTTTAAAATATTTAAAAAGTCTGAATACACTTCAAACATTACAAAATTTCACATCATAATGAATTATCATATATCTATTCTTGCATGTATATTGTTGGGATAAAAAATATGTTGAGATTCCAAAAGAAATGTAGTATGTAAGAAAGCTGTGAAGGTCATAACAAACATAAATCATAAAACATTGTACGTTTTGGTCGGTAACAAATTATCGTTGATATTTTGGTAAGACAAAACTAATACAAGTGGTAGAAAATGGAGAGTTCTTGCCAACAATATCAATAAAAAGGGGCTGACCCCTTTATTTTGGGGCCGAGAGACTCCTAAAGTCTATTACAAATAACTATTAATAACTTCTAGATTTTTTAATTCATTATAGGAGCAAAGTTTTTTTTATTGTTACAATAGTTACCTTGAAAATCATTGCTACTCCTATTTATTACTAAATACAACTTCTTACAGTATCTGTAAGTGGGGGGGGGGGGGGGGGGGGTAAAGTCTGAAATTTTATCGATTATTCATGGTATCATTTCAAACAGAAATCGACCGAAAGACCTACTCGTTACTCGTAACAATTACAAATGATCTGAGTTTATTTTGTTCTTAAAAGTTTAGCTGTCATCACGTCACTTCCGGTACCGATTTATTGCTGGTTTTGTTGATCTCGATGACTATTAGAGATATGAATATCAAACTTTCAGGATAGGTAGTCCATAATTTTAAGTTATGCCTATTGTTTTTGTTTTACAAAAGTGACGCCATTCGTTAGAGCGCGTCTACACACGAAAATTGGGTTCAATTTTTTATTCAAAGACCCCAAACGTTTTGATATGTATCTTTTCATCTGTTGATATTTTGTATAAAACAAAAGTGGTAGAGTACAATATGTATCAATATCTGTTTGAAAAAAAAATATTCCAACACCCATTTATTATGTAATTAGGAATTTTTATGGGCCAAAGTCCTTAAACTTTGACGCAATATATATAGAAAGGGATACATATTTTGTTTAGCATTGTAGAAAAGGAAATGTCTACATTGAAGATTATAATCGATTTCACTAATCAAAACACCAATCTATATCTTTATTAAAGATCTACAGAGCTGGCCCCTTTAATATTCAATCATTTGTATCTCAAAAATGAACAACAATTTTGGATAGGTGTAAGAGCAAAAAAAAAATAGAATTCGTGAGACCTTTTGTATGAACTCAAGAAAAAGGGACTTTTCCAATAATTTAGGGATCAGAAAACTCGTAAATTCTACTACAAATAACTAAAAAACGATCATGATTTTGTTATGCATTATATCTCAAAAATGAAGAACAGTTTTAGATAGATGCTAGAACAAAACATGTTAGTGTTTGTGCGACCTTTTGTATGAAATCAAGAGAAAGGGACTGTCCCTATCAAAAAGGGGCCAGGAGACTCGTAAAGTCTGTTTAAAATAGCTAAAAAAAAACCTGTCAAGATTTTGTAATGCATTTTATAAGCAAAGTTGTTGATCGTATCAATATCTGTTTGAAATGATTATTGCCACACCCATTTATCACTTAATTAGGGATTTTTAAATGGATGACTTAAATCTCTGATCCTCAATGCGCCGTATTTAAAAAAGAAAGAATTGAGCATTGTTAAAGATTTTGACATTCCCAAACCATATCTGAAAAGGAGGGGGTCCTAAAACTTTTATCGATATTCAATCGTTTCAAAAAATCGAACAGAAAACCTACTCGTTACTCATACAAATATCGTATCAAGTTCATTTTGATTTTTGTCTTTAACTATTCGCTAAGATTAATTATTCCCAAATAAAATAATTACAAATGAAAATTGCCAAACACAAGTCTAAACCTAAAATTTAAGAATATAACAGCGGTTTCTCCTTTGTTGACATCCAGCCAAAGAAAGTCACATGATCTGATTGGAATATTCAATGCCAAACAAAGATCATTTTAAGTACCGAGACATATTGTTCCTTATAGCATATTAATATGTGTGTGTGTGTGTGTGTGTGTGCGCGCGCGCGTGCGTGCGTGCGTCTGCTATTGTTAGGTTAGTCCCGCGTCCAAACAGAAACAATACAGATTGTATTCCCCAATAAATCTCACAAATGCCTACAAAATGGTTAAGGAACATAACAATAAAAAAAGTTATTAATAATATTTGAAGTCCCAAATACTACTCTCAGAGATATAGTTCTGCAAAAAGTTGACCCAGAGAGTGTATTTTTTAAAAAGATTCCGTAGTCTTCCTTATATATGCGATTCCGGTGTGTCCAGGGTGGTAAATTGTTATTTTGATCTTTTGAATTTAGTGTATTTGATGCTTCACCTTTGTGATCAGACTGACTAAAGCAGCTGAATCATTTGGTGACATGATCTGTATTGACTTAATTATGCAGGATTTGGGTTTTTATTGTTGTTTTGCTATATTCTATTATGTTGAAATTATTTCGTTTTATTTAAGTGTCAAATCATATATCCTCTTCATGTATAATACATTGAAGTTAAATTTTTTTAAATGTCAAGAGCTATTTCAATGAAGAGCGGGAATATGTAACTAATTATACTATTTGTATATTAAATTCTAGCGCTAACGTGTTTGATTGGTTTACGTGTTGAGAGAATATAATTATATGCGAGAGTTTAAAATCTGTAACGTGGACAATGGCAAGACTGGACAACAGGGTCACATAACTAACTCTGCATGCACCCTTCCCCACCAAAATCTTATACCGGACTGGCACTTCCCGCCTACCCCTTGAACGGGTCAAAACTGTATAGCAATATACTTAAGCATAAAGATTGTTTCTCCCGGTAATAATAAATGTAATAAATTAAAGTATTTAATTAATTGTAATATTACTGTTTCATTCCATTACCTAATGTGTATATTTGTCTGTGTCTAATTGTCTTGACATTTGTCCTTTTTCTGTGTTATTCATAAAATTACAACATTTCAGGTTTATTCTGCAGTAATAAATATTTAACAACGACACAAGCTTGGCTAATTTCTAACACTGGCCACACACACACACACACACACACACACACACACACACACACACACATAAAAACGCCAATAAGAATTATTAAATGCATTACATTAAAAAAGATGCTGTCTCAAAAGGTATTCTTGAAAAACAGGCTTTTTCCATTGAAATTCCATTGAAGTTGCATTGAATGTCCAGTTTTCATTGAAATACAATTGATTGTGCATTTATTATTTTTCTTATTACTTCAGCTGACCAGTTTTATACCTACTGGTTCAATAACTGGTTATAGATAACTGTATTTCAATGGTCTGCAACTCTCAGTAAAACATCCGTTTTTCATTCCATTTTATACTCCATCATAAATCCCATACAGTGGCGTGTTTACGGAAAATTTCGACTCGACTATTTCCGAGGTCGGTTAGTTTATAAAGATTGTTTACTAGGAGAACTTCGTTTGTTGCAAGTTAAACTACAAATACGTAAATGTTTTAACAGAAGTAGACTGAATGAAGATTTTTTTGATGGATTATTTTCATAGAATGTGGTACGATATGTTAATCTGTTCAGAACTATTTCGTTCGCTGTAAATTTCGTATGAATGCAGTGTAGCATTATACAGGTATAGTCTATGTTGATTTGTCTGTCCATGCATAATTAGTCTGCACGAACAGTCAATCAGCGAAAAGCTGAATGCACCAACAAGAAAGTTTGTGATTAAAGAGCTGGTATTGTTTATGCATCACGTACCTGACAGCATTGTACGCGACGCTATCGGAAAAACCACATCGTTTTGATTATATAAGAAATATATTTCAATTCCAAACTTTCTCTGGGCCAGCATATTCTACAAAATGTTAAGCGTTATCTAGGCAACTTGGACCTATATATCTCCTATAACACAATAAACTATAATCAATCAAAACCCAAGGGTTTTCAATACATATCTGTAAACCACTACTTTTTTCAATAATTCAGCATTGAGAGATGACATCATCTTACTGGTGAAAACTCATTTGCTTTTGCTTTCATTTTCAATGGTGTTTCAATAAACTTTCACGGCATTTCACTGTATTTACCTGGAAATAGGAAATTAAGTGGTTTTTTTTTTTTTGGCAGACAATATAATATATATTTGTTAAAAATTAAATGCATGATTATGATGTCCATGAAGTCTTCTACCCAATTTGTGAAATTTGTTATCCCTGGGACAGGGATTTAGGGCAGAGTAAGTGCAGCCATATGGTGAAAATGTATTAAATCGTAGAAAATCTTCTTCTTTACTCCCACACATGTGGTAAAAGAACCGAATGCATGGTTACATGTATAATGTTCACAAACCCCTCTACCTAAATTGTGAAATCAATGACCCCTGGGTCAGGAGTTCAGGCTTTGGGGGGCCGGGGGGGGGCAATATAGACATATAGTGTTCATCCATATGATGTTTAAAATTCTTCTTTTCTACTTTCATACATCTGTAAGAAAGACTGACTTCATAATTATGTTAACCATGTCCTCTATTAAAATTGTAAATTTTGTCCCCCTGGACAATGGGTGTTGACTCTAGGGCGGGGCCAAAATGGATGTATAGTGTTAATGAATATAATGTTTAAAAGTTATATTCTCTACTCCCACACAACTGTAGGGAACACTGAATTCATAATTTTGTTGACCAGGAAGTCATCTACCAAAATTTTAAATTTCATGTCCCCCGAGGTAGATGCTCTGAATCTAGGGCGGGGTCAAAACTCTCATACAGTGTATAGAATTGGGATTCTTAATGAAGGGTCTGATATACAATGCATGTAAAATGATATCGATATAAATACCAGATGGTGTAGACATGTTGTATATAGTATGAAAATTCAGAAGTTGTAACAGATGTGAAGAGATATTTTAAGCGTTAATGTAATGTTATAGTTCTCTTCTATGTTTTTCGTTTAAATGCCCAAAGGAGAGTTTCTGTCTGCCCTGGGGATGGGGAATAAAACACGTCTAGTAGCCAACTTGTTTTAGTTTATCTACAAAAACATATACACATGAACCTATCTTGAAACTTAACAAATTTGGGAAAATTATTTTCTTCTTTTTTTTTGTACCTTTTCAATATCAGGTCATGCACTCTATTATGATCCTTTAAAGTTTTTCGCTAAAATTATAGGTCTCATAGTCCTCTATGAAAGATTTCAGGCAGCCAGGTAGTCTTCATTACAATATTATAATTTTTTTACTCCAGAATAAAACTTAATTAAATGCATATATGAGACCCTCGACAAGTTTGTGTATGGGCTTTGGTACTCAGGTGATCGTTAAGGCCTATTGGCCTCTAGTTTTTACATCTCATCTTTTGATCCGACACTATAGATAACGAGTGTTATTGGTTTTTCAGTGCTTATATATATATATATATATAGAGAGAGAGAGAGAGAGAGAGAGAGAGAGAGAGAGAGAGAGAGAGAGAGAGAGAGTTCCGATATGTCGGTAGTTCAATACTGAAGCACACCACAATTGTTTTTGAACGAATTTGATTCCTGTAATTCTGAGACTAAAAGAATATGATGGGACTATTTTGGAAGATGGCCAGAAGCCATTAGCAATATTAAAAGAAGAGTATAGTACGAAAAATGATTTACCGATAAAACTCAGAATTTAGTTCGAAATCGAGAGACTAATAAGGGAGTTTCAAAGGGCATTTAGCTTTTTTTCTATTGACAGGAATCCTTGTACGAAGATAAGGCTTTGCGAAAAGTCTGCACTGTAGAACGTATACCTAGCCTGACGTCAACAAATGTTCTAATGGCCGCAAACAAGACTCTCACTGATAGAAATTTCAAACAATAATTATTGCAAAAATGCACAAATTTAAGTAATTCATTTACAAGTAGGAGGCATTAGCAAGATTAAGATTCCTGTGTGTTAGTGTCCAAATTGTTTGGGTCCAAAGAAGAAAAAAAGCAAATATTATTGATATTAAAGATACTGGTAGTGCGGATGGTAACCCATAGCAAGCTTGTTTTTTCCTTAACCATTTTTTATGTTCCTAAATCTCTAGTGGACATGTTTCAGGGTTACATTCCTTTTCAGTCATGTCCCCGTCCACGGCGTCCAAACTTAAAAGGAGGGAGAAAACAAGATGGTGGCTGTTTTTTGGTAAGGAGAATTGTAATTTTAATTTTAAATTCAGCTGTCCTAAGTTGCATGTGAAGATGCATGTTAAGAGAGAATAAGTTTTGCCTAAATGTCTTTTCATTCCCCTTTGAGTAATAATCATATTGTGGAATTTTATTTTATGTAGGATGAGGGATGAAAGTTTCTCTTTCAATAAAAATCATTTTTGTTATGTTATTGTGCTTGCACAGACATGTACAAATATTACTATAAAGTATAGAATGAAAATAGGCAAAACTTTCTTCATAATGTTCCACAATATGAATTCAGTTCTGGTTTTAAACCTGTAGAAACAATTGTAGAAAACCTGTACATTCATAATCATGAAATGAGAGACAACTTCATTTATCACGTTCATTACTGAGTTTGATAAGAATGAATAAATATGAAGCCATATAGAGATCCAAATTTCACTACTGGTGGCCACGGTATTCAGCATCTGTGTATTTCTGACTTAGAAATGATTAATCAATCTTTAGAGGTAAAATTTTGGGTAAAAGTGTGGATATAAATCTCCTGTTAGAACAGACTTATATTTGTGAGTTCACTGTCAAGGCAAACGTTTATTTGAGGGAGGGTTCAATTTGTTTTTACGGTCGATAAACCTGCAAATAGTGAAACTAGGAGAATCACATTCTCAGATTCAAAACTTTCATTTGAGAAATGGACCACACTGGAAAAAAGGCCTTTAAGACACTTCACACCAATTCCTAGCATTGGTTCATCTGATGTTACAGTGCTGCTATCCTGAAAGTTGACAAGGATAGGGTAGGATAGGATGCAGGATGCACGATACATGATAGAAATATAAAAGTTAAGTTCTATCCTATCCTATCCTGCATCCTGTAGCCAATCAGATTCGAGTATAAATTTCAGAGTTATTTTGCGAAACGAAAATTGGCTTAACAATGTATTTTCAATGTCAATTTAGTACGTTTCACATGTTAAACTATTTAAGAATAATTGTTATATCAAGAACAACATTTGACAACGTCAGAAATAGATTTATGTATTTACTTCATTTAAAGTCTGCAAAGTAATAAAAGCTTGAATTTATAAACGACAGATTCGGCATTTTAAAAGATAAACATGTATACAAGAAACAGACATTGTTTCAAGTTTCATATACATGTAGTTTCTTCGATGCCCAATAACAGGGACGCATATTTCTGTCCGATATTAACCTGAACATATCGAATAAATAAATGTTAGCTAGCTATAAATGCTTAAGAATTTATACTTTAAAAATAACTCCAAGTGGTTTAACTATAAACGATATAAACTTCCTATAGGAATTATTTATTTCCAGATCGTGTTTACATTTATCGCCGAACGATCGCTCGAATAATGATAATTACGCTCAGTTATATGTGATAAGAAAATAATTTGATAAAAATATGTGACTAAACAGTTCCTCAATAAGTGCATCGAAATTATTTATCTGTTTTTTTTTTTTTTATAAATAAATATAATAAAATCAAAAATCGAATCTCTTACCTGTTTGTTTACGTTATTGTGTCCATCCCGCGTACGATTTAATTTTACCGTAGCACAGGAAAGTAAGTTATCCCGCTCAAAGAATATTCGGTTTTAAGATTTATTTATTCTTTTTAAGTACTACATTAATTGATAAAATCATTTAATTCTTAAATTTCGTTTCATTTAACTTGCATTCCTATATTTTGAAGGTATGGGATAGGATAGGATAAGATAGAGCTTAATTGCAGGATAGGATACAGGATATAGGATAGGATAGTTTTGTCAACTTTCACGATAACAGCACTGTAATGTGTTTCTCTAGATTAGAGCTTTCAGGTCATCCCATATGTTTTTTCGCTTTTGCATGAAATCTTCCCACTGTCGAAGTTTTTTTTAGAAAATTGAAGGTTTTCAAGTGCTACCATTGTGTCGCTTCAAATGAGTCCAAGGCCTGGTTGGCTGCCATTTTTCAAATCACTATTAAATCAAGTTATTTTGAACACAGAGTGGTTACGAACTTTGACAGGAAAGTTTAAACTCGACTTTGTTACTGAAGTTGAACGTTTTAAAAGTCCGATATATAAATTGATTGTACTGTAGTATTATGATTTTTAAGGAACACCTATAAGATGCAAGTGAAAATGATAGTGAGTTCAACGCATGTGTTCACCTCAAATATGATTAAATACATTTCTGAAAAAAACCCTGTTTTATTAAGAATTTTTTACAGCGCTACCAGACGTTGTGAGAAGATTTTTGTAATGAAGAATGAGAAGGAGAACTCCTTGGTTTTTTAGTTTGAATTGGGAATATTTTTTTTATGTTCTACTTTTTATAAAAGCCTATGCCATGCTTGTAAATAAATCAGATATTAATAAGACATGAGCTGTAATTAGGGCTTTTCTACTTTCGGTCAAATTTAGATCATAAATACTATGGGCATACCTAATTTTGTGTCCGAGGAATGAATACTTAATATTTTTATATGACTTTTTGATAATATTCCACTAGAAATTAAAAGTATAGCTACATTTAAGTTCTGGAGTTATCTTTCTTTTGACATTGCACTTCTCATAAGTTATTATCTAAGCAACTAGTTATACCAAGGCGTTGAAAAGTTTTGGAAATAAATTAGATATGATTTTTTACTGACACTTTGAATAAAAAGTTTAATGGGGCTGTCGAAAATTCTTTACATATGGTTGAAGACCAAAACAGTTCTAGTTGTTATTATTCTTCTCGACAAAGTTTCGTCGGCGATTTTTTAAAAACAGAATGCAAAAATAAAAGTGTAATCTTTATTTCTTGTAGCAATAGTTTATATCTCCCGTATGTCCCTTTTTGGACTTCCGGTTTATATACTATCGGTATACAAAATACAAAATATTAAAATGGCCCTTGTGTCTATTTTATTTTTTTATTTTAAACTAAGAAATTTTGGAATATATACTTCATGCTATGATATAAAAAAAATCGTAAGCGACAACTTTTTTCTATCTCTTATTGTTTTCGAGATATTAGGTTCCAAACTATGAAGAAAGGGGGATGAAAAAAGTAAAAATTAAAATAACCACCAACATTTTTTAAGGGAAGCAAAGAAAATGTTAAAACTGTGGAAATCATCCTATATTTTAAGTTAAATTCAAAACAATTGTGAAATTCCGCTTTTTAGGTTGATAAAAATTGTCTATGGGTCTTTAAATGCTAAACTGATTTTACGCGTGGCGCATTTTCTAAAACAGTTTTCAAGTTTATATTATCATATTTAATATTTATAATAAAAGACTATTTACATGACCAGAAAAGGTTTTGGGATTAAAATTCTGAAAGATAAGGGATCTAGAGGGTTCAAAGCTGAAAACAGCCTTAAGATATAACTTTCTCTATAACGTCCGTCTATCCGTCCGTCCGTCTCTCTGTCCGTCTGTAAACTTTTTACATTTTGAACTTCTTTTCTAAAACGGATTGGCCAATTGCAACCAAATTTGGCACAAAGCATCCTTATGGGAAGGCAATTATAAATTGCAGAAATTAAAGACCGATCTTTATTCAAAGCCGGGAAAACCTCGAAACTGTAGAAAAAGGGGGTGCATTTTTAAAAATCTTCTTCTCACTAACTACTGCGTCAAATTCAACGTAATTTCGCATAAATCGCCCTTAGGAGAAGGAAAATATAATTTGCAAAATTAAGGGCTTATTCTGTTTCAAACTTGAGTAATTTTCGAAAATAATAATAAGACAAAGAGAATGGGGGTCAATCAGTTTAACGTCGGGCTCGATATTTCATATATCGAAAACCAGTCTATGTTGCTTAGAAGCAGCCATCTTGAACTGAAATGAATTTGCTCGTTGTGCCATAGTTTACGTGCAAAGGGAATATTTGAAACATTCAAAAATATTTGTGCGTTTATGTGAAGTAAATTGAGGATAAATATTCCAATGCGTTGACATTTTCATTTGTGACGGTGGTTTTAGCTCGTTTTAATTTTCGTTTAGCATGTTTAGTTTCTTTCCGTTTTGACTTGAGAGGAACCATCGTCTTTATTTTAGAATTTAAAATTATTACGTGTAGACAGGTAAATCAGACAGATGACTGTTTACATGTACCTGCGCGAAATCTGATCCACTAAGAATATATAGAATAATATTCAATATGTTGGTACATGGTATTTGATACGATCTCTACGTAATGGTTGATTAATGCAACATGTTTTATTAAGATGCTCGATCTAAACGGAGATTATTTTCGCTGCTAGATATACATAATTACATTATATGATGAAAAATAAATTGTTTTTTCTTTGTTTCGGTGCATTTTTCTCTTGTTTTAATTGTTTACAAATTTCTATTTACTAATCTGAGAGTCAAGCTTTGAGTTATAAGCAAGATACAGAGCTTTGCGCACAATCCTTCTGTATGTTTGTACACAATGCTGAGGTTATGCTTTAGGTCAACCAGGCCTCTCGATTCTCTAATTAAGGCCGATATTTTGTCCAATTCTCAACGTAAAAAAGGCATCTTTTTTCCAAAATTGAGTGTGGTTTCCTAATTTGAGATTGACTGAAATAAATAATGTAACTAAAGGAAAACCATACTTATTATCAATATATATCATATATATTCAGCAGGCATAAAAACATTGTGAAGATGTGCAACACTACTGCATTGTAAACTGTTTTTTGTGATCGTTAACTTAGACAGAATTTCCCCAGACAGAGGCAGTGTAATTGAAAAACGATGTTTAATACTCTTAATCCTGATATTACAGTTAATTGACAAGCTGTAAATAGTTTATAATTCTGCAATGAATGTTAAAATTATTATAAAAATGTTTGTCTAAACAGATCCTCTACAAAACGGTAGTAAGTGGGTCAGAGGGTTGGACTAATACCCAGAATACAGAGACTGATTTTATAAATATTGTCATTCAGCTTACACAATCAAGAAACTTATTATTTGTAAAAGGTATAAATGTAAAAATAAATTAAATTTTACATTAATACAAATAAGATTTTTTTTTGAAATTCTGATACACTTTTTTTCTTTGCCATTTGACATACATAGTAATTACACAAAAACCTTATGGGAAATTGTACATCTTCATTAAGAAACTTGTATCACACTCTATGAATAAACTTTTTTTTTTAGTCTTCTCATTCTTATACTCACATGTTCCCAGTTTTAAAAATAATCTTTTAACAAAATTTTAATTTTTACAAAATCCAATCAGTTTTCCAGTACCCTAGTTTTCTTTTCGGGGGACTGTACGTATAAAGTATAAAAAAAATTCCCAATTTTTATCAAAACATCACATTTTTCCCAATCCATTGGCCTCGGCCCCATTACCGAAAATGGGTGTGAGAGGCCTGTCGAGTTTGTTAATATTTTACACTCAGCTATGCTGAAAAGGAAATACCAAGTTTATAAATCTTAAGTTGAAAATTAATGTAATTAACTCATGTGAACAAATACCTGACTCAAACCAATCTATGTATCTTGCTTATAATTCTATGATTGACGCTGAAATTTTGGTTGATCATAAAAAAAAGTCTTGCTAAAAGGATGATGTGCTGTAACTACTTTCTGGTGTCCCTTCTTAAACAATGAATTGCATAAAATCTACACCAATTTTTTATAGTTAATTTTTAGAGCACAAAAAACGACGTCTTTTAAACAGTTTCCATAGTCCTGACACATTATTATAATGAGGATGAAAGCATAAGCGTTGTTCTTAAAAAAATATTGCAACGGAAAATCATCTTAGTAGACATTTATTGTTTTTAATAAAAATGAAAATAATGGGTGGGCCTTGGTACAATAGAGCGACATGCCTTTATTCAAATCAATACATTGATTTGAATTTTAGCTCTTTAAAATATGTAACAACAATTTTCCAGTTAAGTTTATTCATCAGTCAAGTGAGTAAGGATATGAAATGTCATACGAAATGAAATCATGCCTGGTAAACGACAATCGTTTATAATGGAGAAAGCCAATGAAATTTTTCACTGTTTTTAATTTAAGGAATTGAGCCAATTCATTCTGGTGCATTGAGGTACACTTTTTTTCTTTCACATAAAGGATTTTGAAGAAGTAAAATACAATAAGTAGTAGGTAGTGGAGGGAGAAAATGTAACACTATGCTCTCATGTATTTTAATCTTTTTTTTAAAGTGATTGGGGGGGGGGGGGCTTAAATAAAGAGAACTTGAAGTTAACTTTGAAAATTTTTAAAAAAGAACTTTTTGAAATTTTGAAAAATTTAACCAACTGAAAATTTAGTTATTTATATTGCATATAATCTTATTTTTGGCAAAAATGATATTCTTAAGATAAATTATATGCAAAAATGAGTGTAAAATTCGGATATTCATTTTTGGTTAATCTACCGAGGGGCCATATGGCACAACATCCTTTGAACGCCAATATAAGGCCTGTGATGCTCAGGTGAGCGATGTGGCCCATTGGGCTCTTGTTTTATTTTTCATCCGATTTAAAAAAAAAATTCGTTATTTAGTTTGGAATAAAGAGTACAATTTAAAAATTATAGTCAAATCCTTTTAGGATTTTTAAGGGCATTAATATTACTTTTTAAAAGCTGAAAAATTTAATTTAGAAAAAGTTACCTCCCTTTGCTGAAAAATTGTGAAACTAAAAAACTGTAGACGTTCCAAACTTTCGGGTCGAGAAATAAATACTAAATATGACCTTTAAAAAATATTCATTTAGAAATCAAAATTTGACATTGTATTCTTTTTTAGGCAACTGATTATGCAAAGGCATTGAAGAAGTTGTAAAAAAAAAATGATTTTTTTCTGACATTTTAAATAAAAAAGGTTAAAGGAGAAGTCGAAAAGCCCTTAATTTTTGTTTAAGACAAAACAAGTTCTGGTGGAATATGTCATTTTGACGCATTTTAGGACTCTTTCTAACCCATGAAGATCCTGATTTAAACAAACTTAAATCTCTAATATATCAGAAAGCTAAAAACAAAGTTCGATGTAACAGGTTATGAAGGTCTTGAAAGATATTCAACACACTGTACCCTATTGTCACTCCTTTAATTATTGAAAAGGACCTGGCCCTTTATTTGAACAGACTTGGAAGCCCTCTTCTAAAGAACGTTTTGTGTCAATGGAAAAGAAGATAAAACAATATTTTAAGACCACAACGATGACAGCGACAGACAATGGACATACTTTGATCAGAGGGCCAAGTATGGTTTAAGTTGGCTTAGTGGTTATGGAGGAGACAATTTAAATGTGAAAATTTATGTGAACTACCACGATGACAATTACATGTAAAACGGCGACATCGACAAACAAAGGACGAATTTTGATCAGAAAAAAAATAACGGGAACTGCAAACGAAGTGTGTAAGCAAATATGAACGTTTATAATTTCATATGATGACGTACTATGTGTTTTCCGCTAAGACTTTTTATTAGTTCTAACGAGTGCTTTCATATAAAAAAAAAGGAAAATATAAGGGTATTGAGAATGACAAACACATTCAAAATGCTTGATGGTATTTCAAATAAACAACAACGGAAACAACATTTTGCGAACAAAACAACCGATCGAGTTCCGAACATGTGCAATGTGGTTTGTTTTGCTCTTTCTTTATTAATATTCATTCAAATACATCGAAACTACATCAAAAATCTAACTGTAAATTACACCAATTTCTTTGTTATTAAAAGAATATATAAATGTGGCAATACTTTGTGAAAATTAAAATATCGTTTTATACCATTGGACATTTTTGCAATTTTTTTTTTACATCAAACAAATTCCTCTTTTATCGCGTGCGCAACTTGAAATTTACATTATGTATATAAATGATTTTGTTTCATATCAAATTTGATTGAATTTTCGGATCCACGTCCTTGTAAGAAAGATTGTACTGTTTGCACTAAAAGAATTTTTGATCAGCAAAAATATACAAATGTGGTTCTTTATGACTCTTACAAAGGTTAAATTATATGGTCTACCTAAATTGCAACACAGGCAATAACCCAGGATAAAAATTATTTTTGGCCTAATTTAAGCGGACGGTGTTCACCTTTCGCTGCGTCCTAAGCGTTAAACATACACCATTTGCAGAAATGGTCATAGTACCATTTTCAGGGTGATTGTGAACAACTTTCAAAAGAAAATGTACACAATTCCCGATTTATGCACAATTGGCCTCGAAACAAATTATCCTTAAACATTAATATAACAATACGCTCTTAACTTCGATCACTGACAAGCCATCTAGACAGTAATACTAATAGTTACCTCAAGCCCAAGTTCTTCTTTTTTCTGTGTTTATTTCCTCTGAAATGCCCTCGGATATATACCCTTCTGTTGGTCACATGACATCTTATTTTGAATGTTTCATTTCCTTTTATGGAATAGACTTTCTTCGATTTGCTATATGTTCTAGCTGATCAGGAAAAAATATATAATCTAGACATTCAATGAAAATTGTTAGGTTAAACTCTATGCATGTTTCGGTTTCACTTCTGTGAAAGAAGTCCCTGTTTTTTAACGGTTTTAAGAGTCAGCATTCTAGTCTGAATCAATATTTCGAGAAAAATTGACACCAGCGTCAAACACGGCGGCAGACTTCTTAATTTTTGTGAATAAAAATATTTTAAATAAAAAAGTTATTTATCGAATTTTTCATATCATTGAGAAATTTACTTACAAAAATATACACAAATGTGCACAACAGGATTATATGGGTACATGATATATTTTTGTAGTAGGACTTTTTTTACAATATTTGAAAAAGTCCTTCAGCTCAATATACCACAAACCGTGTTTTAAGTGAAATAATTTTCAAATTCAACAAATCTACTGACTTCATACGCGGTGAAAAAAAGGCAAAAATATATCTTATTGCTAAATAATATTCCTTTAGCTATGTACGTTGTTTACTCTCAATTTGGATTGTTGTAAAGTTGAATCTTATAATAAAATTAGCAAAATTCAAACCTTTTCTTTACTAATGGTTGAAGTGGGGACATTAATGAATCTCTTCATATTTATTAAGATTTTTAAATCTTCAAAATAAGTCTTTAATTGCTCACTTCGACAGACTGATTAAGAAGGCATTGTCCTTTTCTTGTATGCATACTTTTCAAACAAAATGGCATGTAGGACTTCATATTTATTGTTTTTATAACTTTGGCAACATTTTTGGCCACGCTCGGGAAGAAACAAGCCAGTTCAAGAAATGTTTACATTCTTATTCTCGAATGCACAAGATGACCACACATCCACCTTATAAAAAAGTAAACAACATTCTTAAAATTTCGAAGGGTAGCATTATTTAGCCTCCTAACTAAAAGTCACTATAATTGTCTAAATTTTTACGATTTTTGGATATTTTATTAAATATACGCAATTTGGGTGAATTAAAAGAGATAGATTTGTATTTACAATTAAATTGGCTCATTTCTTAATAGAAACTAACGGAAAACGGATTTTAAAAAATACATCTTTTACCCCCTATAAAACAAAAATTCCTTTTTAGGAGTTTTATATACGAATTTTTAGCATATTCATACCAAAGGTTTCGTTGTTTCACGGGAAGCATACGTCAAAGATCAAAATACATTCCTTTGTAACATTTCAAAAATTAATTAACAAATATGTGTCAATAAAGATTTACTTTAATATCCAAAGTAAACATGTGATTATTAAGTTTTTATGCACAAAACTGCCGCTAATTAATATTTTTCCTACTCATAGAGACCGATTTCAAAGAAGAAATTTTTAGAACCCCCGTGTGCAAAACTTTCGTTTAAAAAATAATTATTTTATTTCAATATGATCAATTAGAAATAGATTGTACGTTTAGTAGATAACTTTGTTTTTTTTTAAATTTGACAGAAATTCCGAAATATTTTGATGTAAATCATAGGTGGGAAACGGGCGTTAGCGTTCGCAGTTCTTTTTTTGTGATTTAAAATTTCCCAATATGTGTATAGTTTCTAGATTGGTTTTTTGGTAAAAATATAGCACCAGAGGTAAAAACTATCAAACCAGACTGTCAGAAATAATATTTATGGAATTTTGTCTTGTCATATACAACCCCTTGCTTTTTCTTCAACTTAAAGTCGTATGCGACATCTATCGTTATTTATTTAGATTAAAGTATATTATAATTGAAACACGTTCATCGGTTTAGAATTTTCAAATTTTACAATATTTAACCACAAATAGCTTTTAAAAATATTTGGAGAAAAAAATTATGAACCCCGATCGGTATTCGAACTCATGACTTACAGATTCGTAGCTGTTAAGTTGCAATATTGAAAAAGAAAGTAGTTATTAATTACACTTACATTTTATTATTTATTGTTTATTTTGATCAACAATACGTCACAACATCGAAGTGCCCCGTACCACCTTTAGATTTTGTATAGGTTTGGCAGTCGCATTTTCCCATTAATACATATTAAGTCAATAAAATATACCCACATTGTTTTGAAACATTGGAAAATATTTCTCCACTATGAAGGAATATGCAGTGCCATGCATATTTTTATCTTCTTTTAAGATATGATTGCCATTCTGTTATTGTCGTATTTTCCGAAGACGGTATTTAAATTAGAGAGGCAAGGCTGAAAAATGCAAATTTTAGAAGGTTATGTCTTTAATCAGATAGGTGACCCTTTTTTACATCAAAATGACCAAGTTTATATCATGTTTTGCATATCCTATTTCATTTTCATAAACTTTAATTTTTCCTGGATCTTGATACAAGTTGCCCTTTTCTCTTCCCTGAATATCTTTCTGCAAGTTTCATTTCCTTTTATGAAACTATTTACTGTGATTTTAAAAGAAACAGGAAACGTAACTTGATATGTTGTAGTACAGGTTTTTGTTATATTAAATGTTTGTCTTCTATGAAATAATTCCTTGTATGGGATTGGCTCTAAACTGTTTTAATCTGCATAAAAATGTATAAAATTGTGCCGGAAATAAACGAAAATGTAAAAAAAAAAAATGCATGTACCTCTTACCTATTGAAGCAAAATATTTAAATATATGACATAATATGGAGCAATGAATTAAGTATTTAGTTTTTAATACAGTGTTGCTTATGTGATATACATGTAGCTCATAGCATAATATTCGAATCTCATACCATAGAATTGGAATCTTATACCATAGTAATAATCTCATAGATTCTTATTCGTCATATTATACCATAGCATAGCATACAACATGATTTTAACTCAGTTTTAAATACTTTATTCAAAAGAATATATATTATCCATTGTGTATGAATGTGTTTTTCTTCTATATTATTTGATTACGAAATGGTTATGGCATGGGCTATTTGTTGCGGCCATATGTAAAGAGAGAAAAAACCTAACTGTTAAGGTATCCCATTCCTCAATGTTGCACTATTAAGAATTTCTTGAGAAGTGTATTATAAAAATATGTAGTCAAAACATACTTAAAAATCTAAAGATAATACGGGATTTGTATTCATTCCTCTGAATTATGGTCCATTTAATTTTACCTTTTTGCACCTAAAATGCAATTTCGGCCTGATTAAGATTTGTTGTTAGTATTATAGTTTCTTCAAATGTTGTATTTAGTAATGCTGAATGTTCACACAAGATAGATGGATTACCAAAAAAATCGTAGGGAGCTACAATAACTTTAGTGACCTTTTTGAGTGATTACCCAATGAGTGAATATATTTACTGGGAACTTACTCTTTATACCCAATCCTAATGTGACGTCGGCAATAGCTACGTCATGATCAACACAGTGACAGAAAAATGATGTATTACTTCGGGGTTTAAATGAAAACGTAAAATGACAAAAATATACAAAATTTGATCATTTGGGGGAATTCGCGTATTTTGTCAAAACTTATCAGTCTACAAGTCGTTAACTCATCATAAATTAAACATGTAAACAAACCAAGTTGATTTGGACATTGATTTGAGGATCACGTGGTTGCAATTGCTGTCTTAAAATTGTAATCTGATGGGCCATGTACCTGTCATACTACGTTTCGAACAATCTTAACATCATCAACATTGCAGAAGAAGTGCACTGATAGGAGCGGCAAAATCGGGATAATGTTGGCAAAAAAAGTTCATATATTCAACTAAAATAATAATTGTGACTTTATTTTGTTGTGCTCTACTAAGAATACGTATGCAAACTGATCGGCTGACAGTACCCCCCCCCCCCCTCCCGAAAAATGCCTATATAGCAGTTTTTCTCCCCACGGAAAGCTGACTATATAGTGGATTTTCATGGGTTTTCCCCTTATTTATACCCAGATTATCCTCAAGGAAAACCTACTGTTTAGTGGATTTTAGGTTCCGGTCATGTTTATGGCGGACCATTCGTGGCAATAATTTGCAATACCTGAAATGATATTAATTTTCATAATAAAGAATAATTATAGCATTTATAAATACGTAGAATAAAATACATGGGTTTTTCACCCTGATATAATCAAAGGCACGCGTCTTCATAACATTCATGTGTCATCATCGTTTAATTTCATCTTTTGTTACACCTTTTTGGAACACCTTTTCCACGTATTTTGGAATACCTCGAATCTGTGTCATCGAATCGATGCTTATCTACAGTTTTGACTTCGACGTTATGAACACATGAGAATATATTTGAATGAAAATACGCCGGTTTGGAACTTTAATTTTTCCATGTATTACCATAAATGTATAAGCTCCTGTCAGGAAACTAACTGGCAAATTATGACTTAACTTTGTAGAGGAAGGGAATAAGAAGTAGAAAAAGTATTACTTTTATTACTAAGTATTACTTATTACTTTTATTCGTGCAGAATGCTATCAAATTTAAATTAATACCGTTAGAATTGACGATCTTAGATACAATTGTAACGTGTGTCCAGCCGAGCGGTATCTATAATTAGTCCCCTACCGGTTTCACCGGAGGGAACTATAGCTTTTTTCTGCGTCCGTCAGTCCGTCCGTCCGTCCGTCTGTCCGTCCGTTTGTCTGTCCCACTTCAGTTTTCCGTTGTTGTTTTCTGCATGCGTTTGACGAATGATGTGAAACTTGCTGAGCAGCTTCAAAATATCAAACAGCAGACCAAGTTTATACTTTCGTAGCGTCTGGTCAACACAACTTCCAGAAATTTAATTTTTTCACTCCAAATTTTTTTATGATCGGGTTCGTTATCGGGCTCGGTGTGTACTAAATGAACGAGGACATTATGTGGTCAGTAAAATAATAAATAATATCGTGCATTATTTGTATTATTACATTTATCATTTCTAATAACAAACAAATAAGTTCTGTAAAATGGTGTCAAGTATTGTGTAAATTTTAACCGCAGGTTTTATCATTATTATTATTACAATCGGGTTTGGGCTGTTGAATAATAGACTGGACTTCTGTGTTTGCTTTGCTTTAAATATGTATTTTTTAATGGATTTTTGAGATTTTTTGCTGTTTATTATAATCATTTTTCATAATTTCATACTACACAATTACTACATTTATGATAGGGGGTATTTAATATACAGTGTCTCAAACTTTTGCCATTCTCAACCAATGGGGTTACCGGTAGAAGACGTGTATTGCTTATGCAATACTCTCAATGCTTTTTTATATGGACACGTACCCGGTTACACCCGGGATTTTGAAGAACTCTTTATTTTAAATTGGCCTCTTGTCTTGCAGGCTAGAAACAAACTGAATCAATATATTTACGCTGATTATTTTAATAAAGAACTATATATGATAGGAGTTGAATTTGGCCCCCATAATTCGCCATTATTCATAGTGTTTCGGTAACATTAAAATGTTATGTTATTTTTTAGAGGAGTTGATATAAAATATATTTTTAACCTATTTATTTGATTTATTTGCACTCACTTGCAGTATATGACGTCAGAAGTGACGCTATTTCTATAATTCAATAAAAATCAGTCAGAAATTGACATTTTTCCTACCTTTTAACGAATGGGAAATATAGAGCGCATGCTTGAACAAGGAAAATTTTTTTGTCCGTTATTAGTCTTGGCTAGTTACATCTCTGATTAAAATATTTTGTTTGTTCAAGCATGCGCTCTATGTTTTCTGAAAGAAAAACTTCTTGAAAACAAGCTGTTTTATGCTAAAAACGTAAAAATGGCGGGAAAAGTCTGTCTTCATGATACCAAATTTCTAAATTGTGGGCAATTGAATCAAAATGAACATAATGTTAAAACATCACATATATATCTGTACAAAGAAAACAAAGAATTACAGTAAAATGATGATGTTCATTTTAGGGGGCCATTTTAGGCCCTTATCATATATAGTCCTTTACATAATCAAGATATTTACGACGATTGGTACTAAATTCAAAGATTAATTTCACAGGGATTTACCTAAACCCAAATTAAATCAACCACAAGTCTCCTCTTGTTTATTTAAGATCAATGTCCTTGCCACTAGCTTAGCCTACCAAACTACCCCCTGACCAATGCCCCCAGACAGTTGGCCTTACCAAGGGTTCTGGCTACTGACCTGAGGTCTCTAACCAGTTGATTTCCCCAGCTCCCTTTGACACTGGTGTAAAGGCTTATTCAGCCTTTATTGGCAAGTGTCAAAGCTACGGTGGTTGGTCAACTGGTGCAACCTATACTATAAAACTTCTTCAGCCCTTCGTAGCCTTTAATTATATATAATCTAATAAGGACTATTTAGCCCTACTATATAAGCATTCACTTTCTCTACGCTCATAGAGATGTTCCCAGTCTGGCTGCAGTGATCACATTACCTGATTCTGCCGAGTACCGCCGTTTATTTAGCATCGGGACATTCTATTTTTACTTCCAAGGGGGAACAGGCTATTGCCATGGAAATACCCTGTACTACCCTATTTTCTGTTATTGGTATGACCTGATTCGTCATATCACCCACCCCTTAAAGTCATACGTTCCGTATGAAAACAGCCATTTATTTATTTTTTAATTCATTTTATTAAGCTTCAAACAAATAGGGACTCAGGAATATCTTTGTATAAATCCAGTTCCTGCATATTCATTATGACATTTCAAACTTACAATTATTTACAAAAGTTTTTTATTCTCGATCTTTATTCTGCCACAAAAACTCCCAAGTCAGTTTGATAGTTTATTGGCAGACAGATAACCACATGTGTGCACTGAGTCACGTGGTGCTCGTTCGTGTGCGTGTGTGTGGTAAAAAGCTACAAAATACAGAAAAATCAAATTAAGTTTTAACACTAACTGCTTTCCATACAAAATTTTCTTGAACCTGACTTTAGCACATACAGTGAATCTTAAGTTCTACAAACTATTTTTCAATATAACTATTTGATTAGTTCTTAAATTGATATGTCCAATTCAATTCACAAACTAAGATATAAAGACAATTATTGCCAACAATTACATGCATATATGTTACTATTGAGACAAAAATGGCGCACCATACAATGAGCACATGGCAAGTTGTAAACACAATTTATGCAAAATCGCATCTTTATGCATAGTTGACAGTGTAGCTACAGGTAACTAATAATGCAATCAAAGTAATGAGTAAAGTGTGCAATAATAAAAATGACTTACACCGTGGTTTACGAGCACTTAGACCAGCGGGTTGAATCGCCGTGCAACAATGGCGGCACAAAAACGTACAATAGTTAACTCATGCGTGAAAGTACTCGTAATCGATTTGAGTCTAACCGACATAATAGAAATATCTCAACATTGAATACAAAATAAAGGGAACAGACAGAATACTCCCCGTCTGAAATCTTTAGATATCACTATCTATATTCAAAATAAAATTACAAAAAAAAAATAATGAATGTACATAATCGAGATCTAACAAATGTCTGACATTCCTTATGTCACTGGACCTACACACATGGATCACTTTCAAGGAGAAGAATCATATCAACCACTGGTCTGACATAAACAATGGGCTTCTCATTCACTATGGTGCGAATTTTGGCTTTTCGAACGTGGTTGTCGGAACTCTTGAAGACCTTGACGACTAAACCCAGAGGCCAACAGTTCTGATTCACAGTCTTGTCTTTGATGAGAACCACATCTTCTTCGGTAATATCCCGTCGACTCTCTGGACACTTCCGGCGACTCTGTAGTAATGGAAGATACTCTTTCTTCCAACGTGCCCAAAAACACTTGCCAAAGCTTGGACTCGTTTCCATTCACATTTAAACATGTCTCGATCTTGGAATTCTCCCAGGGAATTGGCCTCAAATTTATACTCAGTCTTCTGGGTTAGCAACATCGCTGGGGTGAGTATCAGTGGAAAATCCGGATCAGTGGAGACCGGGACAGGTGGCCTGGAGTTAATGATGGCAGCAACCTCCGCCATGAATGTGTTCAGGACATCGTGAGTTAATGTCTTTCCACTGGCACCAATCAGCATGGAGTCGAGTATCCTGCGGGTGATCCCTATCATCCTCTCCCATGCCCCACCCATGTGAGAGGCATGAGGAGGGTTAAAAATCCATACGGTACCAGAGTTGTGAAGATATTTCTTCAAGGGTTCATCATCAACATATATGGCGTCAATGCGCAAGTGGTCCACAGCCCCAACAAAATTGGTGCCTTGATCAGAACGAAATGTCTTAACCGGACCCCGTTTAGCGGTGAATCTCCTGACGGCGTTGATGAAAGCAGATGAACTCATCTCTTCCACTACTTCAATGTGTACTGCTCTGGTAACTAAGCAGGTAAACAGTATTCCCCACCGCTTTGAATTTGCGCTGCCTCCTCGGGTCTTACGTGTAACAATAGATCAAGGTCCGAACGCATCCACACCTACATTGGTAAAGGGTGGTGATGGGTCTAGACGGTCCGCTGGCAAGTCAGCCATAATCTGACACTGCATCTTCCCTCTCAGTTTTCGACATGTCACACACTTATAAATGACGGAAGATACATGCCGTTTAGCACCGATTATCCAAAGCCCTGCAGCCCTAATGGCTCCTTCGGTGAAGTGGCGTCCTTGGTGCTGAACCTTCTCGTGGTGGTGTCGAACTATAAGGGTGGCTGTGTGATGGCGTCCAGGTATGATTAAAGGTTTCTTCTCCGTAAGGCTCAAGCTTGAATTCCCTATACGGCCTCCAACTCTAAGTAGTTCTTGTTCATCCAGGAATGGGTTAAGGTTAGCTATTGGGCTTTTCCTAGGGAGAGGCTCATGGCGTCGAATACAGTCAATCTCCTCATAGTAGACTTCAGACTGCACTGCTTTGATGACATAGTGTTCTGTCTCCTGGTGCCTATCAATCACTGCCTTTGACTCAATGTCTTGACCTTTGAACTTAAAAAGTAAGTACCTAAGATAGTTCATAGCAGAAATGAGTCTTTTCCAATCACTAAATCGCTGAAATCGATCAGTCACACTTTCTAGTTGATTACTGATTTTGTTTGATGTGCGGGTTTTCATTGACGAAACAACTGGACGGATTTCTTTGTCTTTATCCGGAGCGATGAGTAAATGTTTATTCCCATCATACTGATGCTCTTTTTTCAACATTAGTTGTATTGGTCCTTGTAGCCAAGACCTGTCTTGAAATTCAATTGCAGGTGGACATCTTGTTGCAAGGTCTGCTGGGTTACGATCCGTGGGAACATAATTCCACTGACTAGGGGTAGTGAGCTTCCTGATACGTTCCACTCTATTGGCAACATAGGTGTAGAATCTTCTGGATTCATTGCAAATGTAGCCTAAAACTACCTTGCTGTCGGTATAATACATCACACAGTCGAAATGTAGATTAAGGTGTTCCAGGGCAAGCTGAGCTATTTCCACTGCTAACACCGATGCGCACAATTCCAGTCGTGGAATAGTGTGTCCATTAATGGGTGCGACTTTGGCTTTGCCTAGAACAAATCCAAGCTTGACTTGTCCTTCGCTGTCTGTAGTACGTAGGTAGGTGACGGCCGCTATAGCCTTTTCCGAGGCGTCGCTGAACACGTGAAGTTCCTTTGTCACAGCTCTGCTTAGATCTGTAAAATATGTACGTTGAATTCTCAAGTCCTCAAGTACATTAAGGGAACACTTCCAGGAATTCCAAAGGGATGCTAGATCATCAGGAAGTGGCTCATCCCAGTTTTGAGTCTGTGCGACGAGTTCCCTGAGAAGCAGTTTACCATAGATCGTCACTGGGGCTAGAAAGCCTAGAGGGTCGAAAATACCATTCACTGTTGAAAGTAAACCTCTTCTTGTGACAGGTTTGTTGTCCGTAGACAGTTGGAATAGAAAGGCATCGTTGTTTACATCCCAGTTGAGGCCAAGGCTGTGTTGAAGAGGTTTCTCTTCCCCATGTAGATCCAAGTCCTTAAGGTTGGTTGCTAGGTCTTCACTCGGAAATGCTGACATAACTTTGGGACTGTTGGAGGCAAATTTGTGAAGACGGAGATTGCAAAATTCCTTCAAGGCGCTCTGAGTGTCCTTGAGAATATGAATGGCCTCTTCAGGGGTAGGACAGGATGTTAACCCATCATCCACGTAAAAGTTGTCTCGCACAAACTTGGTAACATGGTCTCCGTACTTTGTTTCTGCTGTTTCACCTGCTTTCCTGAGTCCTAGGTTTGCTACAGCTGGCGAAGGGCTGTTGCCAAATACATGAACTCTCATTCTGTATTCAATAATCTCCTTCTCAAGGTCATTATCCTTGTGCCATAGGAATCGTAGAAAGTTACGATGATCCTCTTTGATCAAAAAGCAGTGGAACATGTGCTTCACATCAGCAGTGACGGCCACCATCTCCTTCCGAAATCGTATGAGTACACCAAGCAGGCTGTTGGATAGGTCAGGTCCAGAGAGAAGAACGTCATTCAAAGAAACTCCCTTAAATTTGGCAGACGAATCAAACACTCCCCGAATCTGATCCGGTTTTTTGGGGTGGTAGACACCAAACAGTGGTAGGTACCAGCATTCTTCTCCATCAGACAATTCTGGGGCGACTTCCGCATGATTATTGTCAAGGATCTTTCCCATGAATGTAAGGAAGTGTTCCTTCTTCAATTTGTTCTTTCTCAGGCTGATATCGAGTAACTTAGCACGCTGAACTGCTTGCTCCCTATTGTTTGGTAAGGGCTGTCTCTTCTCACGAAAAGGCAGAGGTGCCATCCAACTTCCTGTGTGGTCTCTGAGGAATTCGCTATCCATCTGCTTCATAAACATCTTATCTTCAATTGACATGCCTATTTTGTCATCGTCCTTAGTTCTAATGAACAGCTTCGAATCCTCCAACATAGACTGATCTACTGTCTCTCTTATGTCAAACTTGTTGCTGCATGGTTTTAACAATGTGGGTTGACCGGTCGATAAAAGGAATGTTTTCTTAACATTAAGGTCTCGTGAGGCATGTACCATGTTGAGGCAGGTCTTTCCAATAACAACCCATCCCAGTCTGAGTTGCTGTGCATACGGAGCTTTTGGTGGTCCAAAAATCTGGTGTAGGACGTGATGAGCCTCAATAAGGTCCCGTCCTATCAGCAGGAGGATATGGCAATTGTCGTCCAGAGGTTGGATATGCTTGGTTATATCCAAGAGGTGCGAGTGATGTACGGTGACTTCTGGTGTAGGTATCTCCTCTCTATTGTTGGGTATGTGGTCGCACTCAAGCAGGGTAGGGAGTTCAAAGTCCACATCGCCTTCCATAGATCTCACAATGAAACCATTTCCTCTCCTTCCAGAAGTAACCACTTTGCCGGAACATGTTGATATGGTGTAATTTTGTGGCTTGTCCGTCACACCAAAGAACTCAAAGAAGTCGGGTGCTGCTAGAGAGCGGTTGCTCTGATCGTCAATCACTGCATACAATTTCACTTGTTTGTTTGGATTGTCACGATGAAACACAGTCACTGGTAAAATCTTTGCACAAGATTTCCCACTATAAGGCTCTCTGCATATCTCGGTACAGCTTGAACTAACCTCAGGAACAGGTTTGAACTTGCTCCTAGGCTCCCCGCCATTCTCCTTTGAGGATGAGTATTGAGCATGGCTCCTTGTCTCCGAGTTCGTTGCTTGCTGAATTGTGTTATCATCTGCTGTTGCTGCGTAGTCGTTCCTGTTGATATGAAGCGCTGTAGTGTGATACTTGCTCCAGCATTCTTTACATGAAATACTTGCACTGCAGTCACGACTTTTATGAGTGTTGGATGCACAGCATTTGAAACATAGGTTGTTCAGTTTCAAAAGTCTTTTCCTTTCCTCCAACGACTTGGAACGAAAACCTCTGCAGTCATCGAGAGAGTGTTTGGTTTTATGGATGATACAGTTTTCAAGTGGAACAGTCATATCGACACCAGTCTTTCTGACATTGACTCTGTTTTTTGTGTAACTTGTCTGTTTCGGAGCAGGAAACCTGTCAGTTCTGGTTGCGTCTTGTTCATAGTTGAATCCAGGGTCGTTTTTTACCTTACTTATGTCCTTTATAAAGTCCACAAACACTTCAAATGGTGGAAATACAGCATCATGTTTTTTCTTATACTTCACTGCTCGACTCGTCCACTTCTCCTGTAGACCGTACGGTAATTTGGAAATAATTGGTCTTATCCCAGATGAAGAGTCTAGATATGCTAACATGGCACTGTACTTCGGATCTTCTTTCAAAAACTGCATTTCCATGAGAATGTCTGAAAGATCATATAGCTTCTGATGATCCTTGTTGCCCAGTTTTGGAAAGCTTAATAATTTGGATCTTATGGATGCTTCCACATGTTCTGGTGCACCATAGCGTTCATCTAACCTTTCCCAAAGTCGCTGTAGTCCCCTCGGGATGTTGAAAATGTTGGATGTTCTAATGCTGATCGCATGTTTCTTTGATTCCGGCCCCAAGTACTTGATGAGAAGGTCTATCTGTTCGGAATCCATGACTTGAAGTTCATTTACTACGCATGTAAAGGTATGTTTCCAGGCACTGTAAGATTCAGGTCTGTCATTGAAGTTCGTGAGCCTGGAAAACAGTAGATCCTTTCTCAGAAGGAATCTGGTAACGTCAGTTACCAGGGCTTCTTGGTCTGTCACACGTGGTGATGATTGGTGTGTGGTAGGCACATATGGTTGTGCATGTGGGTTCAGGTTAGGCAAGTTGGTAGTGATGTGATCACGCGTAAGACACGAAGAAAATCGGCCTGGTTGAGGCTAATTAGAAGAGGTGGTCTGTGAGTGTGATACGGTGTGACGGCGTGGTGTGGAGTAGTCCTGCTTAAGTTTGAGATCTGGAGTATTTGGTCGAGGCAGCACTGGGGACAACTGTTCGATAGTTGATTCAAATGCTTGGCAGTCTGTTTCAGCTTCTGCTGCTTCTCTTTCCAGATTTAACATTTCTAATTCCGCGTCTAGTTCCATTTGTTTTTTACGGAGTGTTATTTCTTTAGCAGTGTATAACATCCTAGCTTTTGCTTTGCTCACATGCGCCCTCTTCTTTGCAAGGATATCAGTCGCTATTACATAAGAATCTGTAGAAGATGCACAACTACTTTCACAGTCGTCTTTTTGTTCCTCTTCGTGGTCTTCTCTCACAGCATTCCTTTCACCATCTGTGGGCAGTAACTTTTCTCCAGTAGAGTGGGTCTCCACAGTTGAGTCTGGAACGGTTGACGTAATGGTCTGCTCTGCTGTTGTAGACATCTTGGTCTTTTTACTATTCTGCCACAAAAACTCCCAAGTCAGTTTGATAGTTTATGGGCAGACAGATAACCACATGTGTGCACTGAGTCACGTGGTGCTCGTTCGTGTGCGTGTGTGTGGTAAAAAGCTACAAAATACAGAAAAATCAAATTAAGTTTTAACACTAACTGCTTTCCATACAAAATTTTCTTGAACCTGACTTTAGCACATACAGAGAATCTTAAGTTCTACAAACTATTTTTCAATATAACTATTTGATAAGTTCTAAAATTGATATGTCCAATTCAATTCACAAACTAAGATATAAAGACAATTATTGCCAACAATTACATGCATATATGTTACTATTGAGACAAAAATGGCGCACCATACAATGAGCACATGGCAAGTTGTAAACACAATTTATGCAAAATCGCATCTATATGCATAGTTGACAGTGTAGCTACAGGTAACTAATAATGCAATCAAAGTAATGAGTAAAGTGTGCAATAATAAAAATGACTTACACCGTGGTTTACGAGCACTTAGACCAGCGGGTTGAATCGTCGTGCAACAATGGCGGCACAAAAACGTACAATAGTTAACTCATGCGTGAAAGTATTCGTATTCGATTTGAGTCTAACCGACATAATAGAAAATGAACAAATTTCTCAACATTGAATACAAAATAAAGGGAACAGACAGAATAATCTTCTTGATCTGTCTTCCGTCTTCTATCCATTTGGTGATGATCTTAACACTCTCAGTAAAGTACAGTGGATCAGTTTGGCACTCTTTGTCTTCAAAGGAAAGTTTGTCCGCGGCTGGCTCACAAGGTGGAGTGACAACGCTAGTCGCAGCTTTCACTGGAGCACTTACCGGCAATGGCTTAGTTGGCTTGCGGTAGATTCTACCTTCTTCAAGCAGCAACTCTTTTGAACTCATGAATTTCTTCTTGCTCCTCGCTTCAGCCAAGTCATCTTTTATCACTTTCACCATCACTTATATCCTCTTGTAGTACGCTTTGGAGGTCCCCAGGGTCCTGTCTGACCCAAAATTCTGCATCTGGCGCATTGTCGTCACACTGAGCGCTACTCAGATTCAGCTCATCTGCCTCGCCACTGTTTTCTTCACCAATGTCATGTTGCCTCTTGAGATGCCTTCTCAGATTCTTAAAGTGGTGGAACTAAAATCGCAATAGTTACAAAATAAGAAATTCTGGCTACAGCTACCGATGTTTTTGCTAATTCGTCACATCTATTGAACCGGTAAGGACAGAATGGACATTTCCTGCCCTTGTTCAACATAATCTTCGTCTTTGACATTGCAACCTAAAATAAAAAACAATGCAGATGTTAAACTATCTTTCTATTAACAACAGCCATCAACAATACAGATTTCCAAATGTTTATCGAATTCTATTTCTAAGCTAAATTAATCTCTAATGTAATCTGACATCCACGTCTGAGGACGTCTTTCCCTTTTCGAAAGACCAAGCGAACGCTCATCATTTTGACACTGTTGTCCCAAATTAACTGTGCTGCGGAGCCCTTATGGCCCCAAATTTGATAGACCAGCCCCTCTTTCTTGATATCAAACGAAAGCTCTTGTAAATATTAATTTTATTTGCTCTATACAGTATCGATCAGACCCAACCTAGCAGAAAGTAAACCCTTAACTAAACCCTGGATTTACTCTGGATTTACTAGAGTGGACCCATAGTAAACCCAGAGTGGACACAGAGAATAAACCCTGATCAGAGGTATACCCTGAAAGCAGACGCTACATGTGTATTCGGAATATACAAGGGACAGGAATCACAGACAGTAAGATGATAAGATAAAGTACATGTCTGCTTCACACTTCAGTGCGTATAGTTGACTCCAAAAGCAGTTCTCGTGTAAACCCAAAGTAAACCCCGAGTTAACCCAAAGTAAACCCCGAGTGGACCCAAATTTTCAAAAGGTAAACCCAAAGTAAACCCAGAAAGTAAACCCGGAGTTTAGTTGGGGTTTACTCTGGTGTTGGGTTGGGTCTTATCGGTACTGTATGTTATGTTAAAATATTTTCAGGACGAAAACCATTCAAAATCACATCGTTTTTTCAAACTCCATTTTTGAGTCCAGGCGAGCTTGGACGCCTTTGAAACCAAACAACCATAAATGCCTTTAAACACATCTACAATCTTTCGTCTACAATCCCTGAAAATTTAAATTCAATATCTTTTTTTTCGTTTAGGAGAAGATAGCAAGACAACCCAACCCTCTAAAAATCGCTAAAACGTCAATATCTCCCCAACGGAAATGACATCATTAAAATAAAAAATTATATATATGGTTTTAATAAATATTTACAAGATCTAAAATTTTCAGGGAATTCGGTAGAGTCGTTTTCAAGAAATCGCTTGTACAAAAAAGCGTAAGAAAAAAATAATAAAAGGGAAAAAGTAACAAAGCAATAACAATAAGAAACGGTATGAAAACTATACGGTCTTCCGGTGGAAACGAAAGACCTTAAAAACAATTATATATGTTCTATTTATTATCTCATACGAGTTGGTTTACATAAAATAATCAAGTACGTCATGTTGGAGATAAAACGAGTTGTTTTAATGCAAAGCATTACTAGACAAACCTTAAATATTTGGTTTAACTTTATATTAATTTTTTATAGAGCTTAATAACCTCAATGGAAATACTGATTACTTCAATAGTGAAGTTTAATTGTTGACATGAACAAAGTACGAAAATGCTCGTTAGTATGACTCGAACTAGAATTAATTGTTACAGTCTAATTTAAAATTAATATAGATTTAAAGTTAACAATAAAATACTGCATCTCGCATCATTGTCATCTGCATCTAATGGGCATGATCATCCCTTTAACAACATTGCTTTCTCTCAATACATTTACTGATAGTAAATACAAAGTTGGTTCTTCTTGTACATACCTGTATTATAAAATTAACTGTCTACGTCTGTGTGCTTAAAATACGTCGTACTCATTGCCTCATACCCCCCCCCCCCCTTCTGCAACCTGTGTAATTTTAAATTTCACGGCCACAAAAGCAACTGTTTGATTTTTCTCTTTTTTTGCTCATATTTATCTATATGTATTACAAAATAATGCTGTAATTCTAACTCTGTACTACCACTCGTTTAAATGGAGATCAATATACATGTATTTTGTATAATAATTCATTGTTCAACGTTTTTCAACATTCTTCATGTTTCTATCCGTCCACGGCGATGATTCGGATGTGCGGCTCTCTTCGAAATTGTGTGGGTTATCAGAAAACGACATATTCCTTGTACTGCTGGGCGCCATACCATTCATGAAACCGATAATAATTAAAGCACTTCGTATTCTTAACTTCAAACTACTACGTGGCGCGGCAGCAGAGTACTACAGGTCAACTTCTGTTGTATTCCACACGTGAGGACATGTGCATTTGTGTATCTACAGCGTGACGATAACTTTGTATATAGTCTTGATATATCTTATTTATTTGTTTATACATTGTACCACCCCCCCCCCCCCCCATATTACTTGTGTAAATGTATATCTTTGAAGCGACTCGTTAGAAAATTCATGTATGTGTTCAGTTCAATCTCTATTGTTATTGTTATTATTGTAACATACTTGACATGGTTGTATATAAAATTATATATATATATATATATATATATATATATATATATATATATATATATATATATATATATATATATATATATATAGTATATATATATATATATATATATATATATATATATATATATATATATATATATATATATATGTATATATATATTATATATATATATATATATATATACACAGGTGCCAGTAGAATAGAGCTCTGTTGAATTGCCTGAAAAGTAACTATAAGGCCATCATTAAAAATATATGTGTTTCCCCTAACCTGACCCAAAAATTTGGAGTTGGGTAGGTAGATAGGTAATTTTTTTTTTTCTGCCAGGGCACAATATGAAATACATTATTATTTAAAAATAAAAAAAATCATTTTTTTAATTGATTACAAAACTAAAAAAAACATGACCAGTTACAAAACAAATTGTAATACTTGTACTGATGGAATGTAAAACAAATTTAATGTCAAATTCCCAATTTGATATTGTTCATCTTAAATTTACACATGTTTGATTCAATGACTACATGTGCATGAATACATTCATTATCATTTGTATGTTGATGTACATGTAAGCATATATTCAAATATCATTTTAATGATCATGATGTATCTACTTTAAAGTATCAATTCATTTTTTCTTCTTCAAAATTTGGTTTATAAAATGTCTAAAAGTATATTAAAACAATAATTTGATAAACTTAAGGTAGTGTAATAATTGTAAATATTTGTGAAGTCATATTTATTGATTCTACAATAATACGTTACAAAAAATCACTTCCCTTGCAGAGAATATCAAAAAGTATTCTTGCCCGACTCGCCTGTTTCATTCCGAAGCAAACGGCCATCTTCTTAGCTTTATTTACAAAGTATTGTAATAATAAATGGATATCATATTTTCAGTCTCAAAATTAAATGATTAATCGGACATACAATGTATCAACCTAAAAAGAAATCAGCCACGTCCGCATACGTATCGGAGTTTATGAAAATTTTGAAACTGAAAATTTCAACTATGTGCAAGATTGTTCATTTAAACCGTGTAGAGTAAGTTACAGTTCAGATCAAAACTCTGAGGTTGGGGTCAATTCTCAACAGGGTCAAATTTCAACGTGTCGTGGTCATCGGAGTTTAGAAAAAAAATTCTCATAACGGTGAAAAATGACCCCGGGCATAAATTTCACGATTTTGGTCTTAATTTTCAACGTTGAAAAATGCCCCCCCCCCCCCCATCCACCCGGGTCAATATTCTTCGTTACACCGGCAAGCTCGGAAAAACACCTCGAATGTATTACCTAGGCGTCCATGACAACCATCATTTTTATAAAACTTGATATAAATAAAACACAATTTACGATCTGTTGAGATGTGAGCTATACATCATTAAAGTAAACGATATACATTAAAATAACACACAGAAGCCACATACAAGACTGTCTAGCTGATACTTATTTTAATCGGAACCGGCACCATTTTGTATAAAAATCTAACATCCGGTGATGTTAATATATTCGAGGTGTTTTTCCGAGCTTGTCGGAGAGGCCCGAGAAGTTGCGATTGCTGTGATGTTTTTATTGTTCTCGGAATATATATGGAATTTAATTTAAGCGCACGCACGAAATCTAGATTACTATCCATACATTTACTTATATGTTGTACATTTACTTTCATTATAGTTATTATTAAAATGTTCAAAGGAATTCCTTTTTGGGAGTTGATTTTATTCAACTATCCTATGCAGTTACTCTGGCAAACCGAAACAATGTTTGGACCTAAGCACAAATCATCACCGCTGACAAGACTTAGTTTTTTTTGTCCCCCGCCGCAACGCGGAGCGGGGACATAGAAATGCCGGGCGTCCGTCCGTGGGTCCGTGTGTTCGTGTGTCCGTGCGTCCGTCCGTCACACTTTTTGTAAGTGCTCTCATGCCTACAAATTTTGACGGATTTTCACTAAATTATACCAAATGTTTATACTATTATTACCTTGGTCAAGTTCGAAAATCAGCATTGGTCGATACTTTTTGTTGGAGTTATGGGACTTTGACCACAATAATACTCCGTTTTATCCAAAAATTGACCTTATAAGCGCTCTCATGCCTACAAATTTTGACGGATTTTCATTAGATTTATACCAAATGTTTATACTACTATTACCTTGGTCAAGTTCGAAAATCAGCATTGGTCGATACTTTTTGTTAGAGTTATGGGACTTTGACCACAATAATGACTCCGTTTTATCCAAAACTTGACCTTTTAAACAATCTCGTGCCTACAAATTTTGACGGATTTGCATGAAATTTATACCAAATGTTTATACCACTAATAGCTTGGTCAATTTCCTAAATCAGCCTTGGTCAATACTAGTATACTGCTTGACCGGCGGGGGACCCAGGAATTCTATTCTTCTTAAACTAATAGAACAAGAGGCCCAGGGGCCACATCGCTCACCTGAGCAACAATTGCCATAATTCTGATCAAATTAGCATTACAGTATCAAAATATCTTGACAACTGAGTACAGTAGATCTTGCTAAAACAAATTTATCCACCTCTTATTTTTTGGTAAATACCAAGCCCCTTTTGTTGTTGTACCTGTAAGAAGATTTTTCTCTATTCCTATATAACCCCCTCCCCCTTTTCGTGGCCCCACTTTTCTTTAGGGAATCATGGTTTCATCAAACTTAAATCTGCATGACCTGTGCTTTCACACTAAGTACTGAGTTTTGGACCAAAAACTTTCCCAGAATAATTTTAAAGATTTTCTCCATATATTCCTATGTAAAAATTCAAACCGCCATCAAGCTCCCGCCCTACCACTAGAGACTGTGATTTTGCAAACTTGAATTTACACTACCCGAGGATGCCTCTACACAAGTTTAAGCTTTTCTGGCCAAATAGTCTAAAAAAGAAGATTTTTAAAGATTTTCTCCAATAATTCCTAAGTAAAAATTACTTAAAAATCATCCCCCATTGTGGCCTCACCCTACCTCTGGACTATTATTTAAACAAACTTGAATCTATATGATCTGGGGAGGCTTCCACTCAAATTTGGGCTTTCCTGGCCTAATAGTTTTGAGAAGAAGACTTTTAAAGATTTTCTCTATATATAAAAAGTTATCCCCCATTGTGACCCCGCCCTACCCCCAGGGACCATGATTTGAACAAACGTGAATCTATATTATCTGAGGATGGTTACACGCCAATTTGAGCTTTCCTGGCCAAATAGTTTTTAAAAGAAATTTTTTCAAAGATTTTCTCTATATATTCCTATATAAAAATGTATCCCACTATTGTGGCCCCACCCTACCCCCGAGGACTATGATTTGAACAAACTTGAATCTACACTTCCTGAGGATGCTTCCATTTTAATTTGAGCATTTCTGGCCTAATAGTTTTTGAGAAGAAGATTTTTAAAGATTTTCTCTATATATTCCTATGTAAAACTTGATCCCCCAATTGTGGCCCCACCCTACCCCCGGGGACCACGATTTAAACAAACTTGAATCTACACTATCTGAGGATGCTTCCACTCAAAATTGAGCTTTCCTGGCCTAATAGTTTTTGAGAAGATTTTTAAAGATTTTCTCTATATATTCCTATGTAAAACTTGATCCCCAAATTGTGGCCCCTCTCTACCCCCGGGGACCATGATTTGAACAAACTTGAATCTACACTACCTGATGATGCCTCCACACAAGTTTAAGCTTTTCGGGCAGAATAGTTTTTGAGAAGAAGATTTTTGAAAAATACCAACAAATTTTCAATAATTCTCAATTAACTCCCCTTTAAAGAGGGCGTGACACTTCATTTGAACAGATTTGAATCCCCTTCACCTAGTGGTGCTTTGTTCCAAATTTGGTTGAAATCTGCCCAGTGGTTCTTGAGAAGAAGATGAAAATGTGAAAAGTTTACAACGACGACGACAACGACAACGACAGACAACGGACAAATTGTGCCTTTGGCTCTGGTGAGCTTAAAACTCGATGTAATGTATGCTGACGCATTGTTTTTCAGGTAAACTTATCTATAAACACTTTGAAAATAGTCAGATTTTATATAATACGAACAATCCAGATATTTATGTAGTCTCATGTGTTTCTACGCCAGAGTTTAATATAGACTCGTTCAACCAGTCGCTCGGCTGTCTCCGTAAATCTCCGACAAGCAGAGAGGCTCTCTGTCGGAAATAAACGAAGACAGCCGAGCGACTGGTTGAACGAGACTAGAGTTCAATATCAAAAGTGCTTGGACCCATACATTTTTAGAATTGTTTCAATTACTTAAACATAGTTTGAAATATATCTTTAAATATTACAGAACATGATTCATATGGGGTTTTCGAAATTCTTGTCGAAAAAGTCTAAAATTCAAATGCAGACTAGAAACTAACTGCCATGCAAGATAAGTTGATTTTAAAATAAATGATAATCGATAAAATCAACTCCCGTCAGTACTTCAGTACTTTGGTTATTAATAGCATGCTTGCAGTTCATATTTTATTTTCCAATGATTCCATTAAAAGAAATATTCTACTTTTGTCAATATTTAATACAGAAAGCAGCAAGGGTAGTTTCTATAAGTTTTATATGTGGATTGATTTTTATTAAATATCAATTTACATTTATCACGGTTCTTATATTGAAATGAATAAAAGAATATAAAGATTACAAAAATGATGAAAAAAAAACGGGAGTAGAAATACGTTCAATAGATCTGGAATTGAATACCAACATGTTCATCGCTATATCAAAATGTAGATTTTGTGGGAAAATTTGCTTGTAAGAAATATATAGTCGCAGCCCCCCTTCGTCACAAGATCACAGCCTCCTACGCCACATCGGGTTTCCGAACAAATACTCCTCAGTTTATACATGTGAGATTGTTTTTTTTATAAATGTAGATTTTCTATTCACGTGGAATGATTTGGATGAAAAAAGTTGGAATTTCTGCAGTGGGATTCGAATTTTCTAATTAAATACCCTGAAAATAATACGCTGAACCTACCTCACCTGCATATTGTCGAAGTGTTTGGGCTTTTCCAAAAATAACTCAACCCCCACGTTATTAGAGGTAGTTTATCAATAATCACTGTCCTCCGTGCGATACTTTTGGTCACCAAAATGATTTTAATTAACCATAATAAGTCTTTGAATACTCGATGACCTACTTTCACTGCTTCAAAATCATGACCCCCATGTTTCACGATCGCAGCCACCTTATGTGGGATTCTACACGGTGAAATTACTTGTAAATGTAAAAAGATATTTATTTAAAATACCCTTTAAAAAGCAATGTGACAAAATGCTTTACTTTATTGGTATGGGTGGAAGAGGGGTTAAACACTTAAAAACTCTTCAAAGTTAACAATCTCACTTTTCAAATTGTCTTAGAAAATCCTTGCTATACCCTTGTTTACGAAAACGGGTTTGTTCCTTTTCAATTTTAAACATTTTCTTTCTTTCCTCCGCAGAAGTTTCAGCAAATCTCAAATATGCTACATACACAACAATGTGACTATTATACAAAGAGCAACTATTCTTATTTAAAAGTACTTCAAATTTTTTGAGAACTTAAGGAACACGATTTATCAATAAAATATTATAAAATGTCGCAATGAGTAAGCGAAGCATTAGCCTTATTGCCAGTTATTATAATTATTATATTCACTAGACGAACATTAAATTATATCCCGCAGTCACGTGTCATGTGTAAACCAATAAAAGTGTGACATTTCAGTCCGATGTTATTTATGATATATGGAGTTGAACCCATATGGGTCTTTTACATGATCATGTATACGTTACATCTTTTAACCTACTACGGTTTTCTATATGCATGTATTACACTGTTGAAAGTAGCGTTATCTATTGAAATTCCGTGGCCTACGATGGTGTTGTTACAAATAGTTAAGGAGCACACGTATATAGTTCATTTCTATTGACAACAAACATTATGACTTCTATAAATTTTACAACTTTAAGAGCCAGGACGTGCCTTCTGAAATCATTCAATAGTTTTAAAAGCTGAACATTACTTGTATTAGGAATTTTCATACTCGTAAAAGGCATTATCCGCCATGTTTCTCTTTCATCGCCGCTATGACTACAACCTTTGTACAAGCCACATACTTCAAAATATTCAAAATATTTCGCTGTAGAAGCCTGACATTCATGAACGTACACCTTGCGTCGCCATGTCACTCGGTTGCAATGAAATCATGAAATAAAATCTTACATTTTCCAAGCCATTTGAATGTAACATGAAATGATTATGTAGATAGATATTATTTACAAACAGAAAATGCTTTAACAAAATAATAAAGCACACAACCTAAGATATGGTTATGTACTTGTGTGACTTTGTCTATTTATAGCGAGCGAAGCGAGCTCTAAGAACCAGTGTGCGCGGGAAAAAGAACGAGCTAAACCCACAGTTCATCAAACAAAATTTTTTGTCTACGTCCCATAATGCTCTCTAATGTTTTCACCCGTGGTGCTATGCCAAAAATGGCCGACTTTTAACTCGTAATTTACAGTGACTTAAAGTTTGAAGACACGTTTTGAGTACCGCATATGCTTTGGCGAGACTCAAAAGATTTGTTACATGCTTCCATACCTCCGTATTGAGTCGAGAAACGTAAACAAAGACAAACAAAGTCATGGATGACGTCACAGTGCACTCGCGCTATATTTCCCGCGATAAATTTAGAGGTGGATCAAACATCTGTAATGCGTGTACTAGCTATTTCAGTATACACTGCGATACCTGCCTCATTGACGTATGATTTGTTTTTGATTTCTTTAATATAGAGATTTTATGTATATACATTAGCAAGAGCCATACTTTACTGTCATATCGATCCATTTTTAAGCTATATATGCATACATGAGTAGGGAAGAAATAAACAATAGGACATTTTGAAATAAATAAAAAGCAATAAAATGAAAAAAAATAAACAGTTAAAAAATTATGTAGATATTGCATATAGTCAGACCATTAAATTTGAAGGTGGGAAATTACACACCTACAATCAGGTACCGGGCTTGCTCTCTCTCTCTCTCTCTCTCTCTCTCTCTCTCTCTCTCTCTCTCTCTCTCTCTCTCTCTCTCTCTCTCTCTCTCTCTCTCTCTGGGAAGGGGGTTGCGCTATATGTATCATAACCTTTAAAATTGGTACCTTTGGTATACTTTGTAGAGCAATACTCTCTCAAAAATTCTTTGATGTTCGTTGATACCTAAATAAAACTATAAGTTGACAATGATGCAAGGTATGTGTAATTCTTGCTGCGCTCGCCAGAACGGTAGCACCGTAAAACATATTATATAGTTTAATTTTATTTTTAAACAAGCATTTTTATTTGCTAAACACACAGGAAATTATAACTAATTTTGCATAACCTGGTTAGCTACATGTTTGTAGCCACACCCCCTTGACAACCCTACAGCCGGAACTACTTTTTTCTTACTTCCCGAATTATAAAGCGTGCCTCAAACTAGGTTATATTGGATAATCTAGGTAAGAATTAAAAACACTCCTTAATTGTAATTCAACAATAACTCGTAAGATGATCAGTAAATAACAAAAAACGAACGACGCAAGAAAACACTAAATGCGTAATATCAATTTGTCATCTTTGTAACAAAACTGACCTTCAAACGAGAAAAGACGGATACCTGAGTTTAGTGATACTTAGAATTTGCATTTGATAAACCACGTGATAACTCCTCAGGTAAGCTATTTAAAAAGAAGAAAAAAGAGAAATTTTACAGTTCATATGAGTTGTTAGCGTCGGGATATATCAATTGCATACAGAGGTATGTATTGTTAAATATTTTTCTTTGGAAATTGTTTTACCTCTAGGTTAAATTAGGAAAAGTCTTAAAAGTTGTAATTTAATTCATTAAGCTATTAAATCTGAATGCTAACTGTTTCTGTGTAAATCTTATGGAATGTATTATAAGATCAAGATTATATTGGATTATAGCCTATAAAAAAAAAAATTCACAACTTATTCTCGTAATGGTGACTGCTAAATCATTCTCGTTCTCAGATTTGCATACTACTATATCGAAAGTAACCGTCTAAAATGAGAAGTATCCAAACAGAATATTATTTTAAGAATTGTAACATTTTAAATTAACATGCCCTTTGAATAGTTGATACTCGTTCAATTATTTGTTGAGAAAGTAATGTAAAAATGAAGGCTAGCTGTGTGATTTCCTGTTTCAAAATTATTTTTATACAAGTATACATGACTTCAATTGTAACGTGTCGTCGAGAGGTTTGTTATCCAGATAATTCTAGAGTTGGGAGGTTTAATTTGAAAATATGACGTTAAAGTTTTCCTCTCTAAAATGATTGTCAATTATAATTGGCCTACAAATATTAAGAAAAAGGCAGTATGATTATCCTTGGCAAGCCCCAGCTTAAACATGTGCAGGACGAACAATATACCTTACATCCTTTGAAATCAGCACCAACTAGTATTTTTCTTCCAAATACGACTAATCTTATAATCATTATTGTGGCAAGCCTTCGTTTTAAGGCAACCCAACTACCATATCGTATGTTATCTAAAAGTTACTTTCTTCTGCAACACTGCTAGGGAATAAACGGGCATAGTACCCAGAGGAGAAGATTTTCAAAGTACGGAGTATTAAGTTATCTTCACTATATAATCATGAAGTCCCCGTCCGAACACCAGAAACCCTGACCCAGGGGCCATGGGGCATTTTTCTTCATCATAACAATTTACATGTACTTAGTTCATGGCAAACTTTTATCATAACTGTCGTTGCGCAGGTGAGCGATTTGTTTTTTCTTATCAACAATACAGTACTGTTTCAAAAACACTTTTATTCTTAATGAAATCTCGTTAATTTTTATTCTTTTTTTTAATGAATAACTCATCGTGTTTAAAGAATTTCAACACTAATGTTTGACAAAATGAATTCCTAGCAACTTTAGTTGAAGCATATAAGTTATTTAATAGCATTTTATTTTTATTGATTGCAATGTCATTGAATAAGATAACGTTGATGTGGATAATGTGTATGCAAGAGTTTTTACAAGGAATGCTAATGTAATAAAACATCTTTTTAAAATCACAATACAATATATTGTAATGCCTAAAAACTGTTCTTTTAATATCGACAAACTGATCTTCAAGTATGTTTTTGTCAGTTTGCAGCAATAATATCATAAAATGATATTGAATTATTTAGAAAAAAAAAATTCTTGTAAGCATTGTGGAAACAAAAAGCAGCCTGTTAAAGCAGGTATTTTTTTTCTCAGCAATACTAGTTATGTTACAACGCACTTTGAAAGATTGCGAACTTCAATTTTTTTTAAAGTGCATTGCTTTGAGACCAAGTCAACGCACATTTAAAGTTCATTGATATCGTTGATAAAAGTATGAAGAATTTGGTAGAAATACTTGCTACTTTTTAGATACAATGCTGAATTATTTTATCTTTGTTTACTCTATGGGATATTTTAAAAAGATAACCTAAGGGATCCTCAGCTAACTTTTTCTTATACGATCACACGAGAATCTATCAATCTAAAGCGAAGTCTAACGGTTGAACACGGGCCTCTATGAACTGATTGGGGTTAAAATAGTGCTATGGATTAGTGGACCCTGTATTAAGTGGGGGACGGGGAATTTCTGCAAGGCATAACAAAACAGTTACAAGACTGTTTACATCTTGACATTTTAGTTATTCTTTGCGGTGGTAAAAGTATAGGTTTATTAACTTTGTATGACATTTGCATCCATAAGTTTAACGCAGTTTCTGAGATAGTTATTTTGTTACTTTGTTACTTTGTTTACACTTCATTAATCTGGTCTGAAAATTTGCAAAAAAAAAAAAAATAATAATCTGGCGCTACCTGTTATGGAACATTGCAGCAAAGGATTCCAGAATCCACCTAGTAACCAATTTCATCGCAGTCCACACATTATAAATAGGAGGGACTTATTTTAAGCAAATATTAAGCATTTAGATCTGAATAAACATAGCATAAAATGTTTTGTTTTGATGGAATTCATTTGTTTAAACTTGGTTATGCAGTATTTTTCCCGATATATTCAATTTATTTAAGTAGACCCTTGTAACTGAAATTTGATTCAGGTAAGCAAAAGAACAGTTTCATAATTAACAATCAACTTGTCGATTAAAGGTAGATATGAATAATGTGTAATGATGCGTTGCACAAACCTTTTTTCTTTCAAAAAATTATTTATAATAATACATTCATGCAGACTCATTTTTATAACAACATTCGACGGACAATTACATGTTTATCAATTTTAATCACTTAATGACTAAAATTTTAGATCATATATGTAAATCAAATTAATAAGAGTTTAACAACCCGTGTTTTTTGTTTCAGTGTGTTCTAGCAAGTTAGGACGAACTTGATATGTTGTCTGCTATCATCTTTTTTGGTTTAACGTTTCCCGTAAGTTCAAGCTTGATTTAAACTTATTTTAAAGATATAAAGATCTGTTTTTTAAATTGTATATTAATTTCATGTTTTGTATTCTTAGCAATGTGTATTGATGGTGTGCCCTGAGTCCATATCCACTTTATCAGTTGTGTCCCACTGTCCTTCCAATGCCACTGAATGGGTTTCAGCAGCGAAAAGGAAAAGTTGTAATGACTTGGGGAAAGTTCAAAGTTGCACAGAGCCTGATCAATTTGTTTATCATTGCGTCTTAAACCAGGAAGCAACGCAGCTGTTAGAGGTGTGTGCACCTGTTTGGTTTTTGTCAGGTAAGTGCTTGTGCGATTTCATTCAATCAATGTACATTGTAATTTTTGTGACCTGTTTTTTTTAATGAATTGTCAATGAATGGTGAAAGAGATGATATTTTAAATAACTTAAAACAATTAAACAAACAAATTAAATAATGAATATGTATGCATATGATGATTAGAATGACACATTCAAAGCTAGAGGTTGGCAAGCCATGCATGTACATGAAAGGCTTAAATATGCCACACATACTAGATTTTTAAAATAATATTGAGCGATCTTAAATAATATTCCCAATTATACTTAGTACTTACTTACTACATGAATGCACACAAGATGTGTTGATGTCTCAAAGAAATAACAGTCTCTCCAATGACCAAGCAAAGTGGCTTCAAAATTAGCAGTGGAATAATTTAAAAAAGATTCATAGGCAGTCCTTGCTAGACAAGATGATGCCTGGTGATTTGTTTTTTTTTCCCAACACATGCAGCTGAGTGGAAGCACAGAAAAGAGGAACTTCTTCAGGCCAATGAAACATCTTTAATATAAAGAATACAATCTATTGATCATTTCATATCGTTCATAATTGTATATTTTTTGTATGTAAAATGTGTGGAAAATTACTGCAGTAATAAGATTGTAACACACACATGCTACTGAACGGTTAAAATGACGAGTTTATTGATGACGTCACAAACGTTGAAAGCGGTAAAATGCAACGTCACAAGCGAAAATCAAAGTTCACGCTTGTGGCTGTTACCATGGCTCTTTAATTAATAAGAACTTACCTTTATGATAAAATATAATTTTACTTGGTATTAATCATATTTGCAGACAAGAAAAGAAGTTAAAATAAATGTAAATATAAGCATTATTTCATTTGTTTTGTAAGAAAAATTCTCAAAACTGCAGCGGTGTGAGCATACACATTTTCATAACACGCTAACGCGCTTTACTCCATTTTTATGCACATACCGCTGCAGTTATGAGACTATATATCAAAAGTTAATGATTCAATGCTTATATATATATATATATATATATATATATATATATATATATATATATATATATATATATATAGAGAGAGAGATAAAAATTAAATAAGAAAACACGAAAAACGTTCAATATAGCTTAAGCGCTTTCATTTTAAAATCTTCAGAAGCTATATAATTATATAGCTTCTGAAAAATTTAAAATGAAAGCGCTTAAGCTATATTGAACGTTTTTCGTGTTTTCTTATTCAATTTTTATCTATAACTCGCCGACCACTGTGGATTTTATTGTGTTTCAATATATATATATATATATATATATATATATATATATATATATATATATATATATATATATACACACAGCTAGAGTGGTTTCAGGTATATTGTTGTAGGTTATTGTGCTCGGTTCAGCGAAGTAGACAAAAGAATCATCAATGACCCTGGTTTGGACTGTACAAAGTTTGATCCTCCATGTCCATCAAGGTTTCTATCTAATGAATCTTTCAAGTGTAAGTTTTTCAATGTAACGAATTTGAATTGACAATTGATAAACGGTTGTTAAGATTTCAAGAATTAAAAGCAATTACACTTGTTATACTTACGAATTCTTAAATCAAAACAAATCAAATATACGCTATTAACATGTTAAATTTACTTAAATTTATGTTAGACCAAATGTGCTACAGGGGTGCAAGTTTGAATAACCACCAACAGTAAGACCCTTACAATAATATGTCGTTGATAATCATAACACGTATTTTTATGTAAATGTAATTTTTAGTACTTTGCCTTTCTTTACATCTAAACCAATTAATCTTTCATTTCACTGAATGATATGAAAGGCAAAGGCAGTAAAGAAATTAAACTTTTGTAGAAACGGAGCTGCTGACTTTATCACTTATGTTCTCTTGGGAATAGTTGCATTGCTAGTTTTGACTTTGTTGATCCTTCTCTTTGTTGGATTCAAGTTAAAACGCTATGAATGTGCACGATGTTGTGGTAAAAAAAGGACAGAAAATGGTAAGAAATCTAATAAATATTATGATGAAGAAAAGTTGCAAGACCAATATTTCAATACAGTGAAAATACATCTTATATTATTGTTTATAAAATTAATACTTTTTTATTTGAATACAAATATGCATGTTAATTGTCGTGATTTTACAGACATTCAAAGTAGTGAGGGTAAAGAATTATTGGATCAAAGTATCATCCTTTCTAAAGGTAAAACTAAATCATTCAAACGAAATAGTTAGGAGTCTTTTTTGAAATCGTTTATACAAAATTATGAATATATTTATATATACAGATATAAATTATATTTTATTTACTTTTTATTTTGAATTATCACAAAAGAAACAAAAGACATAGAGGAGGTTCCAAAAAGGTAATATTTTCTCAATCAAACGTATTGATAAAGTCATTAAAATTCTGATTCTGTCCAAGTTATTTGAACATAAAACACGTTTTCTTGAATTGTTCGATTTTCATAAACATCAAGGTTTAAATGATGTTCATTCAAAGTGTGAAATTTTTCCCCAAAATTTGTTCGTTAATACGTTCCCTCCAGCTTGCCTGGTTTTGATAAACAACAAGAATTAAAGTCTACAAGGGCTTTGCATTACAAACAATAAGAAGGTGCCCCAGTGAAAACTCACATTGAAAATTGGTCCAAGAGTTATTTTTATTTGCGTGTTTTTCTGTCATTAAAACTGCATACAAATTCTTAACAGCTCATTCATGTAACTCACAATAAGAAATGAGATTTACAACTTGAAATTAAGTCCCTGAAATGAAATCATAGCAACGGTAATTAGGGCCCCGCAAGGATTTGCGGGTGCCCTATAGTAATCACTCTGTCCGTCCGTCCTTCTGTCCGTCCGTCTGTCACTCTTCCGTCCACAAATTTCCTGTTTTTTTCTAATAACTTTTTTTATGGCTGCCCAATCAAGTTCAAATTTGGTATGGTAGTTCAGTAGGCAGAAATACATATTTTGATGCTAAGTTTGGTTCTCTATGTCTTCTGGTTTGGAGCTGGGTGGTGGGGTAGATTCCTAACTATGCATAAGAATGAATGGGCAAAGAGAGATAACTGCTGAGAATGAATGGGCAAAGAGAGATAACTGCTGAGAATGTACATGGAAGGATGTGCAATATTTGTCCTTTGGGATTAATTAACCTTCCACAGGAAGAAAATCCTAAGCTTTATCTTTATCTGTCACATTGAGATTAATTACTGCACTGGCTGTGTCTGCAAATGAACTTTATTTTTAAGTTAAGGTCAATTTTGAATGATGTGTAGTAGTGTGTACATTCTTTGAAATATGGATTTGAAATATATTAATATTCATATTTTATTTTGGTTAAAATACCATACACAATGATTTATGATAATTTTATTGAATTCTAAAATCAAGATATATATTAAGATATCCTTTTTCACTATTTTATTTTTTAATTATTTATTTTATTTTTTTCTGCCTTAATGCTGTTAATTTTAACAGGTTATCATATAATAACCCCATTCTGTCATTTCTGAAAAAAAAAATCTTATTGTAAATTTAGAAGAAAAGGATGAGAGAGTAGAACAATTAATCCCCTGGGATTAATTATCTTGCCTGCTGCAGAAAATTAAGAGGCTTATCTCTATCTCTGTCATATCGAGATTAATGAACACCTTTGTCTGCACTGATGTTTGTTTTGAAGCAAATTAAACTCTCATTCAATGAGCTGCACCCTAATATTTTTACCCCTCAGTTTAAAGGATGGTATTTGATAAAGAATATATTTCATTCTAGTCCAAATACTTTTATTCTGTAAAATAAAAAAAAATATATATGAATTACAATAAATTAAAAAAAAAAATATCAGATATCAGTTTTTTTATTCTTTTTTTTTTCTTTTTTAATGGATGTTTTTGTGTTGTTGTTGTTTTTGGTTGCTATGTTTATATTAAAGGAAACTTAAGAATAGTACCTGAAGATGTTCCTTCTGTAAGCCCTGATTAAATTCAATAAATGGATGAGAGCAGGATAATAAATCCCCTGAGATTAATTATCTTGCCTGTTTCAGAACATCTAAGGTCTGTCTTTATCTGTTATATGTATTACCGTACACATGTGTCTGCAAGTGATGTTTGTTTGAAGTTGAGGCAAAGCCTAGGTATCATTGCATTGGTATCAATTCTTTGTTTTTAACAAATTTTATTTCATCCCATGTTAACCCCCTTCATCCCGTGGATATGACTCATTGGAGATTTTTTTTATATCCCACAGTTGTGACTTTACAATATGGGATTTGCGTAGGCATAATGAAGTAAAATAATGTGGAGTTTTATAAACAGTGTAAACATTGATTGTGGTGTATAAAACATGGGATAAATAGAATTTCATATGATTTGTAGTATACTAGTAATATGATTTTTCTCTAACTTGTGTGTTTTATCCCCTCACTAAGGCTCAAGAAAAAAACACTTTAATTGTTGGATGAAAATCATATCCAACTACAAATCACGAGATCCTATATATTCCAGTTGTTTACATCTTCTGCCGGGAATTTATTTTTCATCAGTGTTAATATAAAGAGGATGGAATTCAAAGTTTTTTTCACTTCTCTATATTAATTGTCATAGCGGGGCCCTTCCTGACTGGTCAGTTTTCTAGTTATATTTTGTAAAATCAGTTGTAATTGTTTTTCCAGAGGAAATATTTATTAAATCATATCATTGCTAAATGTTAATCATCTCAAATCATTTAAAATAAATCACATTATAGAATACCTGTATAAAGAAAATCAGCGAATTAACTAAATTTTACAAATTCTTTTACATACATTTTTTGCAATAAAAACAATTGGCATAATTTGATACATTCTAGCATACACGAAGCAAAAAAGAGGATTTCATACAGAAACCTTTCCGGAAATATAGAAGGATCGTGCTCTTTAACGGTACAGAGATTTTTAATTTTCTTATACGATTATTCCTAACCAATGCATGAAAAAGAGTTTAAAATTGAATATAATACACACACACACACACACACACACACACACACACACACACACACACACACACATATATATATATATATATATATATATATATATATATATATATATATATATATATATATATATCTCATAAAAAAATGCGCAAAATAAAAAGATTATAAAGACCAAGATTTTAGTTAAGTTAGAATTCTATTCATTATAGCTACTTGTAACAGTAGTTTATCTGAATTTTGAACACATATGAAAGTGTATACATGTGTACATAACCCTGCCAAAAAATTTTTTCGGTAAATCCTATTTCCTTTTCTATGCAATACAACCAGTACATGGGCGAATATACACAGGCATCAGGAAATTCAGACAAATTGTATTATATCATCTTTAAAAGCAATATGAGCTGTATTTCTTTGAATTTTATTTTGCTGCAAAAACCTGCTAGTATGATAAGTCCGCATGTATATTAAACTTTTATGATAAATAAGATTTGATAAAAACATTTGTTTTTGTCAGAAGAAAGATTTCTCTTCTAAGGAACATATAGCAGTTCAATTTTTGTACAGGACGACATTAATTCAATTTTGCTTCAATCAAGGCTTCTTAACAGCTTTTCCACAAAAATAAGGCTAACAGAAATTATAAACCATGATATTTTTGGTCATTTTAGTAGAAATTAACATTTTTGTGGAAAATTGCAGCTCATATTGCTTTAACTAGTAACATGTCTTTGCTTACAAGCTAAACATTGAATAATAAAAATAAGAAATTTACAGCAAATTTGAATGAGGCACCAAATAAACACTGTCAATTCGTACTCTTGTAAACTAGCCAAAAATCCACACCCAAAACTATAACCAAAACACACACACAACCCCCCCCCCCCCCCCCCCACACACACACAAAAACATTAAAACACGGTTATAGCGAACATGCTTATAATAAATTGACGCTTACAGCGAAGTGAATTTCATTCCCCAAGTCTCTATTTCATGTTGTAAACTTGACGGATATAACGAATTACGCTTACATGTATAACGAAGTAATATTGCCAGTCCCTGGGACTTTCTTATAAGCGTGTTTTACTGTGTGTGTATATATATATATATATATATATATATACATATATATATATATATATATATATATATATATATATATATATATATATATATTCCCAGTGTATTCACCGATACTGACGAAAGCATGGTACCTTTCTTGTTATAAAAGAAGTGTTAGTTTTGTATTTTGCGTACAGTACATGTTTATTGAGACAAACGACATTAAAATTTGGATGATGATTAGGTTTTACCTGGCAAAGCCTTCTAAACATTCGAAACAGGAACATATCACACCAGCTCAAATTATGACCAGTCATATAAAATAAAATTATGAATTGATACATCTATGCACTTATTTACTCGATGCGGGAACAACAGCAAGTTTATTTTCCCTCCAAACAGGAACTATTTCCCGAGGTGAAAGATAATTTCATTTGTCGGCGATGTATGGTAAATGGTAAAGAAATTTAATTGATAACACTATAAGAGTTCCAAGATAACTGCGAGTAAAATCAAATAATGCCGGAAGAAGGCTTCGATGACTACCCGTCTTTGACAAAAAGGACAAACTATTTTACAGTTAAATGGGGTAGCATATTTATTCGTCGTGATTTAAATAGATAAAAGACACTGAGGAATAATAATAAACAATGTTTAATAATAACATTTATTTGCAGCTATGAGGTTGAAAGAACATTATCACACTTAATAACTCATATTAATAAATCATATCCTAAAACAATTTTAAAAGAAACGTAAAATTATTCATAACACTATAAACAATTCTTTTGTTTTTTAATAAAAATCATCAATTTAAAAGAAAACTGAATATTATAATTTGTTTACTTTTTTTTCTTGACACACCCTGGAGGTTTAATATATTTCATCTAACAACTTTGTATGTTTTTTGTAATAAAAAAAGTAGATATAAGTAAATGTCATTTGTGTCAATTCAACATAAAACAAAATTATAAGAAGAGAATAAAATGAGATCATCGTTTTCTAATTTAGTCTTTATGTGATAGGGCATTAAGACAATATGTGATCTACGAGGAAAGCTGTCCAAAAAGCTTCGAATACCAAAGGATATCTTATTTGTAGTTTATGAAGAAAAGGGGATACTTTTTGACGATGACACTGAAATCAAAACTCTTAAAGTTTTCCCCATTGAATTGATGATAGGAAACCAGAATCGAATGAATGATAGCAATATAGCTGGTGTTGATGGTGACAATGATGATACGGAAAATGACGTTTTATCCGAAGAGTTTACATGCAAAAAATATACAATGGATTGTGGTCATTCAAGAAGTTAGTAATTTATTTGGTTTTTTAATCATTGATGGTTGATAGTGTTATTGATTTTTTTGTTTCATTTTACATATATTTTGTTAACGTATAGCACAACGAGCTGTTGTTAGCCTTAATTTACTTGTGTAAATCCTTTTTCTCATTAAACAGCAGCTGATTCATTGCTTGCTTGGACAAAAGATAGACTATTTCACCACACAGATACAGATTTATTATGTCCGGAATGTTCTTCGCCATGGGATTTGGATAAAATCTCAGAAGTTTGCAGGTTATCTCCGGATGAAAAGCGATTCTTTCAACACGTAGAAAACATGAATAAGTGTAACAAAATGATGGTCGACGTTGCGGAATATGAATTTAACAGAACTTAAAACATTTTGTAGAACAGTTATTACAGAGTTTTCTAATAGCTGTTACCCCTTTGAAACAGAAAGGAAAATTATATGTTGTTCCTATATCTACGTATACCAATACCATTACTGGTGAATTTCAAAGTTGTCCAAAGCTATATATATATATGTATGTACCTAAATATTTGAACACAGTTTTAGGAGGCTTGATATCAACGAATTGGTAAAATGGCAAAAATAATGTTTATGGTCATTAACAATAATTTAGTAATTAAAGTATCCAACTCTTCTATCTATCAATAAAAAAGTAGTTTAAAAAAAAAGTATGTCCCTGTATCTTTGTACAGCGCTCTTTATCTTAGAGAGGTGATTTTAGTCTTAAAATGGTCACGACCATCCAGCCCTCATGCTAGCCGAATTGCTTGTAGAATAAGACGTTTTGTAAATCAGATCATATCAGATCGACAGATGTTTGAGTATATTATTTACAACTTTTCACATTCCACAATTGTAACTTAATATACAGTTATTAAGTTGGTTTGAGGACACCATATGATTTGTTGGACCTGAAAACAGAAATTTTGACAAATGCCGAATACCGAGGGGATTAATTTTGTCTGACTGGTGGAATTAAGTTTCGTTTTGTTCGGCTTTTTGATTGTAAGACTATAAAAATATATATATTAATACAATGTTTGTACTGGAATGTATCTTGTATAATATAAAAGTAATCATTTAAGGTCAAGATAAAGTAAATGATTCAAGACTGTCTTTTTGGTGCTTGAACCATTATGACGTCATAATTGATTTGATGAATCTTTTCCCGTTTTTTACGACTTTAAAGGAATTATGTAGAAAATAAAACAATATTTTGACATTTTTATATTTAATCACGGGAAAAGTAATCATGGTACCTATATTCAATTTGATATCATTTTAAAGAGGATGTCAAGGGCTTGTTTAACGCCGTTTTTGGAGAGATTGTAGGCATTCAATATACATGTATATTTCATAAGTCAAAAATGGACGAAATTCCTAAATTTGTTATATTTATCCTTCATTTTCATTGAAAATGACAGTTTAGAACATGATTTTCACTGTGTTTATCAAAAATTTAAGCTCCAGTACACACTATGTAACAAAAATATAGTTATGAAGCATCATTAGCAGAATTTCTATCTTGAATTTCATAAACCTGTAAGCACTTTTCATTTACTAGATCTTGACTTTAATCCAATACAAAATCTACATTTAACAAAGCTAAAAATAGCGCATTAAATTTTTTTTTCGTGAAGTTTTATGTAATATTTTGCATTTTGTTGATTTGTTTCTAATATTATTTGTTTTCCATGACGTTATTTAATATGTTTAAACCTTCTTTTGTATCTAATCTAACAAAGTTTACATTTACTTTTTTGTAAAATTTAAAAGCTATTAAATGTTACATTATTTTTTGTCTTGGAATAAAAGTTGAATAGTCATGTTTTGCTTGTTATCTGGTTTTTTTAAAAGCATATTTCATTACTAGCATACTTCAAGATACAACAAGTATATCATATCTTTACAAGTATAGACTCATTTAAACGTTGCTAAAATATCTACCTTGTCAGCCATCTTCGTGGAAAACCCACATACTTTTCCCAGTGGCCTATGTAGTTAAGAGGTTTGTAACCTTGTCACTTAACACCAATATGTTTCAGGTTTTTTGGTATGCCCTCTTCGAAGAAGAGAGGGCATAATGCTTAGCTTTTGTCTGTCGGTCGGTTGGTATAGGTCGGTCCGTCGGTTCGCCAACAGTTTCCGTTCATTTTCTTCGCATAGGACGAAGATATGGAAATGAAATTTAATATACAGGTTAATCATAATATGTTTTTCGGTGCGACCGTTGGGGCGACCACAGCATGTGATCAAACAATGAATTATAATAAATCAATAAAAATAAAATTAACAACGTAAAATTTAAATTCTAAAAATAAAAAATAAAACATACATATTTTTCAGTAAATTTTCAATTTTCATAGTTTATAAGATTTGTTATAATTTATTTATTCATAAGAAGTTTAATCTCAGATACAATGTTCTTGAATGATACAGATTTTAATATACAAATATTCATTACACTGTATCGCCTCTTTTAAAGTGCTTGTAACGTCAGTTCATCCCCCTTTTTTGCAGTATAGACATTTTTTCTTAAACCTACATATAAAACTTGACTCATCATAGAGCCCCCCCCCTACCATGTTAAAAAAAATATATTTCATTTTTTTTTTCAATATACGCATAGAAAATCGACTTATCATGGATTTGCCCCCTCCACTTTAAAAAAAATTAATATTTTTTTTTTATATTTACGCTAAAAAATATTGGCTTATCATATTAAAAGAACATGATGCCCCCCCCCCCCCCCCCCCCCCGCATGTAATAAATGGAAGTGAAAATAAAGGTACCATTGAACTGCTAAAGAGCTGAAGGATTAGAATTTTCATGATTTTTTTCTTTTTGCTTGCAAAGATTTTAGAAAAAGGCGATGCTACGTGTACGTTCCAGGAAATTACCGTAACTATAGTGAATAAAATAAATGTGAGCATTCATCCAAATGAGTGCAATTTACAACTGTTTCCTGTATCTGAAGAAATGTCCTTATTCTTCAGCTGTTCTTTAGCTTAGCCTTTGCAAGATTTTGAGAGGATTATGGTCATTTCAGCAGATTTACGTCAATTACTTCAATTAGAGTAATTTCCCCTTATCAGTGCTTATTGTGACGTCAAAGCTGACGTTGGTTAAGTGTCGCCTGACTCTTTAAAACTCCCCTGAGAAATAAAAGTACGCGAAGTATACTGTTTTATTTACTTAAAAAAGCATGATGTTCTTAAAATTACACATCTTATATGCTTCTCCAAAGTTTTACTTTGATTCTCGCGAGAACGTGAAGTTGGAAACCATTGGTAATATGAATTGTGGGTCAAAATTTACTGTCGCCAAAAAAATCTATCGGATCAATGTGTAAACTTTTGTGACGTCACTTGATTATTTTTGATTGAGAGTGTACTGAGGTGAACTTTAGAGGTAGCACTGACTGTATGTCGTATACATCGTTATTGTTTTTATATTGTCTTGCTGATTCTCGTGAGAGTGTGAAGTGATCAAAATTGCCATGACTACAGGGAGCTACTGGGACGATTAAAACAATGCATTACTGGTCCGATTTACTGACGCCAAAAAAATCCGTTGAATGAATGTGCAACTAGTCCGAATTTTCTATTCACACATGCCTTGCCGGTAGAGCTCGCTTCGCTCAGGCGCTGCGCGCCGGCGAGCTGCGCTCGCTAATAATATCTAGGTCAAGATCGATATTGGGTACGATCAAGCAATTTTCGACAGAGTTATGTCCCTTGGACTAAATAAAATTCCGATTATTTGCAGTTTCCGTTCATTTTCTTCGCAAAGGATGTTAATATATGAAATAAAATTTGGCATTCAGGTCAGTCATGATAATATCAAGGTCAAGTCTAATTTTGGGTACGATTGAACAATTTTACAAGGAGTAATGCCCCTTGGACGCAGAAAACATCCAATCATGTCCAGTTTAGTTTCTTCACAGATGTTTCAAAAGGAGGAGGCAAAAGTGTTTTACAAACATCTCTTTTAATGTCTTATATGGGACTATCAACACCTTGAATGAAAAAGTCAAATCTAGACAGATTTTATTACAAGACGAAAAATGTTTGGTAGCATAAAAAAGGAAGGTAGGTGTATTCCTATTTTGCCTTTAGGTTAGCCCACTATGGCGAACAACGCAATCCCTTGTTTGCAAAGTGTGAATTTGTCTGTTTTCCTTAAAAAAAATATTTTGCTGCACAATTGTAATTTTTACAGAAATGATTAAGGTTTAATTAAATACACTGTAAAACATGTGATAAAAATAATCTCTCATGGTTTGCGATGGAATATGATTTTTGTCCAACACGTTGTGTGTTTTCTATCTCTCGCCAAGGCTCGGGGATAGAAAAACACACAACTCGTTAGATAACAATCATATACCATCGCAAACCACGAGAGATCCTATATATATATATATATATATATATATATATATATATATATATATATATATATATATATATATATATATATATATAAATCTTAAATGAATAAAAACACAAAGTCCGAGTAAAACTTATCCGACCACTGTGAATTTTTTCTGGATTTACCTATATATATATATATATATATATATATATATATATATATATATATATATATATATATATATATATATATATATATATATATATATAGATTAGGGATGTCAACGAACGTCCGAGTATCGAATACTTAAATCGGTACTCGGCTACTCGGATGTATATTTTTAAATATTTCTAAGTTTATTTTATAATGCATTAAAACATCGGTTTTAAAACTTAAAATGTCAATTGCACTTATACATACAGTAATTAGGATTTCCTACGCCTCTAAATATGCTAAATTACCGTTATCGCCTGTGGCAGTGTTTATATATCGTGACCAAGCACCTGTTACCTAGCTTTTCTCACCTTTGGCTGTCTTCTACCCTTATTTTTGGCTTACTTTAATGATTTTTTTTCACTGATCATCGTTTATATACTAGTGTATTATATAAATTAGATAGCACACAGTAAAGAATTTGAACATACCTAAAATGCCGCCACCTACTTCAAAGGTCTGGAAATATTTTGAAAGAACAGAAGATTCAAAAAACGTAGAATGTCAGCTGTGCGAAGTAAACTTATCCTATACGAGGGGAACGACAAACATGTTAAATCAAATTCGTCTTAAATATAAGGAGGAATTTGACAGGCCAGAAATTCCAAAAAAAAACCGACTTTATCGAATTTTGTCAATTCTCAAAGAAGCCGTTAATACTCGGGAAAAGAGACAGATGATACTACACGTGCGATTGTTGATATGGTTGTGTTTGACTACATGCCGTTACAAATGGTCGAAGGCAAAGGCTTTCAAAGCTGATATAATAATTCTTACAACAGAAACACACTTACGGGGAAACCTCCCAATAGATCATGTGGTTTTATTTCTTTATTATTTATTTATTACAAAAGTGACCAAGATTTTACAGTTATCAAATTAATGTACATGTTCATATTTATTTACACTTTTACCGAGTACCCGGGTACTCGATCGAAAAAACGTCCGAGTAACTGAGTACTAAAAATTGTAAGTAAAATGCTTAATAGACTTTAAAGAACAGACCTTTCATTCTATAACGCGGAAATTGTGTTTCTATGTGACACGATTGGCGACTTAATTTTCTAAATTCAATAAACGGTTGAACGCTTTTTAAAAATAAAATTGCATTTATCAAAATATCTATTATTTGAAACGAAACATATTAGATTATGTTTGTTCATAAAGAAGGTGCGGTCAGAGTGATCCACCCCTACCTCTTTCTGCTTTTCGTATAAATACCAAGGACACTTATTAAAGAAAATATTGTAATAATGAATACTTTTCAACATAGAAATTAAAATTGCTTATCAAAATATTTTTCTTATCTTATTAACTTAATGAACTCTTAAACCATCTATACTACTTTATTGAAATAATAGACTCGAATTTAGGGGCTTTAGAACCGAGAAATCAGAAGAGTACTGTCTTTGGTTTTATATATTTTAAACATCATTGGTACTTGAAAATTACCAATTTGTTTTTATTTTTTCTCAATCAAGTTTCGCTAATTAATAATCAACGAAAATTCCTTTTAAATATCCGGAAATCAGATGATTTTTTGAATTTTACAATCTTGCGCATGCGCATACATTCACGCTAAATCGCGGGAGGCTCTTTAGTTTACGTTTCCACAATATCACACTTGCATGTATAAACTTAGGAACTATATTACAAATACGTGTAAATTTTCATTGAAAATCTGTCATATATTCTGTTCATTAAAGGAAATACTGGAGATAAATCTAACTCAGTGCATTTCATATAAAAAATTATGAGATTTTCGAATATCAACATGGTGTGTAAAATTTTCGAAGCGAGTAAAAACGTTGGTGAAAATTGTTGAAATCTTCATTAATATTAATTAAATTTTTAGATGAAAAGTATTCACAGCATAAAAATGGTTTGTTATTAATAATTTGACTGTTATTTTCAACGCAGCTTCATTAATTTTCTCCAAAATCGTTTCGGAACGATTCTGCAATTTTCTGCTACATTACGGGTATATGAGAGGCATTTTAACTGTAAAGAAGGCCTGTCCCGAGACACAGTTAGATTATTCTTACTAAGTAGAGTGAAGTGAAATTAAGGATTACGTTTACTCAGGGGTGAAACAAAATCCACAAATAGCAACAAAAAACCTCTTATTCTATATTGTAGCCCCACTATTGTGGTGTTATTTTTCACTTTCAAATAACTAGGTCAATGACCTAATTTTTCTGCTAGTGATCTCTGAATGTTTTTTGACAAAATTGTCAAAATTTGTCAAAATTGTTCACCATTTTCAAGGTCTTCTTTATTTTGTAATTATTAGAAATAATAAAACAATTTGTAGGATGGGAAATGATAAATTACGAATAGCTTTACTAATTCTATATTTTACTGAATTGTTCTAAGCTCATATCTTAAGTTAAATTTAGACCGAATTTCCTCTATCAATTTCCAAAATTGTACCCATTTTTGATCGAGTTTTTTTTCTCAAAAAACTGACTAATAGGAAGTACAAACCGTTGGTTGCCTAAATTTTTTTATGTTGTCTGTATTATGATGAAATTAACATTAGATAAGGTCAATGATCAAAATTTCGAGATATTTTATCTTGAATCGATTTTATGTATTTTAAAGATTTTCCAATCGCGTGCCAGCCAGTGATATAAATTTATAGACGAGTAAATACAACCATAAAATATGTAAAATGGTATGAAAAAAACATATAGAAACTTAACTTTTGCAATTACATTGCAACAGAAAGTTTTTAAGAGACAAAAAGAAAATGAAAAAATTAGTCCGAATTTCCTCTGTTTTTATATTATACAAACTTTGTCGGAGCATATCTTTCTCAAATAAACAAATTATGGATATCAATATCGATATTTGTTTATAACGTTGTTATTTTGTTTTTTAATACAACTTTCGACTTCAGATATTGAACTTTGTAAAAATATTTTTTGAAATCTCAAACCCTAAGTAAACGTAATCCTTATTAGCATTATTGTAGGCTTAAAGCTCGGTTATGTAAATGTCAACAATAGGGTGTGTCAGTGTATCTATTTCGTAAATGTCCGATATCATATCCAATGTCAACCCGTGCACGCACGGGTCAAAGTCTAGTGTTTTTACAAAGCTCAGTATATTTAATTTTTTCTTTGTGTTACCGCTGAAAAAGAATCCTGTAAGATGTTTATGCAGATGCTCAGATATATCTTTTGATACTTTTTTTATAATGTTATCTTGAAAATCATCCCGGAGGACTTTAATGTATTTTTTTTAACAATTTGATCATTATACAGTACTTTTATTTCTTCCTGCAAAGTAACACTTCGCGGAAGTTATCCAATTCTGTCATTTTCATAAGGAAATAAAATAAACCAGCAAAGTTGAAAACTCTTGAACTCTACAGTGAATTGATCGTCTCTGCTGGCGTTCACATTACAGAAGCCACAACAAGGCACCAAGGAGGGTGGATACATTATTTAAAATGCAACAAAATAACAAAGTCAGCTTTATAAATTTCCTCTACGGATCTACAGCAAACTGTCAAATACTTTAAAGATTTTATGTTTATGTAAATACAGACGCAATTTGGAATGTAGTACAGTGCTGCTTTCGTGAAAGTTGACAAAACTATCCTATCCTATCCTATATCCTGTATCCTGCATCCTATCCTGCAAATAAGCTCTATCCTATCCTATCCTATCCCATACTCTCAAAATATAGGAATGCAAGTTGAATGAAACGAAATTTCAAAATAAAATGATCTTATCAATTAATGTAGTACTCAAAATGAATAATTAAATCTTAAAACCGAATATTCATCGAGCGGGATAACTTACTTACCTTTGCTACGGTAAAATTAAATCGTACGCGGGATGGACACAATAACGTAAACAAACAGGTAAGCGATTAGATTTTTGATTTAATTATATTTATGCATAAAAAACAGATAAATAACTTCGATGCACTTATTGAGGAACTGTTAAGTCACATATTTTTATCAAACTATTTTCTTATCACATATAACTGAGCGTAATTCTCATTATTCGAGCGATTCGTTCGGCGATAAATGTTAACACGATCTGAAAATAAATAATTCCTTTAGGAAGTTTATATCGTTTATAGTTAAACCACTAGGAGTTATTTTTAAAGTAAAAATTCTAAAGCATTTATAGCTAGCTAACATTTAATATGTTTTACGGTGCGACCGTTGGGGCGAGCGCAGCATTTGATCAAATAATGAATTATGAAACATCAATAAAAATAAAAGTATCAACGTAACGTAAATAAATTTGAATGCAAAATAAAATATAAACATACCTATTTTTTCTTGTAAATTTTCATAATTCATAATTTATAAGATTGTTTATTTATTTAAATAGAATTTATCTCAGTTTTTACAATGTTGTTGAATAATAACGATTTTAACATAATGTTTATTGCAGTTTATTTCCTCTTTTCTTGCAGCAGACATTTTTCTTAAACTTACATATAAAAAATTGACTTATCATAGAGCCCCCCCCCCCCCCCCCGTTTTAAAAAAAATATAATTTACGTATTAAAAAAATAATTGCTGATCATATAAGAAAATCGGTTTTGGACCCCCCCCCCCCGGGAGGATGTAATAAATGTGAAAATAAAGATACCATTGAGCAGTTAAAGAGCTAAATGCATACTAGGCACTCACCATTCCTCACCTGGATTAGAATTTCATTTTACTTGTAAATATTTTTTGAATGATGCTGCCGCGCCCCGTTTTAAAAAACGTTCCTGGAAATTAATTACTGTAAATATATAGTGAATAAAATAAATGTGAGCATTCATCCAAATGAGAGCAAGTTACAACTGTTTCCTATTAAAAAAAAAAAAAAGATGTCCCAATTCTTTAGCTTTGCAAGATTTTGAGAAGATTTTGGTATTTATAGCGAGCGCAGCGAGGCGGCGCGAAGCGCCGCTCGCGTAGCGAGCTCCATAGACAACGTGTACGAACGGAGGAAATTCGAGTTGAAATCTGCACATTGTTCAAAGAAAATTTTGTGGACCCGCGTGAAAACGTTCTACTATCCCAGTGATCCTTTGCAGTGCATAGCAACATGGTGGAACAGGAAGCGTTTCAACGGAAACTTCTTACCTCTAAATCGCAAACATCATTTTCATTTAACAATAAAAAATCCTTCTAAAAACATTAAAGTAAATAACACATAAGCCTACGTAAAAAAAAACTGTACCTTTCTGAACTTTTGCTGACATATGACGTCATTTCCTTCCCCGAATTTGTCCGACAATTTACGATAACTGTCGAGCGCAAAAGAAAGTTAACTATGACGTCACAAAGATCTCGCGTTTTAATTTCCCGCGATACATTTAGAGGCGGATCAAGCATCTGTACTGGATTTAACGAGTGCGTTCAGAGTATTTCCAGTGGTACCAATACCTAATTGCCAATGGTAACAAATAATGCCATTGGTGCCTATGGACCCATATCTACTCTGAACGAGTTTTGGGGTACAAAGAGTGGAAAAATTATCAATGTTAACAATGGTACCTTTGGTGTACCATTTGTTAACAATGGCTGATTATTTAGCGGAACATGTCAAACCAAGATGCAATATTTTTGCCTCGTTGATCATTTTGCACCAAAAGGATACATTCAGAAATATAAATGGTGTACAGAAAAGCATTTTTTCTTACATATTTTCTTCTCCTGCAAAACGTGCGTAGATCTATGAAAAACATGTACATGTATAGAGTGAGTCACCACTATGAAATTACTATACTATCATATACACCCGATGATTTAGATAACGTTTTGCCAGGGACAGATTTGAAAGTAAATGCAATGGTTGATGCCAACGACAATCCAAATCAAAGGCCCCTACCCCTATTGTTGAAAAAGAACTGTTGGTGCTTTGTGGAAACTTTCTATATATGGCTGAACATTTATAAAAGGAAGTTTTTTCATAGAGTATATTCTCCTCCTTGAAAAAAAATTAAGGCCTTATAACGTTAGATAGCCTACATCACAAACCAAAAATTGGATAAAACTTTATTTTCAAAATGTTTTGGGTGCTTTGGATGGCAGTCACATTCCAACCAATGTCCCCAAACACCTGCAACGTGCCTACATATATGGAAAGAAAAAAAATCCTTTATACTTCAGGCATGTTACAATGATTATAATGAATTGTTCAGCTTCAACAAGATTCAAGGGGGAAAAAAACTGTGAAATTAATCTGTTGCCTTCAATGTAATACACAATATCTGCCATTTTTGTGACGTCATAAAAAGTTTGCATGGCTTACAAAGCTCTAGATCGTCTGCAGAAATGTCTACCTATGGCAAATTTTATCGACAAAAATTGGTACCGTTGGCATACCAATGGTAAAAAAAAAATTACCAGTGGTAATTTTGTCAGCCAACGGCAGTACTCTGAACGCACCCAACATGTAGGAAGTACTCAGTATCAGTTTTAACGGTGACTCTTTGGCTGATTAGTTTTGTTTTGATGATTTATTTATTTTTTTTTTTTGCTTAATAGTAAAATTAATACACATGCAAGTTCCATGCTAAATTTATTGTCATATTTATCCAATCAAGGTAGGTGACAAAAAATTATTAAAAAAGAAAAGTCTAATCATTATTAGATCTACGTGCAGCCACGTCATTTTGTAATGAATAAATAAAAGAAAAGAATTAAACTGTTTTAAAATATCTACATGTATTTGTTATATAGTTTGCATATGTGGTCAAACCTTATTGGATTTCACACACTAAAAAAGGGCACATGTCTACAACGCTTATATAGCGTACAAAAATTGAAAAGATTAAAAACAAAATTGATGTCACAGAGGAAAATAGTTAAAACACAGATAACACAGACACACAATTTATTGTTTACTGATTTTAATGATCATTATTAAAAGGTAAAGGAATGATAAAACATAATTGTATTTACATTAAAAAAAACGGCTTTGTGTTTATCTAAATATTTAAATAATTCTGTTTAACATTTTACTAATGCTCAGAGGTAGTTTGTTTAAGTGTATAAGCCTAGGAAGTGACCATTGGAATAAAAGTTTAATAACTTTGGGTTCCTTGTGGCGGTAAAAGTTTTCAAACAAAGCCCAAGTTTTTTGGTTAGGGCAAGTCCATAGGTTGCATGTAACAATGATGACAGATGTGTGGTTCCGTCTGCGCACGCCCCAACGGTCACACCGTAAAACATATTATTCCAGCAGATTTACAATTACTACTTAGATTTATTTCCCCTTATTGTGACATCAAAGTTGACGTCGGTCAAGTGTCATCTGTCTCTTTGAAAAACCCTGGGAAAAAAACTAAGTGAAATATACTGTTTTGTTTACTTAAAAAGCATGATATTCATGAAATTACACAATTTATCTGTTTCTCAAAAGTTTTACTTTGATTCTCGCGAGAAGGAATAAAGTCTAGTGAGATCGTCCGACATTGATAAATTGCATTGTGGGTCGAAATTTACTGACTCCGAAAAATTCTGTGGGATCAATGTGCAAGAAATCCATTGTGACGTCACTCGAAGGAACGACAACTCTGTTAGTCTTATGTAATGGAATTATTTTATTTACAATGCATGATGTACATAGTCTTTTATCTTGTTCTCGTGAGAGTGTGAAATGGGAAACCATATTTACAGGGAATTACTGGGACGATTAAAACAAGGCATTACTGGTCCGATTTACTGACGCCAAAAAAAGCCGTTAAATGAATGTGCAACTAGTCCGAATTTTCTATTCACACACGCCATGCCGGTAGAGCTCGATTCGCGCCGGCGCTGCGCGCCGGCGAGCTGCGCTCGCTATTAATTCGATATGTTCAGGTTAATATCGGACAAAAATATGCGTCCCTTTTATTGGGCATCGAAGAAATTATATGAAACGTGGAGCAATGTCTGTTTCTTGTATACATGTTTATCTTTTAAAATGCCAAATAAGTCGTTTATAAATTCAAGCTTTTATTAATTTGCAGACTTTTAATGAAGTAAATACAGAAATCTATTTCTGACGTTGTCAAATGTTGCAACGAATTCTCGCAGTAACTCCGTACTTGCGTACGAATGGACAAAGATGAAGCGCCGACATTTTAGCGCGCATTGATGTTATGCACCGCGTTCTTGATATAATAATTATTTTTAAATGGTTTAACTTGTAAAACGTATTAAATTGACATTGAAAATACATTGTTTAGTCAAGTTTCGTTTCGCAAAATAACTCTGAAATTTATACTCGAATCTGATTGGCTACAGGATGCAGGATATGATAGGATAGGATAGGATAGAACTTAACTTTTATATTTCTATCATGTATCGTGCATCCTGCATCCTATCCTATCCTATCCTTGTCAACTTTCAGGATAGCAGCACTGTAATACATGTAATAATTCAACGACAGTCATAAAATAAACACAAAGCTTTGTACTATAATCGAAAAAAAAATTGTTATTTAATGACAGCTGACATTGGAATCGATACGCAAGGACATGCTCTTCGTATGAACAGTTTCTAAGGCGAGGCAAGCTACTGACAAACAAGTTGATAAAAAAGGACTATCAACAGTCTCGTTTGAAGTCATCATCGATGTGGACGATACAAAGACCTTGTCGGCAAATACAATCTTCCACTGGGTCGCATGCTGACTGACGTTTTTCATACTTTACAATACTTAATTGTCTACGGACTTTTTCGAGGGTTTTTTCCGATTACGACAAAGAGAACACGGCGGGTGTGATCGGTCAGCAGAGGATGCTCACTCCTCCTAGGCACCTGATCCTACCTCTATCTATTTGGATGTCCGTGTTTCTCTGCTTTGAATTTGTATTTCGTTTTATGGATTTTTGTGATGTTTTGCGGTTTGTTATTGTCATTTTTTCATAGATGACGTTTATATTAAATCTCTAGAGAAAGGGTCTAGAGATACCGTCAGACTGTTAGAAGAAAACTGTAGATCTAGCATCGACTGTTATAGTCTCGGAGAGACAAGCATGATGTTTTGCTTCATTTTTCTCCAATAGTACAGTCAAACAGGTTTATTGACAACGTATGTATGCATAAAAATTTGCTATCGTGACTACTGCAATAAAAGAAACAAAATTTGCCTACATTTGCTAAAACTATCTTATGCAAGTATTAAGTTTGATCTATTATCAGAGGTCATTCCATCAAACTCTGTGCAACGTCATCAGATATATTCACAAATTTTCATAACCCTGAACGTTATGTTACATTTGTTCAAATTTAATTTATAATTTCAGATGATCAGAAAATGACATTTTTTGTAATGCTAGTCTCACGATTTGAAGGAGTCAGACAACAACATACCATTCATTTAAATTACTGGATTAATGCATATTATGTCGCCACTCTGAGAGCAATATATGCTATAAAGTAATAGTTGTCAATTTACATGCCTCCCACTTGGTAAATAAATAAATAAATGAAACATATTACAGGATGAATGACCATCTTTAAGTCCTCCTTAACGATAGCTTAAAGGTGTTTAAAGGTAGCTTAAAGACGATCTTTAAGCCACCTTTAAGCTACCTTTAAGCTATATGTATTGCTTAAAGGTGGCTTAAAGAAAGCGTAAAGATGGCTTAAAGGCAGCTTAAAGACTATCTTTAAGTCACCTTTAAGCCACCTTTAAGGACAAATTATATGTCCTTAATGTCCAAACTTCTTTAAGCCACCTTTAAGCCACCTTTAAGCTACATTTAAGCCACCTTTAAGCCATTAAAAAAATTTAATTCAATGTTGTGCTTAATTTCCAACAAAATGTATTAACTTTATGAAAGAAAAGGTATTAAAACGGTTTTTGTTCTCGAAAGAAAAATGAAAAAAAAAAACCCCAAAAAATTTAGAATGAAATACGGAACTTGGTCTTCAGTGAACAAAAATATATTATACCTAAATGGAAACCGTTAGGTTCACTATAGTAGGCTTTCTGACATGTAGT